>NC_053392.1:293420265-293732265 GCF_905171765.1 Bufo bufo | reverse complement strand
TATATATATATATATATATATATATATATATATATATATATATATATATATATATACTCAGGTCAGGCCTAGTGAGGGAGAAGAGTTGAGACCAGGGGAGATGCTGAGCAAGATAGCTAGGAAAATGTAGTTCAGAAGAGAGCAGATCTGAGGTAGTCAGATCAAGTTAGTGGGAGGAAAGAGAGTGAAGACTTAGCAACACAGATTAGTGTGTGGAGCCAACTTCGCTAGGAGGTGTTTACTCAGATGTTAGGCACAGAAGAGCGTTTTCCTTCTGTAGCTGGACTGTAGACTTGCATCCCTGACCAGTAAGAGAAGAGTTTGCCTCCCTGGAAAAGAAACAAGCATTCCTAGGATTTCATCGGTGATAAGAGCCATTATTGAGGGCCACAGACACCTTTGCATGGTGGAGGTTTTATAGCTTCAGGCAGCCACACCAACCTTCTAAGAGACAGTTGAATTTTCCTGTCTAAATTATTCAGCTTGTAGGGAAAGTCAAGGAATAGGATCCAATGCATCTAAAGGAACCAGGTACACCTAACCCACTGCTCCAAAACTAAGAAACCTAAACAGCCTTAAAACAGTGGATTTGCAGAATTAACTCTGTACCATCTAAAGACTGCATAATTGTACTGCTGCAAACAAAAAGACATCGAAAAAATGTGGGGGATTCAGTCAGCACAACCCTGTATGCAGATGCACATCGCTATGGCGAAATACACATACAAACGCAAAAACACAAATGCAATAGCACTCTGCAACCAGCACTCTGCCCTGCCTCTATGCTGGATGTTGAATGAGGCATTGGTGTACATTTTGGCCAAAGCGTAATAAGCCACTCACCACGTCAAGGTCGCCTCTATGAGTGGTCCCTAACACTAGTTCCTACCTGTTTATGGGCCAACATCTTACCACTGTCTACCTCATTATTACTACCTATGGTTGTACCACCATTAACGGTACTGGCGTCACGACAAAAACCATCAAGGGACTCTGCCGCAACAAGCACCCTAAGCACCCCTAACATCAAGGGCACCTCAACCACCATCTTGGCTGATGCTTCCTACTATAGAGCGTGCCCCAGAAGATTTTGTGCTGTCCACCTCAACACTGTGGGAGGCTATCTGCTAACCGTGAGTAAACTGATGAACTGTGTGTTATATCATTTGGCCCCTCATCGGTCCACCGTGCACCTCACGTGTTGCCCCTGCGACTGGCTGGCTGCACTTGTACTGGTCTCTAACACACGGTCCCACTCCTCTGGAACACACGGTGAAGTCCTCTGTGTGCAGCTCCACAGCTGTCAGGGAAAACTCAGCTAATATAGCCTCCTTCTGCTCCAGTCTTTTACTACTATTTCTCAGCAGTCCATCTCTCCGTGTTATCTCAGCAAGGCCCCCAGCAACTTCTGGAACAGCCCGCGAAAAACTTCTTAACTCTTTCTTAGCCTCTGGCCAGCACAACTCAGGTTCCTGTTCAGTCACAGTGGCCTCTGGTGGCCGGAGGGAACATGACAGTCTGCATAGATATAAGTGCTGGAAATGCTGCTGGTTGATTCAGGGCTGCCTCTTACATGCCTCCCCACTTAAAGGTAGCCGTCCTCGGCCTCGCTATATAGTCCATGGAAAACAGAGGGGTTAATGGAACATTTAAACGGCAGTACAACATTGTCCACAATACCTACAGGCAGACCAAATGAAATCATCAGCGTACCTGTTTGGTGGAACCCCTGCAGTAGACCTACTGGATCTCCGGAGGTCATGACTATCTGCTAGGACCTGACTTTCTCCACTGGGAGTTGTTAACCTGGGCTCTTCCATTATAGTAGGAGATCTGGATGTGGTCGCGGGTTCCTCCTCACTGCGAGACGGTAGTGGTTCTGTAGCAGGAGCCTCATCACCTACGGCCTGGGGACCTTCTGCAGTGTCAGGAACGGTCCACCAGTTTTCACATTCGTTTCCATCAGAGATAACACGTTCTGGGTATGGGGCAGGAGGAGAAGGTGTCCTCTGAATAGGTGCAGGATCTGTGGAATGGCATGGCCGTAGCATATTCCTATGTAAAGTCTGTGAAGGAAACTCCTCATTTTCAACCTGCACTTCGTAAACCGGACCATTAGGGTACACTCTCTTGATCACTTTGTATGGCTGTACTTCCCAACGCTCACTCAATTTGCCTCTGGGGCGCTTCTCTCGTACCAAGACCCGGTCTCCAGGTTTCAGTGGCACCTCCTGGACTGGAGGACGGTCCGTATGAGTTTTCTCCTGTAACCGCTGGCCTGCCAAACGGCGGAAGGTCTGGAGTCGCTGACGGTGTTCTTTCACCCATGAGTTGGTTGATCGCTGCATTAGGTCTTCTGGCTGTTCCACGTTCAATTCAACGATTTCTCTACCAGCTCTCCCAAACAGAAACATATATGGGGTGTAACCGGTGGTGGTATGGACCCGATTATTGTAGGCCCAGACTAGTTACAGCAGGTAATCAGGCCAGTGTGCCCTCTTGTCTTCCTCTAGCGTTCTCAGCATTTGTAGCAGCGTCCGGTTGAAGCGCTCACAGGCCCCCTTCCCTTGGGGATGATAGGGGGTCGTTCTGGATTTTTCAATACTGTACAGTCGGTGTAGCTCCTCCATTACTTTCCCTTGAAAGCACACCCCATGATCTGAGTGGATCCGCTTTGGATACCCGTAGACCCGGATGAAATCCTGATAGATAGCGCGTGCTGCGGACTCAGCCGTCTGATCCCGAGTTGGGGAGACTACTGCAAACTTGGAGAAGTGGTCAACCATGACAAGGCAGTACTGTGGACCTCTGATTGTCCCACGAGGAGGTAGTCTATCATCAATAATTCCAGCGGTTCTTTGGTCTGTATGGACTGGAGGGGTGCCCTCTGTTCCGTGCTTTTAGTGAGTTCACACACTCGACACTGTCGGCAAACTTCCTCCACCACGGCCTCCAGTCGCAGACAATACACATAACGCTGCAGCCACTGGTAAGTCTTGGCTGGCCCGAAGTGAGCTCCAAATTCATGGGCTTCTTTGGCTATCTCACATGCCACGCTTCCGGGTATGACTACTTGCCACCTCGCCTCTAGGTCATTAGGCTGTTGAAACTTGCAGTACAGAACAGCTCCGTGCATTTCCAGTCTGTCGCATTGATGTAGAACGGACTTCATCTCGGCATCCAGGTCAGCCCTTACTTCTCTGTTGGGCTTCCTTCGCTGGGTTACCCAGCTTTTCATTTGCCGCAGTCCAACATCTTCATCCTGTAATCGGCCCCAGTCCTCATTAGTCCTCCTCAATGCCTTGGGTAGCTTACGGGCCTCCCCACTTGTCTGGGCCGCAACTGTGGGCAGAACAAACTTGCGGAAATCCAGAGTTTCATCTTCTTCCTTTTGTTTATCGACATCCCCTACTGGGGTCTCAAAAGTAACCCTCGACAGGTCATCGGCATTAGTGTTCTCCGTAGCAGAACGGTAGCGAATTGAGAAGTCATATTTTGCAAGGCGAGCTGCCCAGCGTTGCTCCAGGGCTCCCAACTTGGCAGTGTCCAGATGGGCCAGGGGATTGTTATCAGTCCGTACAAAGATCTTAGCTCCTGTCAAATATCCTGCAAACTTTTCCGTCATAGCCCATACCAGGGCAAGGAGTTCTAGCCGGAAGGAACTGTAGTGGTGGGGGTTTCGCTCTGTCTCTCGCAAGAATCTACTGGCGTAGGCGATCACTCTCTCATGTCCATCTTGTACCTGCAACAGGACTGCCCCAAGTCCGTAGAGACTGCCATCAGTAGATAAGAGAAATGGTTTATCAAAGTCTGCATAAGCCAATATGGGGGCCGATGTCAGAGCTTTCAGGGCCTGGAAGGCCTCTTCCTGCTTCTTCCCCCAGGGAATACTTTGGCCCTTGGGTTGCCCAGCCATTCCTCTCAACAACTCATTCAGAGGGCCCGCTATCTTGGCATAGTCTTTGATGAACCGCCGGTAGTACCCGGTCAGTTCAAGGAAGGCCTTCAACTCCCGCAGCGTTCTGGGCACTAGCCATTGTCGTATTGCAGCCACTTTGTCTTGGGACGGCAACACTCCGTCTTGGGACACCCTATGGCCCAAGTACTCGATCTCCCTCTTGAAGAGATGACACTTCTTTGGCTTTACCTTCAGGCCATGGGATCGCAGTCGCTCGAGTACCTGCCTTAGCCGATTCAGGTGTTCTTGAAAAGTAGCAGAGCATACAATGATATCGTCCAGGTATATCAGAGTGGCTTCAAAATTCAGGTCTCCCAGGCATCTCTACATCAGCCGCTGGAAGGTCCCCGGGGCATTAGTCAGCCCAAATGGCATCCTGTTGAATTCGAAAAAGGCCCATGGGGAGTAGGAACGCCGTCTTTGCCTTGTCTTGCTCGGCCATTGGTACTAGCCAGTACCCGCTCGCCAGGTCGAAGGTAGAGAAGTATTTGGCTCGTCCTAGAGCAGTTAGAGACTCCTCGATACGTGGCAGAGGATATGAGTCTCACGCGGTGCATGCATTCAACCGCCGGTAATCCACACAAAACCGAATAGTGCCATCCTTCTTCTTAACAAGCACCACTGGGGCCGCCCAAGGGCTCTGGCTGCCCCACACCACTCCCGAATCTATCATCTGTTTCAACAACGTTTTCACTTCCTGGTACAACTTGGGCGGAATCTGCCGATATCTCTCTCGAATTGGAGGAGTGTCCCCCGTCGGTATCTCATGTGTGATAGCATCCATGCAGCCAAAGTCATCAGCGTGACGGGCGAATGCAGCCTGATTCTCCCACAGCCTGATTCTCCCACAGCATGTTTTCAACTGCTTGCCGTTGAACCGAACTGAGAGCCTTCACATCTATTTCCATTTGATTCAAAATAATTCTCCCATTCCATTCTGGGGTCGGCACCTCTTCTACACTGGCAGTGACTGCCAGGGTCCAAACAGCATTACCTACCGGAGCTAGAGTCACTTCTCTCCGACTCAGTACTTCTCCCCGATGTAGGTACACACGAGCCAGTTCCACTCCCGGTTTCAAGGAAACTTCTAGATGTCCCATATTCACAGCTCTTATGGGTACTCGTCCATTATGGACCACTCCCATTGATCGGGCCACCAGGACATCCTGACCCAACTCTCCTAGGGCCGTCGGTTCGATGAACACCTCCATACCTTCAAGATTGCGGAAGGTTCCCATGGGTAACGTCAACACGGTCTCCCGTCCAGGGGGGATGGTGAGTGTAGCCTTTCCTGGCGCTCGGATCATTCCCACAGACTGGTGTGCTGGGACACTTTTCTGTGTCCCACAGAATCGGATCAGCCGTTGAAACGCTTTCTGAGTAGGTTTGTGTGGAGTGGCTTGCTTCCAATAGCCTGGCCCCCGTTTGGTGAACATTATCTTATCTAATTCTCGCAGAATGTTCATGCCCATTATCACAGGCACATCTTTTTTGAATGTCTCAGGGACCAACAGGATACCTTTCCGTCCCACTTCTTGCCCACATAGCGGTACATTCATCCACACGACTCCTGTGACAGGGATATGTTGTTGATTGGCCGCTGTAACCCGGACCAGCGTCTCTCGCTCTGGCTTGGCAAGCTCTTGGAAGTAACGGTAGAAGAGTGACTCAAGCATAGTCGTTACTTGTGACCCGGTATCCACTAAGCAGTCGACCGGAATGCCTTCAAATTCAGCTCAAATGGTGGGACACCCTGCGACCAGGTGTTCGGAGCCATACTGGGTATCTTAGCTCTCCACCTCCCCCACAGTACGCCCCACTACTGCGGGGGCAGGAAGTTTAACGGTGGCTCTGGGCGTCTAGCCACATCACTCTGACAATCTCTGGCATAATGTCCATAATTTCCACACCGCCAACACTGTGCCCCTTGACGGCCTTCTCCTTGTCTGCGTATGGGGGGTGCCCTTAGGACTTGATTGACGGGCCTCCTTGGAGGATATTGAGGAGCTTGGTGAGAAGGTAAATTAGGGTGAGGATATTCTGTTTTAGGAACCCATGGGGGCGCCGGGTAGGCAGTTTCAGGGGTATAGTGCGACTCCATCCATTTTTCCAGGTGTGTCAACTTTTCGTGCATAGCACTCGGAGAGCTCTGTAAGTCTTGTACTACTCTGACTAGGACCTCTTCGCTCTTTGAAACCCCGGGGGAGGTGACGGTCTGGGTCTGTATCACTCCGGACACACAACTTTCTTCTTTGCTCTGTGCCACTGCCTCTGCTAATATTTGTCTAAAGGTTAGTGTAGAGTCCACCCTAACTCGTTTCTGCAGGGCCCGTTTCAGGGGAGTGCTGTAGAGTCCCAGAATGAATTGTTCCCGCAGGATCCGATCTGCAGTTCCCATGGCGATTACTCTGTCCACTTATTTTTTCTGCACCTCGGCCAACACTTCCTGTAGTGCCATTGCATACTGCGAGACACCTTCGTCTTCCCGCTGAATTCGGTAAAAGAATTTCGCCCTGAGGTGCCCTGCACTGGCCGTTTCACCGTATATTTCTTCCAAGAATCGCACATCTCTTTTAATGTATTGAGCGTGGCTTCCGGTTGTAATAGGACATTTTGTCGGGCCTCACCCTCTAGAGCGGCCAAAGTGATTTCTACTTGCAGTTCTGGGCTGACATTGGAAATCCTAGCAGCGCTCTGTAATCTTGACACCCAGTCCGACAATGACTGGCCATCAAATTTAGGTAGCAAGTTAAACAACATGCCAATAGGGAAGGCCCTTACAGGGGTTCCACCATTGCCTGAGGTGCTCACATTAGAATTATGCACATTGCCTTCAGCCGCCTCCATCTCTGTGACAGTACCCTGCTCGCAGCACCACTTGTAGCGGTCAGAGGAGGGAGAGACCGCAAAGCAGGATTCAACTACAGTACAGCGGACAAGGAGACTGAAGCAAAAACCGGCTTTATTAAGGAGCAAAATGAAATTGCCGGAAAACCTGAGTAACAATACAGTACCACCGCACCAGAGGCACAATGGGTCAAAGACAGGAATGGTATTAACAGGTGAACATAAATCAACAACAATGGCAATGGAGTTTTGCATATACACAGAATGAGCTAAACAGTAAGCAGTCAGCATACAAGCTACTCTCACTACCAACTTCCTATCTAGCCCTGCTACCTAGGGGACGCTTCTACAGCGCACTGACTAAGTCCCTGACTCTATAGCCTATCACAGGAAAGCACCGGTGCCACTCACAGTTCTGCAGATTCTCCTAGATACAATAAGATGCAGTCTGGATCCAGGTCCGGTCGCTTGCTTGGTTGTCTTTCTCTCTCTGGTCAAAACAGATGCAGATCTCCACCTAGTTCCAGCTCTGGCAGGAAGGATCCGGCTTGTACTGGTCTCTAACACACGGTACCACTCCTCTGGAACACACGGTGAAGTCGTCTGTGTGCAGCTCCACTGCTGTCAGGGAAAACTCAGCTAATATAGCCTCCTGCTGCTCCAGTCTTTTACTGTTATCTCTCAGCAGTCCATCTCTCCCTGTTATCTCAGCAAGGCCCCCAGCAACTTCTGGAACAGCCCGGGAAAAACTTCTTAACTCTTTCTTAGCCTCTGGCCAGCACAACTCAGGTTCCTGTTCAGTCACAGTGGCCTCTGGTGGCCGGAGGGAAACATGACAGTCTGCATAGATATAAGTGCTGGAAATGCTGCTGGTTGATTCAGGGCTGCCTCTTACATGAGCATGGATGTCTGACCTCTGTGAGGTTTTACGAAACTTTGAGGAATCAACACAGATGGTGAGCAGCGATGCCACTATTATCAGTGTAACCATCCCACTTCTGTGTCTACTGAAATGCTTGCTGCTCACAATAAAGGAGGACACTTTGCATGTGAAAGAGGTGGAAATGGGGGAAGACAGTACACAGGGTGATAGCCAGACCACCCTCCGTTTGTCTTCTCAGCGCGACCTGGATGATGAGGAGGAGGAGGAGCAGGAGACGGTTGCCTCCGCTACAGAGGGCAGTACCCATAGCAGGTTTATTCCATCTGTTCAGCGTGGATGGGCTGAAGAGGAGGAAGAGGATGAGGAGATTGAGAGTCATCCTCCTGATGAGGACAGCAAAGTCTTGTCTGTTGGGACTCTGGCACACATGGCTGACTTTATGTTATGCTGCCTTTCCCGTGACCCTCGCGTTATATGCATTTTGGCCAACCCTGATTACTGGTTGTTCACCCTTCTCGACCCCCGCTACAAAGAGAACTTCATATATCTAATTCCTGTGGTAAAAAATGACACTGGGCAGCACAGCAGTTTCAATGTGTAGATGTTGAGTGCCAGCAGCTGTGGAGGCGATCCACCTGCAAATAATCAATAAATGAAAAAAAAAATTGTCATTTATTAATTCCTGTGGTGGAGAGGACTCACAAAATGGTGCAATTCCAGAAGGTCCTTGTGGAAAAATTGCTCTAAAAATTTCCAGCTGACAACGCTGGCAGCAGAGTACGTAGTTCCTTGGGCAACCGAGGAGGCGAGACGAGGAGAACACGCAGCAGTTCCAACAGAGGCAAGGCAACACTCTCCAAGGCCTGGGACAGTTTCATGATATCCTGCCAGCAAACTCACCCTGATGCGCAGCCTAGTGTCACAAGGAGAGAAAAGTTTTGGAAGATGGTGAAGGAGTACGTAGCAGACCGTGTCAGTGTGCTCAATGATCCCTCTGTGCCTTACAACTATTGGGTGTCCAAGCTCGACACGTGGCACGAACTGGTGCTCTACGCCTTGGAGGTCCTGGGCTGCCCTGCCACCAGCGTTTTGTCAGAGCAGGTATTTAGTGCTGCTAGGGGTATAATAACTGATAAGCGCATCCAACTGTCAACTGAAATTGCTGACAGGTTGATTCTTATCAAAATGAACAAGCCCTGGATTGTCCCTGACTTCTCTACTCCACCAGAGGAAAGCGGCTGAACATAAAGGCACTTTAAATGTGGCTTTCATGGTGTATTGAATACACTGTATTCCCATGCACCCCTTCCACCACAAAAAAGAGTATATGGTTCAATCTTCCTTTTCTCATTCTCCTCCTCATCATCATCATATCAACATGCTTATTAGGCTCCCCTCGCTCCTAATGTTTTAAAGGGTCAGATCAGCAGCAGGCCCTCAACCACAATTTGTTCGATGGTCAGCTGCAGCAGGTCCTCAACCATAATTTTTTCGATGGTCAGCTCAGCAGCAGGCCCTTAACCATAATTTTTTTGATGGTCAGCTCTGCAGCAGGCCCTAAACCGTAATTTTTTTGATGGTCAGCTCAGCAGCAGGCCCTCAACCATAATTGTTTCGATGGTCAGCTCAGCAGCAGACCCCCAACAATTTTTTCGATGGTCAGCTCAGCAGCAGGCACTCACCCCTAATGTTTTAGAGAGTCAGCTCAGCAGCAGGCTCTCTCCCATAATGTTTTAGATGGTCAGATCAGCAGCAGGCCCTCGCCCATAATGTTTTGGATGGTCAGCTCAGCAGCAGGCCCTCGCCCATAATGTTTTAGATGGTCAGCTCAGCAGCAGGCCCTCGCCCATAATGTTTTAGATTGTCAGCTCAGCAGCAGGCCCTCGCCCATAATTTTCTTCATGGTCAGATCAGCAGCAGGCCCTCGCCCCTAATGTTTTAGAGAGTCAGCTCACCAGCAGACCCTCAACCATAATATTTTCGATGGTCAGCTCAGCAGCAGGCCCTCACCCCTAATGTTTTAGATGGTCAGCTCAGCAGCAGACCCTCACCCCTAATTTTTAGATGGTCAGATCAGCAGCAGGCCCTCGCCCCTAATGTTTTATATCGTCACCAGCAGGCCATTGCTCCTAATGTTTTTGAGGGTCACCAGCAGGCCATCAATTATAATTTTTCAAGGGTGTGTATGATGCCGTCCTTTAGTGCTGGTTCCTTGTAATTTGTGGCAGCCCTTTCACTTAGTGCATAGGCTTTATGAGTGTAGGATTCCCACTACCTGAACAATTGTACCACAATGTGAATGAGGCCCTCCTTCATGTGATGTACAGGTTGTATCAGAGTGCCTCTTCCTTGTAATTTTTGGCAGCACTTGCACTTTATATACAAGTAAATATACAGGAAATAATGTTTCCTACCAATTTTTCCTCTAAAATCGATTTTATCTTCGGTTTTGTATTTATTGTCAGTCTGTAAAATTGGCATACTACTTGGACAACATCGTTCCCAGCAGCGACCTCGGAGTCCAAGATGCATCCATACATCCTCCCTATGGTATTCCTGAACCATTTCAGTGGTGTTTCCATCAATTTCTGACCTTTTCCTGTGAACCAGACACCCTCCCCTCTTCAGAGCAGGGGGTGCCTGTTTTAATGCTCAGGTTCTCCCATTGACTTCCATTGTGCTCGGGTGCTCAGTAGAGCACCCGAGCATCCCGAGGTTTTCTACTTGAGCACCTGAGCTCCCAAGCACTTTGGTGCTTGATCAACACTAGTGGCCATGGATTTGGTAGGCCCTGTTGTAAAGCCTGCAAGAAGACATCAATATATACTGGTAGTGTTGGATTACGCTACACGTTATTCTGAGGCAGTGCCTTTAGGAAACACCTCTGCTAAGCTTATAGCCAAAGTTATTTTACTGTTCTCTTGCACAGGCTTAACAAAGCAGATCCTTATTAACAGGGGACTCCTTTCATGTTCAAGGTCATTAAAGAAATGTGTAAGCTCTTGAGGATTAAATACCTGCGTACTTCAGTGTATCAACCTTAAATTGATCACTTAGCACCTGCAGTGGATGGCTGCTTGAGTGAACGGCTCCGTACATAAAATCACCCTAACAGCCTGTTTATACCGCCTAGAGATCCAGCCATGGTGAAAATCAGAGGATCCAAGTCCGGTGACACAGCAGAACAGCACAAGACATCGGTGTGCAAAGGCGACATGGATAAATTTATCAAAAAAGCTGCCTCCGCTTATGTGGCTCGAGATAGCAAGATGGCGCTGGCCTCACCACGCGCCACAGACCGCTCACAGAGAGAGCCGTCGGACCCAACACAAGAGGGTGATGATGAGACAGATAGTCTCCCTATATCAAGATCGTACCTTAAAGACGCTCTAACCTCCTCTCTAGCAGCAGCTCTGGAGCCCCTTAAGCACCAATCTAACAGCGATCAAACAGGACGTCCGACAAATCGAAAGAAGAGTCGAGTCCCTGGAAGAATCGCAATCGGCCCTGGTGAGACACCAAATGGGGGTCACTAACCACATAATCTCCATACAAAGCAACCTGAACTCCCTCTACTGTGCCCATTGAGGATCAGGAAAATCGTGGCAGGCGCAACAATCTGCGCTTCCGCAGTGTGCCAGAATCGATAGCTGCAAGCGATATCCCGCACACAATAACTCAAATCTGCCTATCTATCTTGGGTCCTGACTCAGCTCACCGAGTAATCCTTGAAAGGGCACACAGGGCCCTAAGGCCCAAACCAGCTGCATCAGCCCCACCAAGGGACATTATATGCAAATTTCTGACCTTCCCGGTTAAAGAAGCCATTTTAACTAAAGCTCGCTCAGCAAGAGAGATATCATGGGACGGATACAATATATCTATCTTTCAGGATCTAGCCCAAACTACCTTGAAGAAAAGGAGAACCCTGAAACCTCTGACAGATTGGCTCAGATTGCGTAACACGCCATACAGATGGACTTTTCCTTTTGGTCTGTCATTCTTCTATGAAGGTTCAATATCTCCACGTTTGCAGACGCAGACGTAGACCAGATCTACGACCACCTAAACATAAGCCCATTGGATATACAGAATTGGAACTTGGTCCAGGACTTGTCATCCTTACCAGATCTACCTGCCCCTAACCTATGGGAAAAACAACGTACCCCAAGATCCTCCAAGAACAGGAGAGACTCCTCACATTCTACTCCCAGAAGACTACCCCTAGGAGAGTGAGAAGGACTCTCCCTTTTGTTTCTCTTCTATGGGATGCATTTAATCCCTCTTCAGACCTTCTACTGTGTCTTAACCATCTAACTTTCTCTCCTCTCACTTACAACCCTTCCCTCTTAACCCTACCTTTTCTACCTCCATTCATACCTTTGGATCCTATAACAACCTCACCTGGATCTATATCCTGTCATAGGGTGATAACTGCATGTTATTGAAATTCACCTACTACTCATTTACTCGAAGTTCTGCGCACTAGAGCATCTGTTTTTTTGTATAACTTTTTTTTTTCTGTTTTGCTTTATATTTTACATATTTGTTATGTAAATGCTTCTCGAGTTGCTTCAGCCCTCCCTCTCAGTCACAGAACCTTATAACTGCATTTTCCCTGCTAACTTGTATACAGTACAGACCAAAAGTTTGGACACACAATGGTTTTCACTTCACAGGTGTGCCCTGTCAGGTTTAATAAGTGGGATTTCTTGCCTTATAAATGGGGTTGGGACCATCAGTTGCGTTGAGGAGAAGTCAGGTGGATACACAGCTGATAGTCCTACTGAATAGACTGTTAGAATTTGTATTATGGCAAGAAAAAAGCAGCTAAGTAAAGAAAAACGAGTGGCCATCATTACTTTAAGAAATGAAGGTCAGTCAGTCAGCCGAAAAATTGGGAAAACTTTGAAAGTAAGGGCTATTTGACCATGAAGGAGAGTGATGGGGTGCTGCGCCAGATGACCTGGCCTCCACAGTCACCGGACCTGAACCCAATCGAGATGGTTTGGGGTGAGCTGGACCGCAGAGTGAAGGCAAAAGGGCCAACAAGTGCTAAGCATCTCTGGGAACTCCTTCAAAACTGTTGGAAGACCATTTCAGGTGACTACCTCTTGAAGCTCATCAAGAGAATGCCAAGAATGTGCAAAGAAGTAATCAAAGCAAAAGGTGGCTACTTTGAAGAACCTAGAATATGACATATTTTCAGTTGTTTCACACTTGTTTGTTATGTATATAATTCCACATGTGTTAATTCATAGTTTTGATGCCTTCATAGTCATGAAAATAAAGAAAACTCTTTGAATGAGAAGGTGTGTCCAAACTTTTGGTCTGTACTGTATATGCTGATATACCTTCCATGGTACGTAATTAGACTTGAGCGAACACCTAGATGTTCGGGGAGTTTGGCCGAACTTTAAAAAAAAAAGTTCGTGTTCGGGACCCGAACTTGATCCGAACTTGGACCCGAACCCCATTGAAGTCAATGGGGACCCTAACTTCACTTTATTATTTTCCGTTATAACATGGTTATAACGGAAAATAATATATTCTAACACAGAGTAAAACAGTATATTCTAACACAGAGGCGTTCCCATGGTGATGGGGACGCTTCAAGTTAGAATATACTAAGAACTGTGTACATAACTGCCCCCTGCTGCCTAGCAGTACCCGATCTCTTACAGGGGGCTGTGATCCGCACAATTAACCCCTCAGGTGCCGCACCTGAGGGGTTAATTGTGCGTATCTCAGCCCCCTGTAAGAGATCGGGTGCTGCCAGGCAGCAGGGGCCAGACGCCCCCTCCCTCCCCAGTATTAAAATCATTGGTGGCCAGTGCGGCCCCCCTCCCTCCCCAGTATTAAAATCATTGGTGGCCAGTGCAGCCCCCCCACCCCCACCTCCCCTATTAAAATCATTGGTGTCCAGTGCGGCCTCCCCTCCCCCCCCCCCTAATTAAAATCATTGGTTAACAACCCTCCTCCCCCATTATTGGTGGCAGTGGAGAGGCAGTTCCGATCGGAGTCCAAGTTTAATCGCTGGGGCTCCGATATTTTATCATGGCAGCCAGGACGCTACTGCAGTCCTGGCTGCCATGTTTACTTAGCACTTTTAGCGCATTATACGTGTGGTGTCTGTGGCCTGCCGGGAGCTTCTCCTACTGGTAAGTGACAGGTCTGTGCTATAAGCAATGTGCCGCACAGACCTGTCACTTACCAGTAGGAGGAGTGCCGGCCGGCCACAGACAGCGCATGTAAGTATAATGCTGCTAAAAGTGCTAAGTAACCATGGCAGCCAGGACTGCTGTAGCGTCCTGGCTGCCATGGTACCCAATCAGAGCCCCAGCGATTAAACTCGGACTCCGATCGGAACTGCCGCTCCAATGGGGGGGGGGGGGGGGGGGTTGTTAACCAATGATTTTAATTAGGGGGGAGAGGGGAGGCTGCACTGGCCACCAATGATTTTAATAGGGGGTGGGGGGCCGCACTAACCACCAATGATTTTAATTAGGGGTGGGGGGGGAGAGGGGAGCCGCACTGGACTCCAATGATTTTAATACTGGGGAGGGAGGGGGGCCGCACTGGCCACCAATGATTTTAATACTGGGGAGGGAGGGGGCGTCTGGCCCCTGCTGCCTGGCAGCACCTGATCTCTTACAGGGGGCTGAGATTCGCACAATTAACCCCTCAGGTGCCGCACCTGAGGGGTTAATTGTGCGGATCACAGCCCCCTGTAAGAGATCGGGTGCTGCCAGGCAGCAGGGGGCCGTTATGTCCACAGTTCTCAGTATATTCTAACTTGAAGCGTCCCCATCACTATGGGAACGCCTCTGTGTTAGAATATACTGTCGGATCTGAGTTTTCACGATCTAACTCAAATCCGATGGTATATTCTAACATAGAGGCGTTCCCATGGTGATGGGGATGCTTTAATTTAAAATATACCATCGGATTGGAGAAAACTCTGATCTGATGGTATATTAATATTACCCGAACACCGAACCCGAACTTTTACTGAAATGTTCGGGTTCGGGTGCCGAACACTGTAAAGTTCGGTACGAACCCGAACTTTACAGTTCGGGTTCGCTCAACCCTATACATAATCTATACCTTTGGAAGTTTAATTCGCGGTGGCCCATTATAGAAACTGAAGCGAGATGACAGACTTGACGATAGCCTAATTTAACATCAAGGGATTTAATGTCCCCTCTAAAAGGTGCAAAATTTTCTCTCTTTTGAAAAAGAGGAACGCTTCCATTCTTTTTCTACAAGAAACTCACTTTAAGTTTAATCGCTATCCAGACCTATCTCGCTCCAGTTTCCCTAGGTGGTTCCACTGTGGATCGAACTCCTCCGCTTCCAAAGGGGTTAGCATTGGCTTCAGCAAAAATACACCATTCCAATACTGCTCCCACATTCAGGATGCGGATGGAAGGTATATAATGCTAAAAGGTTGTATAGCCAACCATGTCTACACTTTTATCAATATCTACGCTCCCAATGTCAACCAGACTTTTTGGTTCAACGATATCTATCCAATTATAGAATCCTTCCAAGAAGGTAAGGTCATCATGGGAGGTGACTTTAATGTCACCCTGAGCCCTATTTTAGTCTCCTCAACACAAAAATCTGCTCTATAACAGAGAGCTCTCAACTCCCTCTGTAATAAACTCCACAACTTAAGCCTGGTTGACGTCTGGAGACTATTCAACCCCACTGAGAGAGACTACACCTTTTTTTCAAACGCTCATGGTTCATACCAGAGATTTGATTACCTGCTAGTCTCTAAAGCCCACATAGATTCTATTCACCTATCAGATCACTCTCCAGTTTTAATTACTATATCCACCCCTCAAGTATCTCCTAAGGCATCTAGATGGAGACTCAACGAACAGCTGATCTCCTCAAATAAAAATAGAACCATAGTCCAAAAAGCCCTTAATGATTTCTTCTCCTTAAATGTTCTCCCTGACACCTCTCCCACATCCTTTGGGACACCCATAAAGCATACATACATGGCCAACTCATTAGTCTAGGTTCCCACCTTAAAAAACAAAAAAAAGGCCCGAATTGGCACTCTCCTATTGGAAATACGAAAATTAGAATCTCTCCACAAAAAATCCCTCTCAGAACAACACCTTTCTAAGCTTAACACACTACGCTCTGAACTAAGAAACCATTTGAACTCAGTGTCGGCCAAATTTTTCCTCAACTACCAATTCAAATACTTTGCCCATGGCGATAAAGCATCTAAGTTTTTTAATGAATAGGATAAAACTAAGAAAATCACACAACTATATTTGCAAAATCCATAAAAAAAAACGGAGAAATAGCCGTAACATCTAAAGACATTGCCTCCCAATTCCAGGCTTTCTATCAGTCACTATACAACCTTCCCCAATCTGTTCCCTCAGTCAATGTACCATCTAATACAGAGGTCATTAACAGATTCCTTGACACAGTCTCACTCCCCAAACTCACCCCCTCCCATAAGAAGATATTAGAAACTCCCTTCTCTCCTGACGAATTGAAAGATGCAATTAAACAACTCCCAAAAAATAAAGCTCTGGGCCCGGATTGCCTCCCAGCCCTCTATTATAGTACATTCAGTGAATCCCTTACCCCTTACCTACTAACTATATGCAACCAATCTCTTAAAGGCATTCCTCTTACCCTAGATATGACGAGAGCCCATATCTCCATTATACTCAAGGAAGGTAAGGACCCAGTTCATTGCGCTAACTACCGCCTTATTTCTTTATTGAATCTTGACCTAAAACTCCTGGCTAAAATGTTGGCCAACCGTCTTTCCCCTATTCTTCCATCACTGATTCATTGAGACCAGACAGGCTTTGTGGTTGGCAGGGAAGGCAAGGATAATTCAGCCAGAATTCTCAATGCCATACACTATGCTACAAAATTCTCCCATCCCCTAGTTTTTCTTAGCACCGACGCCGAAAAGGCCTTCAACAGAATCAGTTGGGACTTCTTACGCCTTACACTGGTGAAATTTGGCCTACCTACACCTTATATTGAGGCAGTCTTCTCCATGTATACCAATGCCTCGGCGTCGGTGCTAGTGAATGAGACTATCTCCCCTTCCTTTCCTATTAGAAATGGAACGCGACAGGGCTGCCCACTCTCCCCTCTGGTCTTTGTGATGACTATGGAACCACTCCTTCAAACTATCCGACAAAATGTCAAAATTGAAGGCATTAAATTAGGGAACCACGAACATAAGGCCGCGGCTTTTGCCGACGACCTCCTACTCCTCACCTCTAATCCAAAAGTTTCTTTACCACTAATATACGACATCCTAAAAAAATTCAATACACTGTCCAATTATAAAATAAATAGGAAAAAATCACACATACTGAGCATAGGATTAAGTACCCAAACTAAAGCTGACCTTGCAGCTCGCTCTCCCTTCAATTGGGACACCCCATACATAACATACTTAGGAGTCAAAATTGGTACTGATCTCAACAAATTATTCCATCTCAACTATGTCCCATTATTACAGTCCAAACAAAATCAACTAAACAACCTCCACCTCCAGACACTCTCTTGGTTTGGTCGCAAAAATATTTTTACTTCATTAGTTCTTCCAAGACTAAATTACCTGCAACAAGTCTTACCTCTCTCTATTCCCAATTCCTACCTTAAAACCCTCACTAGGGAAATACGCTCCTTTATATGGAACCGCAAGAAAGCCCGAATACGCCTCTCTATTCTACAGAACCCCAAATCCTTTGGAGGTATTAACCTTCCGAACCCCTCACTCTACAACACAGCTACCCTATTAACTAGAGTTATAGACTGGTTTAGAGAACCCCCACAAAAGTCATGGATAAGTATGGAAGCCACCCTAGCTCACTCCTCTCTCAGAGTCCTTCTGGTTCATTCCCAAAGGAACCAAATTAACAATAAAAATATTAGCCCAGACATTAGGGCCACACTAGAAGCATGAGACAAATTCCAAAAATCTGATAGGGGCATCCCACTGCCCTTCCCACTTATTCAGGTGAGAGACCTAATTGACTTGGCCCCACCAGAACTGAAACAAAGTATCCCTGCATCTATCCGATACTCTAAAATCCTGGCACTCTCCCTATTTGGAGAAGGAGGCAGGATGGGTTGCAGGGAAATCTTTGTCTCCCTATTTCCTGAAGCAAAACCCTTTCCTTCTCTTTACTCATTTCTCCTCTCCAGTTTATCTAAATATGTACCTTATCAAGCCCTACTGAGACCCCTAACTTGGTTTGAAAGCCTTATTTGCTCTAAACCCACTCCGAAAAAATGTATCTCTCAGTTATATGGAAGACTTATGGATATGTGGAGAGAATCTCTAAATCGCACATCCTCATACCTATGCTTCTGATATACAACTGTTTTCAATTATCAGCATTTCTTATGATAAAACATGGCTATACAGCGATGCTATCAATCATTTGCTGTGCACTATAGAGAGGCAATTAGTATACAGTTTGATCAAAGCGCATAGGCCCACTTACCGCGACAAGGATGCCTCTTGTTTAAGTGGGAACCTACTCTAACCATGGCGCAGAGCCGTGCGGCGACCGACACGCCTCCACACCGCTCCAGCAGGCAATGGGATCCAGCAGCCGCACAGCGGCCCCACTGTACAGTGAGGCCACATGGGCCCCGGGTCCCATCACTCCACCAGCACGGCACAGAAGCAGAGACGGCCGCCGTCCAGCGCCGCATGTGAACTGGTGCAAATGGCTCACCTGTTCACAGCCTCTCAGGAACTCCAACTGAGATGTGGTAGGAATATATAAACCCTTTGCAGACTTCTGCTAATTAAAAAGCACCTGAGCCACATGGGGAGGAGTGCTGATTCAGGGGAGGGGGGAAAAGAAGTTTATAGCATAAATTGTATGGATATGTGGAGAGAATCTCTAAATCGCACATCCTCATACCTATGCTTCTGATATACAACTGTTTTCAATTATCAGCATTTCTTATGATAAAACATGGCTATACAGCGATGCTATCAATCATTTGCTGTGCACTATAGAGAGGCAATTAGTATACAGTTTGATCAAAGCGCATAGGCCCACTTACCGCGACAAAGATGCCTCTTGTTTAAGTGGGAACCTACTCTAACCATGGCGCAGAGCCGTGCGGCGACCGACACGCCTCCACACCGCTCCAGCAGGCAATGGGATCCAGCAGCCGCACAGCGGCCCCACTGTACAGTGAGGCCACATGGGCCCGGGTCCCATCACTCCACCAGCACGGCACAGAAGCAGAGACGGCCGCCGTCCAGGGCGCATGTGAACTGGTGCAAATTGCTCACCTGTTCACAGCCTCTCAGGAACTCCAACTGAGATGTGGTAGGAATATATAAACCCTTTGCAGACTTCTGCTAATTAAAAAGCACCTGAGCCACATGGGGAGGAGTGCTGATTCAGGGGAGGGGGAAAAGAAGTTTATAGCATAAATTGTATGGATATGTGGAGAGAATCTCTAAATCGCACATCCTCATACCTATGCTTCTGATATACAACTGTTTTCAATTATCAGCATTTCTTATGATAAAACATGGCTATACAGCGATGCTATCAATCATTTTAATTAGCAGAAGTCTGCAAAGGGTTTATATATTCCTACCACATCTCAGTTGGAGTTCCTGAGAGGCTGTGAACAGGTGAGCCATTAGCACCAGTTCACATGCGGCGCTGGACAGCGGCCGTCTCTGCTTCTGTGCCGTGCTGGTGGAGTGATGGGACCCGGGGCCCATGTGGCCTCACTGTACAGTGGGGCCGCTGTGCGGCTGCTGGATCCCATTGCCTGCTGGAGCGGTGTGGAGGCGTGTCGGTCGCCGCACGGCTCTGCGCCATGGTTAGAGTAGGTTCCCACTTAAACAAGAGGCATCCTTGTCGCGGTAAGTGGGCCTATGCGCTTTGATCAAACTGTATACTAATTGCCTCTCTATAGTGCACAGCAAATGATTGATAGCATCGCTGTATAGCCATGTTTTATCATAAGAAATGCTGATAATTGAAAACAGTTGTATATCAGAAGCATAGGTATGAGGATGTGCGATTTAGAGATTCTCTCCACATATCCATACAATTTAGGCTATAAACTTCTTTTCCCCCCTCCCCTGAATCAGCACTCCTCCCCATGTGGCTCAGGTGCTTTTTAATTAGCAGAAGTCTGCAAAGGGTTTATATATTCCTACCACATCTCAGTTGGAGTTCCTGAGAGGCTGTGAACAGGTGAGCCATTAGCACCAGTTCACATGCGGCGCTGGACGGCGGCCGTCTCTGCTTCTGTGCCGTGCTGGTGGAGTGATGGGACTCGGGGCCCATGTGGCCTCACTGTACAGTGGGGCCGCTGTGCGGCTGCTGGATCCCATTGCCTGCTGGAGCGGTGTGGAGGCGTGTCGGTCGCCGCACGGCTCTGCGCCATGGTTAGAGTAGGTTCCCACTTAAACAAGAGGCATCCTTGTCGCGGTAAGTGGGCCTATGCGCTTTGATCAAACTGTATACTAATTGCCTCTCTATAGTGCACAGCAAATGATTGATAGCATCGCTGTATAGCCATGTTTTATCATAAGAAATGCTGATAATTGAAAACAGTTGTATATCAGAAGCATAGGTATGAGGATGTGCGATTTAGAGATTCTCTCCACATATCCATACAATTTAGGCTATAAACTTCTTTTCCCCCCTCCCCTGAATCAGCACTCCTCCCCATGTGGCTCAGGTGCTTTTTAATTAGCAGAAGTCTGCAAAGGGTTTATATATTCCTACCACATCTCAGTTGGAGTTCCTGAGAGGCTGTGAACAGGTGAGCCATTAGCACCAGTTCACATGCGGCGCTGGACGGCGGCCGTCTCTGCTTCTGTGCCGTGCTGGTGGAGTGATGGGACCCGGGGCCCATGTGGCCTCACTGTACAGTGGGGCCGCTGTGCGGCTGCTGGATCCCATTGCCTGCTGGAGCGGTGTGGAGGCGTGTCGGTCGCCGCACGGCTCTGCGCCATGGTTAGAGTAGGTTCCCACTTAAACAAGAGGCATCCTTGTCGCGGTAAGTGGGCCTATGCGCTTTGATCAAACTGTATACTAATTGCCTCTCTATAGTGCACAGCAAATGATTGATAGCATCGCTGTATAGCCATGTTTTATCATAAGAAATGCTGATAATTGAAAACAGTTGTATATCAGAAGCATAGGTATGAGGATGTGCGATTTAGAGATTCTCTCCACATATCCATACAATTTAGGCTATAAACTTCTTTTCCCCCCCCTCCCCTGAATCAGCACTCCTCCCCATGTGGCTCAGGTGCTTTTTAATTAGCAGAAGTCTGCAAAGGGTTTATATATTCCTACCACATCTCAGTTGGAGTTCCTGAGAGGCTGTGAACAGGTGAGCCATTAGCACCAGTTCACATGCGGCGCTGGACGGCGGCCGTCTCTGCTTCTGTGCCGTGCTGGTGGAGTGATGGGACCCGGGGCCCATGTGGCCTCACTGTACAGTGGGGCCGCTGTGCGGCTGCTGGATCCCATTGCCTGCTGGAGCGGTGTGGAGGCGTGTCGGTCGCCGCACGGCTCTGCGCCATGGTTAGAGTAGGTTCCCACTTAAACAAGAGGCATCCTTGTCGCGGTAAGTGGGCCTATGCGCTTTGATCAAACTGTATACTAATTGCCTCTCTATAGTGCACAGCAAATGATTGATAGCATCGCTGTATAGCCATGTTTTATCATAAGAAATGCTGATAATTGAAAACAGTTGTATATCAGAAGCATAGGTATGAGGATGTGCGATTTAGAGATTCTCTCCACATATCCATACAATTTAGGCTATAAACTTCTTTCCCCCCCTCCCCTGAATCAGCACTCCTCCCCATGTGGCTCAGGTGCTTTTTAATTAGCAGAAGTCTGCAAAGGGTTTATATATTCCTACCACATCTCAGTTGGAGTTCCTGAGAGGCTGTGAACAGGTGAGCCATTAGCACCAGTTCACATGCGGCGCTGGACGGCGGCCGTCTCTGCTTCTGTGCCGTGCTGGTGGAGTGATGGGACCCGGGGCCCATGTGGCCTCACTGTACAGTGGGGCCGCTGTGCGGCTGCTGGATCCCATTGCCTGCTGGAGCGGTGTGGAGGCGTGTCGGTCGCCGCACGGCTCTGCGCCATGGTTAGAGTAGGTTCCCACTTAAACAAGAGGCATCCTTGTCGCGGTAAGTGGGCCTATGCGCTTTGATCAAACTGTATACTAATTGCCTCTCTATAGTGCACAGCAAATGATTGATAGCATCGCTGTATAGCCATGTTTTATCATAAGAAATGCTGATAATTGAAAACAGTTGTATATCAGAAGCATAGGTATGAGGATGTGCGATTTAGAGATTCTCTCCACATATCCATACAATTTAGGCTATAAACTTCTTTTCCCCCCTCCCCTGAATCAGCACTCCTCCCCATGTGGCTCAGGTGCTTTTTAATTAGCAGAAGTCTGCAAAGGGTTTATATATTCCTACCACATCTCAGTTGGAGTTCCTGAGAGGCTGTGAACAGGTGAGCCATTAGCACCAGTTCACATGCGGCGCTGGACGGCGGCCGTCTCTGCTTCTGTGCCGTGCTGGTGGAGTGATGGGACCCGGGGCCCATGTGGCCTCACTGTACAGTGGGGCCGCTGTGCGGCTGCTGGATCCCATTGCCTGCTGGAGCGGTGTGGAGGCGTGTCGGTCGCCGCACGGCTCTGCGCCATGGTTAGAGTAGGTTCCCACTTAAACAAGAGGCATCCTTGTCGCGGTAAGTGGGCCTATGCGCTTTGATCAAACTGTATACTAATTGCCTCTCTATAGTGCACAGCAAATGATTGATAGCATCGCTGTATAGCCATGTTTTATCATAAGAAATGCTGATAATTGAAAACGGTTGTATATCAGAAGCATAGGTATGAGGATGTGCGATTTAGAGATTCTCTCCACATATCCATACAATTTAGGCTATAAACTTCTTTTCCCCCCTCCCCTGAATCAGCACTCCTCCCCATGTGGCTCAGGTGCTTTTTAATTAGCAGAAGTCTGCAAAGGGTTTATATATTCCTACCACATCTCAGTTGGAGTTCCTGAGAGGCTGTGAACAGGTGAGCCATTAGCACCAGTTCACATGCGGCGCTGGACGGCGGCCGTCTCTGCTTCTGTGCCGTGCTGGTGGAGTGATGGGACCCGGGGCCCATGTGGCCTCACTGTACAGTGGGGCCGCTGTGCGGCTGCTGGATCCCATTGCCTGCTGGAGCGGTGTGGAGGCGTGTCGGTCGCCGCACGGCTCTGCGCCATGGTTAGAGTAGGTTCCCACTTAAACAAGAGGCATCCTTGTCGCGGTAAGTGGGCCTATGCGCTTTGATCAAACTGTTTACTAATTGCCTCTCTATAGTGCACAGCAAATGATTGATAGCATCGCTGTATAGCCATGTTTTATCATAAGAAATGCTGATAATTGAAAACAGTTGCATATCAGAAGCATAGGTATGAGGATGTGCGATTTAGAGATTCTCTCCACATATCCATACAATTTAGGCTATAAACTTCTTTTCCCCCCTCCCCTGAATCAGCACTCCTCCCCATGTGGCTCAGGTGCTTTTTAATTAGCAGAAGTCTGCAAAGGGTTTATATATTCCTACCACATCTCAGTTGGAGTTCCTGAGAGGCTGTGAACAGGTGAGCCATTAGCACCAGTTCACATGCGGCGCTGGACGGCGGCCGTCTCTGCTTCTGTGCCGTGCTGGTGGAGTGATGGGACCCGGGGCCCATGTGGCCTCACTGTACAGTGGGGCCGCTGTGCGGCTGCTGGATCCCATTGCCTGCTGGAGCGGTGTGGAGGCGTGTCGGTCGCCGCACGGCTCTGCGCCATGGTTAGAGTAGGTTCCCACTTAAACAAGAGGCATCCTTGTCGCGGTAAGTGGGCCTATGCGCTTTGATCAAACTGTATACTAATTGCCTCTCTATAGTGCACAGCAAATGATTGATAGCATCGCTGTATAGCCATGTTTTATCATAAGAAATGCTGATAATTGAAAACAGTTGTATATCAGAAGCATAGGTATGAGGATGTGCGATTTAGAGATTCTCTCCACATATCTATATGGAAGACTTAGCTCCCCTATCTGTGCCCCTAAACTGGCCTTCATTGGAGCTTGGGAAAAGGACCTTGAAATTTCATTCTCCAAGGAAGACCAATTACAACTATACAGGGAACCTCACACCTCTTCCAGATGTGTTAGAATATAAGAAAACAGATATAAAATCCTCACCAGATGGTATAAAACACCTGAAGTCACTTGTAGATTCAACGATACGGGGTCTGATGCCTGCTGGAGGTGTGGAGAGGGGGGTGGCAAGTTCTTTCATATCTGGTGGTCCAGCCCACCAATCTACAAATGGTACACTGAGATCTTTAGACAATGTAACCAAATTTGCAAAACAAAGACCTCGCTTTCGCCACAACCTGCCCCCCCTCCCACACAATCACCGGGGTCACACCACTGTTTAAAAAGCTGCTTATGGCAGCATGCCTATTGGTTCCTCGATACTGGCTATCCCCAGACCTTCCACCACTAGATCACTGGATAAACAAGGTGGATACCATTTATAGATTCGAAGAATTAGCAGCCTGGGAGAATCGCTCTCATAGTAAATTCTCTGCCCTTTGGAAACACTGGGAAGATTTCAGGCACTTTAACAATGACCATTAACTGAGTTGTGATATATAGAGATGTCGCAAACATAAAATTTTCCATTCGCGAATTTCCCCAAATGTTCGCGAACATTCCTAAATTGTTTGGAATAACGTGCTTAAAAACATCAGGTATGATGTTGTATTGATCAGGTAGTGTAAGGGTTACGCCCGCTTCACAGTGACAGACCAAACTCTGACAGACCAAACTCCCCGTTTAACGCACCGCAAACAACCGCAAACAGTCCATTTGCACAACCGCAAACTCTCCATTTGCACAAGGTAGGATACCAAGCTAGCCATGTCCTGTTCCTTGTCCTCACTGACGTCATTGAAGTTCTCTTCCTCCACCCAGCCACGTACAACACCAGGGGTCCCCAAAAGGTGACAACAAGCCCCCTGGGACGCCTGCTGTGGTTGGTCTTCCACCCCCTCAAAGCCACCTTCCTCCTCTGACTCCTCTTCTTCAGACTCCTCTCTCTGCGTTGCCGTAGGTCCAGCAATCGACGACGACAAGGCTGCTTCTGGTGGTGATGGTGACCACAACTCTTCCTCTTCATGCTCATCTACGGCCTGATCCAGCACTCTTCGCAGGGCACGCTCCAGAAAAAACGCATATGGGATGAGGTCGATGATGTTGCCTTGGGTTTGACCAGGTTTGTCACCTCCTCAAAAGGACGCATGAGCCTACAGCCATTGTGCATGAGTGTTCAGTAACGCGGCCAAAAAATACCCAGCTCCGCAGAGGCTGTCCTCTTTCTTTTAAATTAAAAAAATCTGTTCTTACCAGTTTAATCTCTGTTTTGTCCCCTATCAGGGGCCGGTGTATGGAATAGATTTTAGGAACCGGGAGATGGAAAAAGATGGTTGGTCGGTAATCTTACTTCCAATTTGGGGCACTGCGCGTGCGCCGTGCAATGTACTATATGATTGGTGTGTTAAGTAGTACTATTCTTATCAGTTTAATCCTTGTTACGTACCCTATCAGGGGACATGTATCGAATAGATTTTAGACAACCGCAAAGAGTTGTCAATAGTTGACACACTCATGACATAAATTTTATTCCTCTATGCGTCAATCTTGGTGTAGTGATGACTATGCTCGTGCACACGTTTGGGAGATTGCAAGCGATGGCGGTTTTTCAAAGCCTATGGTCGTGCTGAGGTAGTTCAGTGACAGTTAAGTGACCCAGAAAACAATGATTCTGCAGTGTGGGCCCATTGTTGGCCTAGTAGGCTTTAATGATCACCTTAGATGATCACAAAGAAAATGTATGTTTTTTCTATGCAAAATTATCCAGCCGATCGCTTTTGGTCTGTTCACAATGAAGCAACGACCTTATCTGGAGTGTGCCAACATTGCGATTGCCAACACACTCATAGAGGTGATCGCTTCATTGTGATATGCAAGCCCCTTCACCACAACAAGGTAACGATCACGAAAGGGAATTGACACATGTATGTGCCTTTTTTTTTGTTTTTGCAGCCACAGTGCAGCACCAGAGGCCAGAAAAATTAGGCATGTACACATGCCTTAAAAATTAGGTATTGTTGCAGCCGCAGTGGCCGTAAAAATTGATGTTTTCCAGGCAGAAAGTGCACTAAAACATTGCGGCTTGAACCCTAGTTGGTGGCGGAGAAGTCACGCAAGTCATCCGGCATGCAAAGATTAAATACAGCAGCGTGTGGACCATTTTTAGCCCAAGGCATCTCATCAGGCCTTTTTTAGTCAAATGCATTCCCCACTGTCAGTCCCTTCGGGATCCATGCTTCATTCATCTTAATAAAGGTGAGGTAATCTAGACTTTTTTGACCTAGGCGACTTCTCTTCTCAGTGACAATACCTCCTGCTGCACTGAAGGTCCTTTCTGACAGGACACTTGAAGCGGGGCAGGCCAGAAGTTCCATCGCAAATTGGGATAGCTCAGGCCACAGGTCAAGCCTGCACACCCATTAGTCAAGGGGTTCATCGCTCCTCATAGTGTCGATATCTGCAGTTAAGGCAAGGTAGTCTGCTACCTGTCGGTCGAGTTGTTCTCTGAGGGTGGGCCCCGAAGGGCTGTGGCCATGCGTAGGACTTAAAAAGCTCTGCATGTCCTCCATCAACAACACTTCTGTAAAGCGTCATGTCCTTGCCGGCGTGGTCGTGGTAGGAGGAGGATTACTTTCACCTCTTCCCCTGTTAGATTCCCGTTGTGCTGTGACATCACCCTTATACGCTGTGTAAAGCATACCTTTTAACTTGTTTTGGAACTGCTGCATTCTTTCCGACTTCCGCTAATTCGGTAACATTTCAGCCACTTTCTGCTTATACCAGGGGTCTAGTAGCGTGGCCACCCAGTACAGGTCGTTCTCCTTCAGCCTTTTTATACGAGGGTCCCTCAACAGGCATGACAGCATGAAAGACCCCATTTGCACAAGGTTGGATGCCGAGCTACTCATGTCCCGTTCCTCATCCTCACTGATATCATTGAAGGTCTGTTATTCCCCCCAGCCATGTACAACACCACGGGTACCAGATAGGTGACAACGAGCACCCTGGGATGCCTGCTGTGGTTGGTCTTCCTCCTCCTCAAAGCCACATTCCTCCTCTGACTCCTCTTCCAGCGTTGCCGCAGGTCCAGCAAGCGATGCTGATAAGGCTGTTTCTGGTGGTGATGGTGACCACAACTCTTCCTCTTCACGCTCATCTACGGCCTGATCCAGCACTCTTCGCAGGGCACGCACAGGAAGAAAACAAATGGGATGATGTCGCTGATGGTGCCTTCGGTGCGACTGACTAGGTTTATCACCTCCTCAAAAGGACGCATGAGCCTACAGGCATTGCGCATGAGTGTCCAGTAACGTGGCAAAAAAATACCCAGCTCCGCAGAGGCTGTCCTAGCACCCCGGTCATACAAATACTCGTTGACGGCTTTTTCTTGTTGGAGCAGGTGGTCGAACATTAGGAGTGTTGAATTCCAACGTGTCATGCTAGATAAATGAGGGGCACTCCGTATAAGGGAACAAAAACAGCAAATGGATAATGGCTAAATGTTATTTAATCCTATTATAAAAAGCCAATGCATCAAACAATCACAATATAAAAAACATCCATATAATATAATACCATAAAATGCAATAAAATAAATACACAATGGAAGCGGGCCCTGAAAAATTCGCCAGAAAATAGTGAAGGTTCAAAAGTTCGCGAATAATCAGCAGTCCCCACAATAAGAAACAATCACACCGGATCCTAATACACCTGGACAAGGCTCCAAAAGCACGATCTGACTGTGTCAGAAAGATTGTATAATGTACTATGTACTGTCCGAATTCAATCCTCCAGTTTATTCGGACAGTCAGATGTATCAAATCATGGGAAGAATCTCTTATTCAGATGATCAAATCATGGGAAGAGTCTCTTACCCTGTTCCGTCACTGGCTCAGTGTAATGGATCGAGAATACAGCCGATCTTGCCCAAACGCGGCGTCCCACGTGGTGTGGAGTCTCAACGTGACGTCTCACGTGACTCCTCGGCTGAAGCAATAATGAAGTAGTCGGTCCTTCTTGGAAATACAGCCTCTATTTCGAGACAAAGTAATGATCCAAATGTGAGTCACCCCGACCGTAGTTATTTCCTCTTGGTGACTCCTGATTGCTTGGGGAACGGCTCACTGTCCCAACTGGTCCAGACGCGTTTCAGGGTATACACCCCTTCCTCGCAAATCAAGCGCCTCACTGGCATGTTGTTTCGCCACTGAATATTGGAAAAGTGCGCCATGGCTGTGTAGGTTAAGGTTCCAATAGCCTAAGGCTAATGGATTCCCGTTTCTGGTCATTTAAAACATAACGTTTATTTCATTTTATTAAGACTGGTATAAATCGGGAAGAAAGAAAAAGATAAAAAACTTTGTGGTGAACTTTGTGGCTGGGGATATAGGTTACTTCACCTATATACTATGCCTGCCCGAATGTAACTATCCGTGTCGTGGCAGTTATTTCAACAGATTTTTTTCCAGATCTCCGCTTTCCAGCTATTTGTCCTGCTAGCTGGGATCTTAAATCTGTATCTATATAAGTCACATTCGGGGAGGCAGCATGTCTATTGAGGTTTTTCTTATCCCTAACTTCACTTTGTTTGTGCTTTAATATAGCACCCTGCCGCTTGTGTGTTTTGCATGAGGTGTCTGCAGTACACCAAGTGCGATCACTGAGTTTCAGCCACACTTAAACTAAAAGCTGGATTGCAGCTCCCCCAACATGTTTCACCACAGATGTGGCGTCTTCAGGGGAAATGGAGCTACTGTCAACACGAGCGCCATCCGAGCCAATGTTTTTAACTACCGTGGGTGGGTCTTTCCTCATCGGATGTCCAATCAGTATCCGGCGCTCATGTGGTAATAGTGCAATCTGACCAATCGCCTCAGTCAGCGCTGGTTCGTCAAGCTTGCGTGTCGCCAGTATCTTTAAAGTCCATGCGCATGCGCGAGAACTTTTAATTTTGTTTGAGATCGTAAGTTTCTTCTGCGCATGTACTATGGATCGAATACACTTATCCATCAGTTCGTTTCCGGGAGGCAAAGTGGCTGCGCATGCGCTATATCTTAGAAGACTGATTCGTAATGAAGATGCCACTGCGCATGAATTACCACATAGACTTAGAAATCGGTAATTAGAAACAGGGGGGGTATATTTACTCCCCCATCATTCAGAGGCACCTCTCTTATTACGCCTTGTTATGACGTTAGTACATAGTGAATATATATCCCTCATATTCTCTCCGCCAGTGTGATTTTTTTTTTTTTATATATATATATATATATATGCATACTATAGCTCATGATCTTAAAGGCTGCTGTCATACAGAATGTATCCATATATTCACTTGTATAATTTCAATCCTACTGTTAATATACATTGATTTTATAGTATTCGATCCACAGATGCATCTTTCGTCTATCATCTATTTTTACGACTACACGTGACTGTGGTTAAAGATTGGTCTTTTTCTTCCTTCTGCAATATTATTTTTCCTATATTATTTTAATATTATAATGCAGTATTCTAGGTTTTCTCCTATGATTGATGTATCTCTCTAGATAAATGCCGTGAAGGAAAAGCCTTCATTCAGTCCATGTGCCCAGTCTGTATATCCAGCGAGCCTCACTTTGTAGGAATTTCTTATCCAGATTCCCCCCTCTTGGTCCCATGGATATTTTTTCAATGCCCCAAAACCGTAAAACGGAGCTCTTATTTCCATGGATATATTTGATGTGCCTGGCTATAGAGGTATCTTTTTCAGTTTCGATTGTACTCAGATGACCTGAGATACGGCGTCTCAGTTCTTGTATGGTTTTCCCTACGTATAGTTTGGGACATGGACAGGAGGCTATATATATCACTCCCTGAGTTTTGCAAGTGATAAGTTGTCTAATTTCATATTCTTTTTTATCCCCAGGATTCATGAACTTCTTTATGCGGGGAATATACTTACAAACGGAGCAATCTCCACATGGTGATGAGCCTCGATACCTTTCCCTTGTCTTGCCAGTATTGGTTCCTTCCTCCGCTAGATGACTATGAACCAATTGGTCCTTTAAATTTGGGCCTCTCCTATACGTTACAGATGGATTTCGAGTAAGTATCATACTTAGGTCTCTATCAGATTGTATTATATGCCAGTATTTTCTGAGGATGCCATATCTCTCTGTTATATCCATCATATGTCCCTATGCATCTAATAACTTCACTATTTCTTGGTACTGTTACCTTTAGTAGATCTTCTCTGTCTACCCTTTTAGCTCTATTGTATGCATTTTTTAGGGATCTATTTGGATATCCTCTCTTCCTAAATCTTTGGAACAGTTGTTCACTTTCTTTACCAAAGGAGGCCTCGTCGGAGCAATTACGGCGTGCCCTCAGATACTGGCCTGTAGGGATTCCCCTTTTCAGGGGAGAAGGATGCCAGCTGTTCCAATGTAGATAGCTATTTGTTGCAGTAGGTTTTCTGTAAACCTCTGTGACCAACTGTCCACCTTCTGTTTTCTTTATTTTTAGGTCCAGGAACACAATCTCCCTATCCTGTATTTCGTAGGTATATTTCATTCCTATATTATTGTTATTCAGTGACTGAGTAAATTCATGAAATAGTGAGTGACCCCCATCCCATAAGATGAGAATTTCGTCAATATATCTGCCCCAAAATATAATGTGGCAGACATACAACAACATTCCCTCCGTAAATACGTGATTATTTTCCCACCACCCTCAAAATAAATTTGCGTACGTTGGGGCACATGATGTCCCCATCGCGGTCCCATTAATTTGTTTGTAAAATTGTCCCTGAAATACAAAAAAAATGTGTTCTAAAACAAACTTAAGTGATGACAAAACAAATTCATTGTGCCTCCTAAAATTTTGGCTCCTTGTGTTCAGATAATGTTCAACCGCGTGTATTCCTAGTGAGTGCTGGATATTACTGTAGAGCGATTCTACATCTAAACTTGCTAAGATAGTGTCTGGTGTCAGCGTGATGTCATTTATTTTGAGGAGAAGGTCTTTTGTGTCCCTGATATATGAGGGCAGAGTGGTCACAAATGGCCTAATATTTGGTCCACATACTCACTGATGGCCTGTGTTAGGTTGTCATTGCCCGAGACTATGGCTCTCCCTGGGATGGGTTTCTTGTTCTTATGTGCCTTTGGTAAGGCATAAAAGGTGGAGATTGTGGGGCTTTTGTTATATAGGTACTGGTATTCATCTTTTGTTATTATATTCTCTTGAAATGCTTCAAGAAGGAGATTTTTAAGTTTGTTCAGATATTCTTTTATGGGGTCATTGGGTAGGGCCTTATATGTTTTTTTATCCCTCAGTAGTCTCAACACCATGTCAACATAGTCTCCTTTATCTTGGATAACTATGTTGCCCCCTTTATCACTTGGTTTTATTATGATGTTGTCATTATTTTTTAGTGTCTCCAGGGCTTCCAATTCTTGGATACTTAAATTCGACTCTATATGATCCTTCCTCATTCTCAGTGATTTTATGTCCTGTGTGACTAACTGGACAAAGGTCTCTATTTCCTGAAATTGTGTGAATGATGGAGTAATTCTCGATTTAGGTTTTAAGGTCGAGAAAGGAGGGTCCGGAATAATCTGGTAACCTTCGCTCTCTTTTTGCAGTTCTTCTAATATCTCTACACATCTTCTTTCATTCTCAAATGTTCTTCGTGCGTCATGTTCTTCTTGTTAATGTATTTTGTGTAGGGCCAGTTTTCGTGCGAAGAGGTTTATATCCTTAATCCATAAGAACTTGTCACACTGTGGAACCGGTGAGAAGGTAAGACCCTTACTCAGAAGGTTTTTTTGTGACGGTGTTATTAAATGTAAAGACAGATTTATAATTTGTTTATCATCTGGGTCTTCATTGGGTGTTGTCAGAGCTATTTGCTGTACCCTCATCTTTCCCGATCCTTCAATTGAACCCCTGCTTGTCCTAAAAAAAGGGGGGCAATGGGGGTGGTCTTTTCTCCCGAGCCCATATTTGTCTGGGTCAGATGCGTCTGGATTGGGGGTTGTGTTGTAGATGGCTGAAACATTGTAAGGTTTTGGCCTATATTCCCCCCTTGGGGTAGACCAAATGAGAAAGGTTGTATAGACGAGGATGAATAGGGTACAGTGGGATTCATATTTGTACTCGTTGCCATAGTGTTTAAATCTGGTGTAACTTGCTTTCCTGGGATTCCTCTCTGGCATGCTTGAAAGGATTCACGTCTCTCTAAAGAAGATTTATTTGGGGGGTAGTGTCTCTTTTTGGTTTTGCGTTTTATACCCTTTAGTCGATTCCCCTGACCAGTAGAGCTATGACCTGATCCTTCTGTGCCCGAGGTCTCTGTTTCAGAGTTTTCTTTATGTCCCCTCTGTAGGTTTCTATTATTACCTCTATTCCTCCAGATATAGACTCTATCACTTTCGAAATCGGTACGATCCCTCATATATTTTCCGTGTTTACTTTCCTTGATTTCGTTTTGCAATGCGTCTATGTTTTTCTTTATTTTTTGTTCAAGGTCGAGAAGATCTGGATGTTGACTGAAATCTTGTATTTCCCTAATCTCCTTCTCTAGCTGTTGATCCACTTTTTTGAAATACTCTTTCTCATATTCAGCTAGGTACTTCAATAATCTCAATGAGCACTCTGTCAGTAGGCCTTCCCAGCCCTTAGTGAATTGTGTATCTTCCAAATGTGCATTTGGTCTCAGGGGAATACGTAGCCCTCTATATACCAACCCTTGCTGGATATATGTCTCAAGGCTGGCTATTTCCCACCAAGAACGTATGTGTTGACTGTATGTTTTATTAAAATTTCTGAAAGCAACATTTATATCCGTCTAACCCAGGGGTATGTGGGTATTGGAAAAAACTCGACTTGCTTCTATGGTGAGGTTCTCCAAATTTTTGTTTAAGGAAACCTGCCATACCAGGTCTTCTGAGATGTTTTTAATCTTATCCTGAACAATAATTAGGCATAAACTGATAGTTTGCTTTCAATACTGTTGGGCATATTTTGTCTTTTGGCATTGAAAAATGAAGAAAAACCTAGCAGTGAATCGGAGGGCTACCTCCTTCACTGTGTGGGGGTCTGGGTTAAGGGAGGGTTAACCTTCAGGTAGCAATTTGCTTCAAGGACCCTTTGGACCCGGGAGATAAATATTAAGGTTCAAATAGCCTAAGGCTAATGGATTCCTGTTTCTGGTCATTTAAAACATAACGTTTATTTCATTTTATTAAGACTGGTATAAATAGGGAAGAAAGAAAAAGATTTAAAAATTTAAGTGTGGTGAACTCTGCAGCTGGGGATATAGGTTACTTCACCTATATACTATGCCTGCCCGAATGTAACTATCCATGTCGTGGCAGTTATTTCAACAGATTTTTTTTCCATATCTCCGCTTTCCAGCTATTTGTCCTGCTAGCTGGGATCTTAAATCTGTATCTATATAAGTCACATTCGGGGAGGCAGCATGTCTATTGAGGTTTTTTTTATCCCTAACTTCACTTTGTTTGTGCTCTAATATAGCACCCTGCCGCTTGTGTGTTTTGCATGAGGTGTCTGCAGTACACCAAGTGCGATCACTGAGTTTCAGCCACACTTAAACTAAAAGCTGGATTGCAGCTCCCCCAACATGTTTCGTGTAGGAACTCCTGAAATGGCCACACACCTTCCTGGCCTGCTTGAGGACGTCGTGTAAGCCTGGGTACTTATGCACAAAGCGTTGTACGATCAGATTCAACACATGTGCCATGCACGGCACATGTGTCAACTTGCCCAAATTCAATGCCGCCAACAAATTGCTTCCGTTGTCACACACCACTTTGCCGATCTCCAGTTGGTGCGGGGTCAGCCACTGCTCCACCTGTGCGTTCAGGGCGGACAGGAGTGCTGGTCCGGTGTGACTCTCTGCTTTCAGGCAAGTCAACCCCAAGACGGCGTGACACTGTCGTATCCGGGATGTGGAATAGCCCCTGGGGAGCTGGGGGGGGTGCAGTTGATGTGGAGCAAGACGCAGCAGCAGAAGAGGACTCAGCCAAGGAGGTTAGCGAAGAGGATGGAGTAGGAGGAGTAGAGGAGGTGGCAGCAGGCCTGCCTGCAAGTCGTGGCGGTGTCACCAATTCCTCTGCAGAGCCACGCATTCCATGCTTGGCAGCTGTCAGCAGGTTTACCCAATGCGCAGTGTACGTGATATACCTGCCCTGACCGTGCTTTGCAGACCAGGTATCAGTGGTCAGATGGACCCTTGCCCCAACACTGTGTGCCAGACATGCCATGACTTCCTTTTCAACATAAGAGTACAGGTTGGGGATTGCCTTTTGTGAAAAGAAATTTCGGCCGGGTACCTTCCACTGCGGTGTCCCAATAGCTACAAATTTTTTGAAGGCCTCAGACTCCACCAGCTTGTATGGTAAAAGCTGGCGGGCTAAGAGTTCCGACAAGCCAGCTGTCAGACGCCGGGCAAGGGGGTGACTCTGTGACATTGGCTTCTTACGCTCAAACATTTCCTTGACAGACACCTGACTGTGGGCAGATGAGCAGGAACTGCTGAAGGTGAGAGGCGGAGTGGCGGGTGGTTGAGAGGGGGCAAGGAGGACAGCAGTGGTTGACATGGCTGAAGATGCTGGACCAGGAAGAGGATGGTGGCTTTGAGTTTGTGTGCTGCTTGTACTCATCATGTAAACGCAAAAACACAAATGCAATAGCACTCTGCAACCAGCACTCTGCCCTGCCTCTATGCTGGATGTTGGATGAGGCATTGGTGTACATTTTGGCCAAAGCGTAATAAGCCACTCACTACGTCAAGGTCGCCTCTATGAGTGGTCCCTAACACTAGTACCTACCTGTTATGGGCCATGATAGCCACACAAAATCCAGGGAGCGCAGGTACAGCATGTACGCCAGGCACACTCTGCTTTTAACCCCATCCGGTGCCGTGACAGTTTTCATCGGATCCAGGGATGCAAGTACCAACATGCATGCTGAGCCCACTATATACTTCTCCTGGAGCCAAATGGCTACTGGTAGGCGCTGTAAAAGCAGACTCAGTTTTATACTGACTTTAAAACCAGCCTCCAGGGCAGACTAACTTGTCAGGTGTGCATGACTGCATGGAGATCGCCACGCCGCCAATATATACTACAAAGAAAAAAATGTGGGGGTTCAGTCAGCACAACCCTGTATGCAGGTGCACATCGCTATGGCGAAATACACATACAAACGCAAAAACACAAATGCAATAGCACTCTGCAACCAGCACTCTGCCCTGCCTCTATGCTGGATGTTGAATGAGGCATTGGTGTACATTTTGGCCAAAGTGTAATAAGCCACTCACCACGTCAAGGTCGCCTCTATGAGTGCTCCCTAACACTAGTACCTACCTGTTATGGGCCATGATAGCCACACAAAATCCAGGGAGCGCAGGTACAGCATGCACGCCAGGCACACTCTGCTTTTAACCGTGTCCGGTGCTGTGACAGCTTTCATCAGATCCAGGGATGCAAGTACCAACATGCATTTGTGGTTTTGCGTTTGTATGTGTATTTCGCCATAGCGATGTGCACCTGCATACAGGGTTGTGCTGACTGAACCCCCCAAATTTTTTCTTTGTACTCATCAAATGCCACACTGCTGAGCTTTGCAATGACTGCATTCTGGTGGTGGCAACAGCATGCGTTGATTGGCGTGCTGTCTGGCTGACCCCGGGTGCCGATACATGCTGTCTGACTGTGCCACTAGCTCCTTGCGACGACCTCCCCCTACTTCCAACTCGTCTCCTCCTCCTCTCTGTCTCCCCATCTGAACTTTCCCCTGTTCTTCTTCTCTTCGAGCGGGCACCCACGTGACATCCACGGACACATCAACCGCTTCACTTGTATCTGACAACTCAGCAAAGGAAGCAGCAGCGGGTACAACATCATCATCATCACACCGTACATCCATGTGTGTAATGCTGCCTGACTGAGACATATCCCTGTTATCTACATCCTCTGGCAATAATGGTTGCGCATCACTCATTTCTTCCAACTGATGTGTAAATAACTCCTCTGACAGATCAAGTGAAGCGGCTGTGGTGCTAGTGTTGGTGGTGGCGGCAGGCGGGCGAGTGGTAACTTGAGAGCTGCCCGAAGCTGAGCTGGAGGAGAATGGTGCGTCAAGGTTCCGAGTGGAAGCTGTAGAAGATTGGGTGTCCTGTGTTAGCCAGTCAACTATGTCCTCAGAACTTTTTGAGTTCAGGGTACGTGGCCTCTGAACACTGGGCATTATTCTAGGGCCAAAGGAAATCACAGCACCACGACCACGACAGCCCCTGCGGGGTGGCCTGCCTCTGCCTGTCATTTTTCTTTAGATTAGTGGTACTATGCGTGCAAGGTACTGTGCCACCCGATATGAGTGGTGGGCAGTGGGCACAGTACAGTCTGTGGGCCTGACACACACTGGCAGGCAACTGCAATTATATTACAGAGACAAAATTGTATTACTTTTTATCTGCAAGCTACTGTGCCACCAGATATGAGTGGTGGGCACTGGCAGTGGGCACAGTACAGTCTGTGGGCCTGACACACACTGGCAGGCAACTGCAATTATATTTCAGAGAAAAATGGTATTACTTTTTTATCTGCAAGCTACTGTGCCACCAGATATGAGTGGTGGGCACTGGCAGTGGGCACAGTACACTCTGTGGGCCTGACACACACTGGCAGGCAACTGCAATTATATTACAGAGAAAAAATTGTATTCCTTTTTTATCTGCAAGCTACTGTGCCACCAGATATGAGTTGTGGGCACAGTACAGTCTGTGGGCCTGACACACACTGGCAGGCAACTGCAATATATATATATTAAAAAAAAGCAGACTGATGTACTAACCCTAAAAAGGGTTTTTTGGGGTGCTGTCCTTACAGCAGATCAGATGAGTCTTTGAGGACTGGAGTGGACACAGAACACTGGCCTAGCTAACGATTTCCCTATTAATTCAGCAGCAGCAGCACTCTCCCTGCTCTCACTAACACTGCAGCTTCAGAATGAATCTAAGATGGATGCTGTCCTTGCTTTTTGATAGGAGGTGGGAGGGTCTGGGAGGGAGGGTATGCTGATTGGCTGGAATGTGTCTGCTGACTGTGAGGTACAGGGTCAAAGTTTGCTCAATGATGACGTATAGGGGGCGGACCGAACATCGCATATGTTCGCCCGCCGCAGCGAACGCGAACAAGCGATGTTCGCAGGGAACTGTTCGCCGGCAAATAGTTCGGGACATCTCTAGTGATATATTTCCTCTATTAGAAACATAAGTTACAATTAATAACGAATATATTCTGTGACCAGAGACGACATCTACTTTGTTATTATAATTACTGTAATTGTTGCGACGCAGCATAATATTGCATACTGCTGTACATTATTTCTTTGCTTTATATGTAATACTGAATTACTTTTTCAATAAAGCATTGAAAAAAATAAAATAAAATTGATCACCTAGTCGAGAGGTTCAACAAGAAACTGAAGGGAATGTTAAAAAAGGTGGTTAGCAAGGATGGGAAAGACTGGGATTGTCTATTAACTTATTCGATATTTCAGTCCATGAAGTACCACAGTCCTCTACAGGTTTCTCCCAGTTTGAGCTTCTGTATGGCGGACACCCATGTAGACTCCTTGACATTACTAAGGAAACTTGGGAACAGAAGCACACACCTTACAAAAGTGTAATAGAGAATATTGCTCTTATGCAAGACAGAATAGCTGCTGTCATGCCCATAGTCAAAGAATACTTAGAGCAGGTTCAAGAGGCACAAATCTATGTCTACAACCGGTCAAGTAAAGTTAGAACCTTTAGCCCAGGTGATCGAGTGTTTGTTCTAGTGCCCACTATAGTGCCCACTGTAGAGAGAAAATTCCTGGCACAGGCCATACGAGGTAATTGAGAAAGTGGGAGAGGTAAATTATAAAGTTTACCAGCCCGAACAGTTGTATAATGTAAATTTACTCAAACCTTGGAAGTACAGAGAGACTTTGTCAGTAGTGAGTTCCCAGGGCAAGGTTCCCCCAGAAAAATCTGCAAATAAGGTAAGCATTCCTGGTAAGAGTACCTTAGGTGTGCATATAGTCCCTGTCCAAGTCTCAGATTCAGGTGACCAAAGAATTTGTCTCAATATTCTCAGAGTTTCCTAGGCGTACCTCTGTCATCAAACATGACATTGTCACTGAGCCAGAGGCACAAGTTCGCTTGAAACCATATAGGGTACCTGAAGCTCGGAGACAAGCCATATCTGAAGAGGTAAAAAATATGTTGGAACTTGGGGTGATTGAAGAGTCACAAAGTGAGTGGTCAAATCCTATAGTCCTAATCCCAAAGCCAGATGGTACAGTGAGGTTCTGTAATGATTTCCGAAAGGACAATGAGGTGACAAAATTTGGCACATACCCAATGCCAAGAATGATTGATTAATTGAGAGACATGCAAGGTATTTCTCTACTCTTGACCTAACCAAGGGGTACTGGCAAGTTCCGCTTACTGACAGTGCTAAAGAAAGACTCCTGTTGTTGTCCCGGAGGATCTCTTTCAGTATATCACTATGCCTTTTGGGCTACATAGGGCTCCAGCAGCCTTCTGAAAGTTATGGTAGAAGTCATCGAAAATTTGCCCTGGCCCATAAACAAAAAACAAGTGAGCGCTTTTTGGGGAATTGTGGGTTACTACCGCAGGTTAATATCAAACTTTGCTAGTGTAGCAGTACCCTTGACAGACCTCACCGAGGAAAGTAAGTCGGCCATGGTAAAATGGAGCACAGTGGCTGAGAGTACATTTCAGAAGTTGAAGTCTACCCTTTGTGGACAACCAGTATTGATGACTCCTGCTTTCAAAAAGGTGTTTACTGTACAGACTGACACCTCTGATGTAGGTTTAGGGGCAGTCCTGTCACAGTAGGTTGGGGGAGAAAACTTAACCCCGCAGAGAAAACTTGGCCTGTTTGGGTGTCACCATGCCCCTTGCGGTGCTGAAAACACTCTCTGAGATGACACTGGAGGCTCAGGCCAGTGTTTCAGTCTGCCTGCCCAGAAATCCATGGGGGCCTGAGAACAAGGTATGTGCCGAAGGAAGGCCAGAGTGTAGATAGACCAGAACCTGGACATTGAGGCAGAAGGTCTTGGCTTGCTGATTGGACTCAGTCTGGAGTGGCATGTGAAAAGACTACAATCATGTTGAGGAGACTGAACTGGCTGCTGCTACTAATGCTGCGGCTCCTGCTGCTGCTTGTAGTGATGGAAGGTGGGTGACTCTGCAGAGGGTGGAGAGGGTCCTCACTTTCAGACACACTGGAGACAGGCTTCTGCTCCCCGAAAGCTGCGACAAGCTGCGTACACAATGTTTCCTGGTAATAAAATAATTTTCACCCCCTTTCGATGGGAGGAAAACATTGCTTGCGTGCTGCCCCACAGCTGCAGCAAAAGAAAAACATTGACCCAGTGGGCTGTGAAAATATGTACTGTCCCTGCCTGTGACAGCTGCTCCAGGTGTCCATCGTGGCATGCAGATTGCCACACAGTAAGAATCGCAAGGGGAAGTCCCCTTTCTCTGCCACGTGAAGGTACAGGGCACTACTAAATGGTATAGCAGCAACTGCACCATCTAATTGCTGGTCGAGAAATGGTTTTTCATGGCCAAAGTAGGTCTTAGAAGGAGATGAAGAAGATGATGATGATGATGATGATGAAGACAAAGGCACTGTATTGCTTGGGGATGTGGGTTGGCTGCCACAAAGAGTACCAGGAGAATGAGGACAGACTTGTTCTGATTGGGAATGCTGGCCAGTTGTATTTTCCCAAAGGATTCTGTGATGCCGCTTCATGTGTTACAATAGAGCTCCGGTGCCTATTTTTGTGTTTTAACGCTCACACCTTATTTTAATCTTTCACACGGCTGTGGTTTTATGTGCCAGCATTGTGTAAAAAACAAACAAACCGCCATATGGGAAATACTTGAACAAAGCTAGAGGCAGCTGAGTTTGGCTTAGTTCTGGCATGTTTTGGGCCTAACCCACTCACGGTGTCAGTGGCATCACCAGATCCCAAAGCAGACATGGCCCTGGGACCTTTGGGAGGTATGTCACCTCTGCTCTTTATTGCTGCCATCACCTCCCTCCTCCTCTGATGTTGCCTCCACCTCAGCACCCTCCCTGACACTTTTATTAGAATATAAGATATCATTGTGGGACCCCTCCCTTGATCTGCATTTGCTCCGACTGCCACTGTCGCTGCCCCACTGCCTATACCGTGGCTATTGGTGCCACTATTACTATCACCAACACAGCTATGCATGGAATCGCCAGCCACTCCTAAACCTCCTGCTCAAGGCAGCCCAAACCGTGACTGCTCTCACACAAGTGGTCAACAGGAAGACTCTCTTGACTATTTACTGTAGAACATGGTGGTGTTTTATTGCTACTTCTAAGAAAAAGGAAGGCATTCCAGTAGGAAGGGGCAGTGAAGACAGAGAGGAATCCACTGATCTGGGGCTGCAAGGAAGCAGAAGGAATGCTTTGACCCCTGGCTCCACAGCATGATGTCAGACTCAGAAGTCATCTCCATGTCATCCTGCTGCAACTGAGAGGAGGAGTGAGCCGTCTCATCCTCTTTCTCCTCTATGATAATGTTGTGCCTTTCCAAAGCCAGCAGGGAAAACTGTGGCCTACTGCTACTTCTGGCCAGATAGCTGGTGCTGCTACTTACCACATTCTGACTTTGGATCTTTTGGGCCTAAATGTACAGTCACACAAAGTATGGAACAGTTTGTAAATCTGTTTTCTGCCGCTCAAAGACAGAGAGGCTCAATAAAATGTCCTTTCCATTCCACAAACACACTGAAGACAGTGCTACTGACAACTAACTGGAAATAATGTACCACTAACATTTGGGCCTAATGTTTTTGTGTGTTAAAATATGCAGATTCAGAGAAAAAAACTTTCTCCAGTGTAAAACACAAGATGTCAACCTATTATGCAATTATTTTCTTACTACCACCACCCCCACCCCAATACTTGAACTGCCTGGAGATGCACCGACATGAATTTGGGGATGGAATTTCTTGTTATCATTTAGACTGGTATACACTGCTACCCTTTGTACTGTAAGACACATATATGTTATTTTCCCAAACTTAAACAAATAAATAATACATTTAGACTGTCTGAAGATGCACCGACGCAGATTTCGGTCTACTATCTCACGCTATCACACAGAGAGATAAACCGTCCTCTACCCTTTGTATTGTAAAACACCAAATCACAGAGCACCGCAAATAATGAATCAAAGGGATACTTTATTCAATACATTTAAGACAATACATTAATTAAAAAATAATAGTGGTGGCGTTATTACACAGGAATGACAAGAACCACAATCAATGAGTTACATATCACACATACAGACTCCTTGGTGACCACTAATCATGGCAATCCTGTATAGCCACTGAAATATGGAATCCCCATCATATGGTAAACATCATAAACTTCCAGTTGTATTGTAAGACACACTTATATGCTATTTTCCAAAACTTAAGCAAAAAAATAAATACATTTGAACTGCCTGGAGATGCACCAACACAAATTTCAGCATAGTATTTCATGTTATCACTCAGCCTGGTATGCACCACTACCCTTTGTATTGTAAGACACATGTATGTTATTTTCCCAAACTTAAACAAAATAAATAAATGTGCACTGCCTGGAGATGCACTGACACGGATTTCGATATAATCGTCCGCTACCGGTATTCAGGGACGTAACTAAAGGCTCATAGGCCTTGGTGCAAGAGTTCAGCTTAGGCCCTCCTTCCCTCAGTGGTTTGTGGCAAAGGGCTGAGGAGCACCTTGCCTTTCTGCTGCTTGAGGAAAAAATTTAAACGGCACCCCCCTATGCCAAATTCTCAACTTAACTCCTTCCCTCCAGCCCTACTGTTAAAGAAAGACAAACATCTTAGTTTCCTACTTTTCCCTACTCCTTTCCATCTTCTCAACCCCCATCCTTCCATCTCCAATACTGTGCCCACTGTGCTCCCCAACACTGTACTGCAGAAACAGTTCCCCTCAAAATACTAGTTCCACTCAGATAGTGCCTCATTCAATAATTTTTGGCACATAGTGCCCTAAGAAATAACTGCTCCCTGCAAATAGTGTCTTTGACACTAATAGTGTAAACATAATGTTCCTTAAAAGTAATTGTGCTAAGCTGATACTGTGCCAGGGGGCACACCACAGTAATAGTGCACACCAAAGTCCCGCCAATGGGAATAATTATCTGCCAGAATGCACTTAGTATTAACAGTGCCCCCAATGGTAATAATGCCCCCATTGTGCCCATACTACTAATCATGTTCCCGATGGTCCCCCAGTAGTAATAATTCTCCTTATAATGTGTGCCAGTAGGAAAATACCCCCTTATAATGTGTTCCAATACATGTATGCCAGTGTGAAAACTACCGCCTTACAATGTGCACCAGTACAAAAAAAAACTTCTAATGTGCACCATTGCAAAAAATACCTAATTATAATGTGCACAAGCACAAAAAATACCCCTTACAATATATGCCAGTGCAAAAAATGCCCCCTGATAATGCATGCCAGTGCAAAAAATCTCTCCTTATAATGCGTTCCAGTTCAGAAAATGCTCCCTTAAAATGTGTGCCAGTACAAAAAATGCTCCTTCTGCGTGCCTGTACAAAAAATGCTCCTTCTGCGTGCCTGTACAAAAAAAGGTCTTTATTAGTGCCTCCAGTACAGTCAATGTCCCCATAGTGCCCAGGCCCGGTGCTATAATAAGGCAGACCAAGCGGCCGCCTTAGGGCGCTGAGAAGGGGGGGCGGAAAAATGAAACTTTTTTTTTTTCATTAACCACTTGCATGCCGCCGGTCTCCTGCGGCTGTTCTCCTCTGTGTGGTGGTCCTCATATCTTCTCTCTGGGCCCCCGAGTCCTGACAAGTTGTTTGAGGACCTTTCCCACTCTGCCAATCAGTGGCCGCAGCTGTGTCAAGTGTCAGGGCAGTGATTTCCCGCTGATCCAATCACTGGTCTGACACATGACACAGCTGCAGCCACTGATTGGCTGAGTGGGAAAGGTCCTCAAAGTCTTGTCGGGAGCACAGAGAGAAGATACCAGGACCACACAGAGGAGAAGGGGAGCTGCTGCAGACGGGAACAGGCCCAGGTGAGGAGCATAATGTTTATTTTTACACAACATTAATAGAGGGGGGAAATGTGTCATGGAGGGGGGGTGATGTGACATGGGGGGGGAGAAATGTGACACAAAGGGGGTGATGTAAAAAGCAGGGGGTGATGTGACATGGAGGGGAAGAATGGGACATGGAGGGGGAGAAATGTTACATTTCTCCCCCTCCATGTCACATCAACCCCCTATGTCACATTTCTCCCCCTACATGTTACATCACCCCCCTATGTCACATTTCTCATCCCTCTCCATGTCACATTTCTCATCCCCCTCCATGTCACATTTCTCATCCCCCTCCATGTCACATTTCTCATCCCCCTCCATGTCACATTTCTCATCCCCCTCCATGTCACATTTCTCCCCCCTTCATGTCACATTTCTCCCCCCTCCATGCCACATTACAACCCCCTCAATGTCACATTTCTCATCCCCAAAAATGTAGCTTCGCTTGTGTGTGCAAAAATCCTTGCACCGGCCCTGATAGTGCCCCCCATAATGTGAGCTAGTACAAGAGCACACCCCCCTTATGTGTGCCAGTACAAAATACCCCAATTTAGTGCCCCTAGTAGATGCCCCCACAGTGCTTCTTCCCGCCTCCCATGGTGGCAAAACAGCATGGTGCCAAATAAAAAACAATAAACTCAAATACCTCCGTGTGGCTGTCAGCAAATGCTGTGCAGGCCTCTTCCGGTCTGCTTCCTGAGCTGTATGCTGCCGGCTTAGGCGGTATGATGATTATTACGCACGTCATTGGGTTGCCTGTGTCGGACTTTAATAGGCTACAGGTGGGGTAGACATCGATCCTGTGGCCTTGCCTCAGCAACTAACTGTATCATGGTCCTGAGGACTGAGATGCATAATTGGTGGTGCACCACTGGCAAGGGGGAGTCCTGTGGGCGCCCAGGCTTTGGGGCCCAGTCTCAATTGAGACTGCTGAGACACCTATTGCTACACCTCTGTTTGTATTGTACTATTTTACTTTCAATAGATTTTTATTATCAGAGAAATGCTCATGCCATAATAAGTACAATGTACATACAGCTAGATATATCATTGAGCAAAAAACTCCAATTTCTTTTTCTTTTTTTGTTTGCATAGACAAAGTAATCGATGAAGTACAGAATGTCTTAACAAAATCATAATATTCAAAACACAGTAAAACGAAAGTCTGGGCCGTGTCTTCACATCACCGCTAATATACATATAGGTCAATTAGGATCAATCGAGACCATGCACGTGCAATCCAATCCGACCCCACGCCCCAACAACCCCAATGCAACCCTAATGCAACCCTCTATCCCGTCCCTGCACTCTCTGGTGTTGCTGGACACAGACCACTCCAGGACTTCCACAGTCGATCAAATCGGGTAACTTGGAAAGTTTGATGAGCTAACATGAGCTCATAGGACTTTGTGGTGTCTACCGCCCTGATAATCTCGTGGAGATCCGGGATAATGGTGCTTTTCCAGTTCCTCGTTATTGCTAACTTGGTGGCTAGAAATAAATGCAAAATGATAATCCTGGATTTAAGAGGAATTTTGTCTAGGTCTATTAACAGCAAGGCAAGGGCTGGGTTTGGAGAAATCCGATATCCAGCAACCCCAGATACCTTAATGAATACTTGGGACCAGAGAGAAGAAATCTTAGGACATGCCCAAAGTATGTGAAGCAGCGTCCCCTTGCAACCACAACCTCGCCAACATTCCACATTTGTGTTCGGGAAGAACTTATGTAGCCTGACCGGGGTATAGTACCATCTAAGTGTTGTTTTAATGTAAGATTCTAAATGCGAGGAGCATTTAAGAGTGGAAATAGCGAGCCTGTTTGCAGCTGACCATTGCGCAGGGGAAAATGTTTGTTTCAAATCCGTTTCCCACGCTGGAGTGTGGCTGGAGTGTGGCTGTTTTGAGAAACAGGTCTTTATCCCCTAAGTACATGTATAAGGGTTTAATCCCTGTGTGCGCAGAACCAGTCACGGACCACCGTATTAGTAACTGAATGTGACCTTTGAGAGTGAAAGACGGGTTATTCGACAGCATGTGTCTTATTTTGAGGTAAGAGAAAGTCTCCCTTTGGGGGATGTTGAAATCCCGCTTGATGGTTTCAAAGGGTTTCAAATCTGAGCCTGATAGTAAGTCAGTCATAGTAGTAATTCCTTTATCTCTCCATAACTTCAGATTCAAATCCGGGACTAGATACTGGAGGGACTCAATTGGGGTTAGGTGGGCCAATGATATAGGAGCAGCTTGTCCTTTCTCGTGCTATGTTTTCCACAAGGCTAACAAAGTAGAGACATAGTATGCGGGTTGAAGGCCCGTATAGCAATCATGTAACGCAGCCATAAGTAGGGCGCGTAAATTACGACCTGGACCTGCGATTGTTCAATATGCACCCAGTGTTTTCCCGACTCACCTGACCACCATTCCCTTAACTGATTGATTCTAGAAGCTAAGTAATAATCATAGAGATTGGGCATACCTAGACCACCGCATCTTTTATGTCTACACATAATGCTTCTAGCAATTCTCGGCTTGGTCTTGTTCCAAATGAAGGAGTTTAGCATTTTATTAGCTAAGTTAAAAAAGGACACCGGGATGGGGATGGGGATGGTTCGGAATAAATATAATAATTTTGGAAGTATGTGTTGCTGAAAAGCTGCAATGCTTCCCAACCAAGATAGTTCTGATTTGGCCATGCTATTGAGCTCTAGTTGAAGCGATTGCAGGAGGGGAGGGAAGTTGGCCTTGTATAATTCCTGAGGGGTGGCTGTCACTTTAAATTCCAGGTATTGGACCATAGAATCTTGCCAGTCTAAGGAGAACTCCCCTTTCATCTGAGACAAAATTGCCACTGGGATCCCCAATGGAAGGGCTTGGGATTTGCTTTCATCGATCTTCTAATACGATAGGGCCCCATAAGAACGGACATCCGAGGGTTGGTTAAAGACAGAATGATGTCATCAGCATACATAGACAAGCAATGTTGTCTGTCACCAATTTGTACTCCTGTCACAACAGTTGCCTGTCGAATGACTTGAGCCAGTCGTTCTAGGGATAGGATAAATATTAAGGGTGATAGGGGGCACCCCTGTCTCGTGCCATTAGACAATGTGAACGGGTCAGATAATACCCCATTTGCTAACACTCGGGCTGAAGGTTCGGAGTAAAGAACCCGTATGGCTTGGAGCATGGACTCCGGAAATCCCATCATGTGGAGTACCGAGAAGACAAACGACCAATTGACCCGGTCGAATGCCTTCTCAGCATCCAGGGTAACCATCACTGTCGATTACAAAGTCAATCAAGTTCAGTACCCTCCTGGAGTTATCCGTGATCGGACGCCCCTGTACAAACCCTACTTGATCTGGGGCCACTAGGGTGGGAATAATATCAACTAAGTGGGTTGCTAAAATCTTCGCGTAGATCTTAAGTAAGGAAATGAGGCGAAAATTTTGTGGGATCGAAGGTTCTTTCCCGGATTTGGGCAGAGTCACAATGACAGCCTCTAGCATTTCCTTGGGCATTTTCCCAGTTGCCATGGCACGAGACAGGGCTGCAAGAAGATGTGGGAGAAGACAATCAGAGAAGAGTTTGTAGTAAGAGTTCGGAAGCCCATCTGGGCCGGGACTTTTATGATGTGGCAAGCTATAACTCTAGAGATTTCATCTTGAGAGATGGGAGCACAGAGGGATTCACTTTGGCATTTATCCAAAGAGGGTAACGTTAATGAACGCCTAAAATTATCTATGTCTCCGGGGGAGGCAAGAGTGAAACCTGGTTCCCCAGTTAATTTATACAGTTGGGAATAATAAGCCATAACTCTATTGGCTATAGCCTTCGGGTCGTACAGTTTATAGGATTTAGAGGGGTCCCAAAGAAATGCTATTCTTGATTTCAAGGCCCTTGCTTTTACCCGTCCGGCTAGCAACCTCCCTGCTTTGTTGGCTTGTGAGTAGTACCTAGTTTTAGTCTTTTTAAGAGAGAGTTCATATGTGTGCAGGAAACTTTCTCTAAGCTGGGATCTAAGGAGTCTGAGCTTTTCAGAGAACTCTAGTGATGGGGAGACCTTGTTTTGTGCTTCCACGTACTGAATTTGCATTATAAGGTTATTTTGGTGTTTCTACCTAAATTTTTTATGCCTATCACTCAGCTTCAGTAGGATGCCCCTTATGAACGCCTTGTGAGCCGTCCATACAACTGTGGGGTCCGACACAGAGGCAGCATTGAATTAGAAATATTCCACTAAGGCAGCGGACACCTCCGATTGGTACTTAGTATTAGCTAGTATGAATTCGTTAGCCCTCCATATCGGATTTGGTGGTGTGACAAATTCTTCCACCAATTCCAAGGACACTGGAGCGTGGTCCAACCAAGTAATCGTCCCAATAGAGGACTGTACGGAAGCAGCTAGGGAAGCCCTGTCTACTAGAATCAGGTCAATACAGGAGTAGGTTTGATGTGCAGGTGACTAGTATGAGAAATCCCTCTCAGAGGCATGATGAATGCGCCATACGTCATATAGGGAGTTGGCCAGCAGGGATGGTGCAAGAGCAGTAGGGAAAGTTCTTGTGAGGGAGGATGAGTCTTGGGACGGGTCAGGGACTAAATTAGAATCCCCACAAATGACAACTCTACCCTCCCGTAGGGACTGTACTTTTTTAAAGAGCCTGTTCAGAAACCGCATAGGCAGTACATTTGGGGCGTACACCCCCACTAGAGTATAAGTGACATTATTTATAGAACACACATGTATGACATAACGTCCCCCTGGATCTACTACTGTGATCTTCTCCGTGTGTGCCACTGAGTTCCGTATCGCTAAAAGCACTCCCCTCTTTTTGCCTATACCGTGGGAATGAATCAGGGTCGGAAAAGTTGGATGCTATAACCTCCCAACATCTGCCTCCACTATATGTGTCTCTTGTGCACAAAAAACATCACATTTGGCTTCCCTCCACATCATCCGCCTCTTGAATGGACTATTTAAGCCCCTGACATTTAAGGAACCTACTGTCAAGACCATTGTAGTAGGTGTACAGCTATATATGGAAAATCGCTCAGATGATGCAGAGGGAGGCACACATTAACATATTGCTTAACAATCAGGTGCATGGTGAAATTGGGACACGGCTCAAGGGAAAAGTACAGATAGATAACTGTGAACATAAATATAAAGAACCAGAACTGGCTGCCAAAGTATTGGAGCAGTAATAGAGTAGCACAAGGGTTGGAACGCAAAACCCCTTGTGATCGTCGTGAGGGGGAAACAGTCATGCCTACCACAAGGAGGATCAAAGAGGGTAGGACAAATCCCCGCTCCTGCTGAATGCAAAGTATATGAAAGAACCCTTTATCGGTGTTTCTTTTGACGGCGTCTTTCTACTCGATGCCACTCTCCGTCTTCTGGCAGATATTGGTGCTGTTTCACAGGAGGGACCTCAGCCGCCTTGATATTCCAGGTGGCTAACACAGCTTTCCCCTCTTCCACCGAGCTTATAACCACCACGGCTCCATTTCTCTGAATTAGCAATTTTACAGGATAACCCCAACGGTAGGGAATGGAGTGAGATCTCAATGCTAGGGTAATGGGAGCTAGGATACGGCGTAATTGCAGGGTGGCTATAGATAGATCCGCGAAAAGTTTTACTTGCTGGTACGGGTCCGGCAAGGCGTCCATTTTCCTTGCAGCCGCCAGGGTGTCCTCTTTAGCATGGTAGAAATGCAAGCGGGCCAAAACATCCCGAGGCGTATCATCAGGTAAGTGCTTTGGCTTAGCGATCCTGTGGGCCCGATTAATGATGAGATCTTGTTCGGTGCAGGCAGGTAAAAGAAGTTTAATCAGCCCTTTGATGTAGGCCTGGAGGTCCGTGGCCAGGACAGTCTCCCGCACTCCTCGCAGCTTCAAATTGTTTCTGCGGGACCGGTCCTCTAGGTCCGCCACCTTTGCTCGGAGGTATGTAATTTCCTCCGACTGGGCATCATGAGAATCCATCTTTTGTTTGACATGCTGAACTCTGTTGTCTAGTTCAGTGACAGATGTTTGAATAGGCACGATTAGCTGCAACAAATGTGTGGTGACCGAGTGGTTAAAGGCCAGAAGCATGTCTTTTAGTAAGATGCTGGACACAGGTTTGTCGTCCGTTGGGAATTTGTGAAGCACCTCTGTCAAGGTGCTGTTATCTTCCAGGCCCTGGCCTTCACAGGCATAATGTTCTTCTGCTGCAGGGCCTTGCAGCCTAGGCCTCTGCTTCGCCGGACTTGTAGTAGGGGACCGTTGCGCCGCAGGGTTGCCTAAGGACACACTATTGCGCCCCCTCTTGTCCCCTCTTATATTATTCCCGTTCTCATCCGACTGGGCTTGCTGCAGGGAACCTCGAGGGCTCTGTCGTTGCGAGCTTCCATCGTCTGAGGCTCGGGGAGAGCAGGCACTTGCGGAGGATATCGGGCTGGAGGAAGGCTCTGCATGCAGGTCTCGTGTGCCAGCGCCATCTTTGTCCCGATCTTGACCAAAGAAAAATTCTAGCTTGCCTTGCTTCTTCATGCTCCGTTTTCCCCTGGTCATCATCAGAGAAGGTTCCGGTAACGGCAGGCACCGAGGGTCGAGGTTAAGGAGCAAATAGCGGGTTCTGGTAGACTGGAACGCTTTGCTGGAGCGGGAGCTCTGTGATCAAGCGGCCATACTCCTCGGCTGCGCGGCCACGCCCCCAATATTATGCTATTTTCACAAACTTAAACAAAACAAAAATGAACTGTCTGGAGATACCCTGACACCGATTTTGGACTAGTATATCATGTTTTACTGAGTTCAAATGTTCTGTATACTCTGGATGGTAAATCACATGTTGTACTGTTTTGAGCTTATTTCCCACCACCACCACTACACACACAAAAATTTTATTTTTGTTAAAATGGCAAAAAAATTAAAGAAATACCTTTGCACGTAGCTCCTGTTCTGATGTTCTGCAGCAGCAGCCTGCAGCTGTGTTATAAGGCAGTAATTACAGCTAGAAGGCACTGCTAGGAACACAAACGTAGCTCCTACTTCTTACTCCCTGGCTGACAGCCTTCCCTGCCTTTCCGTGTTCTTCAGAATTCTTATTCTTTCTAGCTTTTCCCTTTCAAGTCCCTCACACTACAGTAGAATAGAAGCTGTGCCTGTACACTGTCTCTAAAATCATTTTCTGTCAGACACTGCATAGACCTATCCACCCTCATGCATAGCCCTACACAGAATGACATACTGCTCATTGTCCGAGGGCTCCTCCTTGCCTGCTGCAGCACTGATTGGCTCATTTAGGCTGTCCGTCAGCCTGTGAACCAATCAGAGCAAACCCTTCCCACTTCCTCTTAGGGTCATGTGAGCATCCTTCCTCTTTCTCCTTAGTGCTGCTTCCCGCCATGTGCAGTAAAATGGCTCTGTGCGCCGTTTTACTGGATTCATCCGAAATTAACCAGAAAAGCTGGTTCGCTCATCTCTAGTGCTCACTTTCGCTTTTTTCTTTGCAGTATGCACTTTGAGGTGTGGGTGTCTCCAGTTTAGTCGTGCACTCCTGAATAACCCATCTTTTCCACAGGCTTTTTAATTAGTATAGTATAAAGCTGAAACCTGCTCTCCCTGTATTCATTGGAGGCTATCTAACACCAGGAAGGGTGGCATACACAGCGAGTCCAGTACATACTGCATGTGGTATCTGCTTGCCCTGAATCCATTTGAGACTGATAAGTACCAGAAAAGATAGCATTTAGCATAGGTTCCCATCCAGAGATCACCTTGCCATGGTGGATGGGCACAAATAATTTTGATCAAAATGTATTTGTTAAGAACCTTACATTTATTTATAGAGAGAGTATAGCATTATCATTAGAGTTGAGCGAACACCTGGATGTTCGGGTTCGAGAAGTTCGGCCGAACTTCCCGGAAATGTTCGGGTTCAGGATCCGAACCGAACTTCGTCCCGAACCCGAACCCCATTGATGTCAATGGGGACCCGAACTTTTGGGCACTAAAAAGGCTGTAAAACAGCCCAGGAAAGAGCTAGAGGACTGCAAAAGGCAGCAACATGTAGGTAAATCCCCTGCAAAGAAATGTGGATAGGGAAATGAATTAAAATAAAAATAAAAAAAATAAAAATGAACCAATATCAATTGGACAGAGGTCCCATAGCAGAGAATCTGGCTTCACGTCAGCAGAGAATCAGTCTCTTCATGCCATAGCAGAGAATCTGGCTTCATGTCAGCACAGAATCAGTCTTCATGTCATAGCAGAGAATCAGGCTTCACGTCACCCACCACTGAAACAGGCCACTGTCACACATTTAGGCCCCGGCACCCAGGCAGAGGAGAGAGGTCGCGTAACAGAGAATCTGGCCTTATGTCAGCGCAGAATCTGTCTTCATGTCATAGCAGAGAATCATGCTTCACGTCACCCACCACTGGAACAGGCCACTGTCACATATTTAGGCCCAGGCACCCAGGCAGAGGAGAGAGGTCGCGTAACAGAGAATCTGGCCTTATGTCAGCACAGAATCTGTCTTCATGTCATAGCAGAGAATCAGGCTTTACGTCACCCACCACTGGAACAGGCCACTGTCACACATTTAGGCCCCGGCACCCAGACAGAGGAGAGCGGTCCAGTAACAGAGAATCTGGCCTTATGTCAGCGCAGAATCTGTCTTCATGTCATAGCAGATAATCAGGCTTCACGTCACCCACCACTGGAACAGGCCACTGTCACATATTTAGGCCCAGGCACCCAGGCAGAGGAGAGAGGTCGCGTAACAGAGAATCTGGCCTTATGTCAGCACAGAATCTGTCTTCATGTCATAGCAGAGAATCAGGCTTCACGTCACCCACCACTGGAACAGGCCACTGTCACACATTTAGGCCCTGGCACCCATACAGAGGAGAGCGGTCCCGTAACAGAGAATCTGGCCTTATATCAGCGCAGAATCTGTCTTCATGTCATAGCAGAGAATCAGGCTTCACGTCACCCACCACTGGAACAGGCCACTGTCACATATTTAGGCCCAGGCACCCAGGCAGAGGAGAGAGGTCGCGTAACAGAGAATCTGGCTTCATGTCAGCACAGAATAAGTCTTCATGTCATAGCAGAGAATCAGGCTTCACGTCACCCACCACTGGAACAGGCCACTGTCACACATTTAGGCCCCGGCACCCATACAGAGGAGAGCGGTCCCGTAACAGAGAATCTGGCCTTATATCAGCGCAGAATCTGTCTTCATGTCATAGCAGAGAATCAGGCTTCACGTCACCCACCACTGGAACAGGCCACTGTCACACATTTAGGCCCCGGCACCCAGACAGAGGAAAGGTTCATTCAACTTTGGGTTGCCCCGCAATATAATGGTAAAATGAAATTAAAAATAGTATTGAATGAGGAAGTGCCCTGGAGTAGAATAATATATTGTTAAGGGGAGGTAGTTAATATCTAATCTGCACAAGGGATGGACAGGTCCTGTGGGATCCATGCCTGGTTCATTTTTATGAACGTCAGCTTGTCCACATTGGCTGTAGACAGGCGGCTGCGTTTGTCTGTAATGATGCCCCCTGCCGTGCTGAATACACGTTCAGACAAAACGCTGGCCGTCGGGCAGGCCAGCACCTCCAAGGCATAAAAGGCTAGCTCTGGCCACGTGGACAATTTGGAGACCCAGAAGTTAAATGGGGCCGAACTATCAGTCAGTACGTGGAGGGGTGTGCACAGGTACTGTTCCACCATGTTAGTGAAATGTTGCCTCCTGCTAACACGTTCCGTATCAGGTGGTGGTGCAGTTAGCTGTGGCGTGGTGACAAAACTTTTCCACATCTCTGCCATGCTAACCCTGCCCTCAGAGGAGCTGGCCGTGACACAGCTGCGTTGGCGACCTCTTGCTCCTCCTCTGCCTTCGCCTTGGGCTTCCACTGGTTCCCCTGTGACATTTGGGAATGCTCTCAGTAGCGCGTCTACCAACGTGCGCTTGTACTCGCGCATCTTCCTATCACGCTCCAGTGTAGGAAGTAAGGTGGGCACATTGTCTTTGTCCGCAGACGTTAAAATGTGGGCAACTCTGCTGTCGTTGCGCAGGCACTGCAGCATGTAGTCGCTCATGTGTGCCAGGCTGCCCAGAGGTAAGGACAAGCTGTCCTCTGTGGGAGGCGTATCGTCATCATCCTGTGTTTCCCCCCCAGCCACGCACAAGTGATGGGCCCGAGCTGCTTTGGGTGCCACCCCGCTGTGAACATGCTTCATCCTCATCCTCCTCCACCTCCTCCTCATCCTCGTCCTCCTCGTCCTCCAGTAGTGGGCCCTGTCTGGCCACATTTGTACCTGGCCTCTGGTGTTGCAAAAAACCTCCCTCTGAGTCACTTCGAAGAGACTGGCCTGAAAGTGCTAAAAATGACCCCTCTTCCTCCTCTTCCTCCTGGGCCACCTCCTCTTCCATCATCGCCCTAAGTGTTTTCTCAAGGAGACATAGAAGTGGTATTGTAACGCTGATAACGGCGTCATCGCCACTGGCCATGTTGGTGGAGTACTCGAAACAGCGCAACAGGGCACACAGGTCTCGCATGGAGGCCCAGTCATTGGTGGTGAAGTGTGTCTGATCCACAGTGCGACTGACCCGTGCGTGCTGCAGCTGAAACTCCACTATGGCCTGCTGCTGCTCGCACAGTCTGTCCAGCATATGCAAGGTGGAGTTCCACCTGGTGGGTACGTCGCATATGAGGCGGTGAGCGGGAAGGCCGAAGTTACGCTGTAGCGCAGACAGGCGAGCAGCGGCAGGGTGTGAACGCCGGAAGCGCGAACAGACGGCCCGCACTTTATGCAGCAGCTCTGACATGTCGGGGTAGTTGCGAATGAACTTCTGCATCACCAAATTCAGCACATGCGCCAGGCAAGGGATGTGCGTCAAACCGGCTAGTCCCAGAGCTGCAACGAGATTTCGCCTATTATCGCACACCACCAGGCCGGGCTTGAGGCTCACCGGCAGCAACCACTCGTCGGTCTGTTGTTCTATACCCTGCCACAACTCCTGTGCGGTGTGGGGCCTGTCCCCCAAACATATGAGTTTCAGAATGGCCTGCTGACGTTTACCCCGGGCTGTGCTGAAGTTGGTGGTGAAGGTGTGTGGCTGACTGGATGAGCAGGTGGAAGAAGAGGAGGAGAAAGCTGAGTAGGAGGAGGAGGAGACAGGAGGCAAAGAATGTTGCCCTGCGATCCTTGGCGGCGGAAGGACGTGCGCCAAACAGCTCTCCGCCTGGGGCCCAGCCGCCACTACATTTACCCAGTGTGCAGTTAGGGAGATATAGCGTCCCTGTCCGTGCTTACTGGTCCACGTATCTGTGGTTAGGTGGACCTTGCCACAGATGGCGTTGCGCAGTGCACACTTGATTTTATCGGACACTTGTTTGTGCAGGGAAGGCACGGCTCTCTTGGAGAAGTAGTGGCGGCTGGGAACAACATACTGTGGGACAGCAAGCGACGTGAGCTGTTTGAAGCTGTGTGTGTCCACCAGCCTAAATGACAGCATTTCATAGGCCAGTAGTTTAGAAATGCTGGCATTCAGGGCCAGGGATCGAGGGTGGCTAGGTGGGAATTTACGCTTTCTCTCAAATGTTTGTGAGATGGAGAGCTGAACGCTGCCGTGTGACATGGTTGAGATGCTTGGTGACGCAGGTGGTGGTGTTGGTGGTACATCCCATGTTTGCTGGGTGGCAGGTGCCAACGTTCCTCCAGAGGCAGCGGAAGAGGCCGAGGTGGCAGCAGCAGCAGAAGAGGCCGAGGCGGCGGCAGCAGCAGAAGAGGCCGAGGCGGCAGCAGCAGAAGAGGCAGCAGGGGGAGCCTCAGTGACTTCCTTGTTTTTAAGGTGTTTACTCCACTGCAGTTCATGCTTTGCATGCAGGTGCCTGGGCATGCAGGTTGTGCTAAGGTTCAGAACGTTAATGCCTCGCTTCAGGCTCTGATGGCACAGCGTGCAAACCACTCGAGTCTTGTCGTCAGCACATTGTTTGAAGAAGTGCCATGCCAGGGAACTCCTTGAAGCTGCCTTTTGGGGTGCTCGGTCCCAGATGGCGGCGGTCAGTAGCAGGCGGATTCTCTTGGCGGCGGGTGTTCTGATTTTGCCCACTGCTCCCTCATTTGCTACGCTGTTGGCTCGGTCTCACCACTGCCTCTTCCTCCAAACTGTGAAAGTCAGTGGCACGACCTTCATTCCATGTGGGGTCTAGGACCTCATCGTCCCCTGCATCGTCTTCAGCCCAGTCTTGATCCCTGACCTCCTGTTCAGTCTGCACACTGCAGAAAGACGCAGCAGTTGGCACCTGTGTTTCGTCATCATCAGAGACGTGCTGAGGTGGTATTCCCATGTCCTCATCATCAGGAAACATAAGTGGTTGTGCGTTAGTGCATTCTATCTCTTCCACCCCTGGTGAAGAGCTAGGTGGATGCCCTTGGGAAACCCTGGCAGCAGAGTATTCAAACAGCATAAGAGACTGCTGCATAACTTGAGGCTCAGACAGTTTCCCTGATATGCATGGGGGTGATGTGACAGACTGATGGGCTTGGTTTTCATGCGCCATCTGTGCGCTTTCTGCAGAAGACTGGGTGGGAGATAATGTGAACGTGCTGGATGCACTGTCGGCCACCCAATTGACTAATGCCTGTACCTGCTCAGGCCTTACCATCCTTAGAACGGCATTGGGCCCCACCAAATATCCCTGTAAATTCTGGCGGTTACTGGGACCTGAGGTAGTTGGTACACTAGGACGTGTGGCTGTGGCAGAACGGCCACGTCCTCTCCCAGCACCAGAGGGTCCACTAACACCACCACGACCATGTCCACGTCCGCGTCCGCGTCCCTTATTAGATGTTTTCCTCATTGTTCCCGTTCACCACAATTTTGAGAATGGCAAATTTGGGAATAGTTTTTCAACCCAGAAAAAAAAAGGGCTTTTACGGTCGCTACAAATAACTTGACCAGCTAAAACAGTACAGATTTGCTTGAATAGAAATGTGAGACCTGTTTTTTTTTTTGCACTGTCACGGTTTAATCTCAGAATCAGACTTCTATCTGCACGGTAGCGTGTGTCTTAGGTTTTTCTGAATGACACTATCAGTACCTTCAATGTAAGATATCCTTTTTGGGATAGATTTCAAGTAGGCCTCAAATACCAGAAACTAGTTATTTTGAGAATGGCAAATTTGGGAATAGTTTTTCAACCCAGAAAAAAAAAAGGGCTTTTACGGTCGCTACAAATAACTTGACCAGCTAAAACAGTGCAGATTTCCTTGAATAGAAATGTGAGACCTGTTTTTTTTTTGCACTGTGTGACAGGTTAAGGTTTAATCTCAGAATCAGACTTCTATCTGCACAATAGCGTGTGTCTTAGGTTTTTCTGAATGACACTATCAGTACCTTCAATGTAAGATATCCTTTTTGGGATAGATTTCAAGTAGGCCTCAAATACCAGAAACTAGTTATTTTGAGAATGGCAAATTTGGGAATAGTTTTTAAACCCAGAACAAAAAGTGTGCTTTTACGGTCACTACAAATAACTTGACCAGCTAAAACAGTACAGATTTGGTTGAATAGAAATGTCAGGTCTATTTTTTAGGTGCTGGGTGACAGGCTCAACTTGCCCCTGATGTAGTATATGGCCAAAAATAACCACAATGTTGATGGTTAAATGCACTTGGGTGACACAGGCTCAGCCTGCACCAGATGTAGTATATGGCCAAAAAATAATCAGACTGTTGATGGTTAAATGCACTTCGGTGACACAGGCTCAGCCTGCAGCTGATGTAGTATATGGCCAAAAAATATCCAGACTGTTGATGGTTAAATGCACTTCGGTGACACAGGCTCAGCCTGCAGCTGATGTAGGATATAGCACAAAATAACCACACTATTGATGGTTAAATACACTTGGTGATAGCTTGTGCTGGCGCACCACAAGTCACAAAATGGCCACCGATCACCCCAGAAAAAAAGTGATCTAAAAACGCTCTGGGCAGCCTCAAAAAAGTGAGCAAGTCAATATTAGCACTTCAATGATCCACAGCTGCAGATCGATCACAGAATGAAGTCTTTTGGAGGAGTTAATCACTGCCTAATCTCGCCCCAACGTCGCAGCTGCAACCTCTCCCTATGCTTTAATCAGCAGAGTGACGTGCAGCGCAACGTGACCCAAGCTTATATAGAGGCTGGGTCACATGCTGCACTGGCCAATCACAGCCATGCCAATAGTAGGCAAGGCTGTGATGGCCTCTTGGGGCAAGTAGTATGACGCTTGTTGATTGGCTGCTTTGCAGCCTTTCAAAAAGCGCCAAGAAAGCGCCGAACACCGAACCCGAACACGGACTTTTACGAAAATGTTCGGGTTCGGGTCCGTGTCACGGACACCCCAAAATTCGGTACGAACCCGAACTATACAGTTCGGGTTCGCTCATCCCTAATTATCATGTATTCTGTCATTAGCAGAGTGCTCTTGTATTGTATTTGATTTCATATACTGTGTATATATTATGGAATTGTTTAGTCTTTGTATTTTATCTGCCAAAAATAAGATCATGCAGTCAAAGCTGAATATAAATTCTAAATCAGTATATGCAATAGAAAATAGATATTACATATAGAAAATGTAATGTTTGGAAAGACGTAAAATATCTAAAACTGTGTAGTAAATGTGCAGTGTTTTTTTTATTATTCGTATGTCAAAACTGTCAACGAAGGACAACGTTTTATCAATTGCATTTCTGCTCTTGTTCTCCTGGTTGTTAAGGAACCAGTACTCTTCCATTGACGCACCAGTGCAATCAGGAAACTCAAGCTAAATACATTTTGTGACTCACTCCAATTTGCTATCTCACGTCCTGGCAGTTTGGTCATTAGCTTTAGCAGCGGTGGCTAATGGATGTGCAGCAGGAAGTCATTTTTCATGGTAAATGTTTGATAAGAAAATTGAAAATAAAAAATAAATAAATAAAGCTGTAAGGAATTCAAGGCCCAGAATGGATGGAAAAAAAAAAAAAAAACAGGAATGACACGGCTTGTGATTTTATTAAAAGGTGATTCATTCATACTTTCACGTCAGCAGTGTGTAGAGAGAGATCATTGCAGCATAAAGCTGAATGGCACTGCTTGTGAAAGTGATAGGCTGGAGCACGGTAAACTTAATAAACGTGTTGCTAGCGCTGATATTGTTTTGCTGTCAAGAGGAACTGTGCTATTTCATGTGTTTTAGGAACATTAAAAGCCTTGTAAAATCATGACTTATTACAAGGAAATAGATAACCAATAGGAGTATATTATGGAGTCACTCTGAGACGTATTAAAGGTCAGACTTCACTGTAACAGGGACATTTGTGGCATACAGCTGATGTTTAATCGTTATACATTATACAGGAGGAAATCAAATATACTTTGGGCAGGAGGGGCCGACGCACACAGGTTTATTTTCCAAGTAAGAGACACTCCAAAGTGGAAAGTATATTTTATGACTCATTTTTGTTTAATGTCAAATAGATACAAAGCTTTGTGCAATATTTACTAGAAAATGCAAGCTTAATAGACCGAGAAAATGAAAAAGAATAATAAAGGCCGAATTGTAAGTAATTGCATCACAAATGTGCAAGATTTTATGCATCCACAACCCAGGAGAAAACGCCACGCATTTTTTAGCATTGTAAATAAAATGTGAATGTGCTAAGCCTTAAGTACAAATGACAGGGCCAGGTGTTCTAACATTTTCACTCCGTGGTTCTGTCAATCAAAGTGCAGAGGATCCAGCAGTTGCAGAGAGAGCTGAGCCTCTAAAAGTAACGGCAACGCCCCCATTGATCTTAGGGGCTCATTTGCATATATTGAAACTTCATATTTCTCAGCAATGCGGACACATATGAACATGGGACCAACACAGATGCCTTCAGCTGCCAAGCGCACATGTAACAGGTCAGCCAGTTTCATAGGTACAAGCCTGCTGACAGATGCCCTTTAAGTGTTCATCAAAAAGCTACTGCTATAATTCACAAGTAGGTGGTAGGTTTCTGGAGGTCACCAAAATTGAAAATGAGTGAGAAAATTGTGATAGTGATTGAGATCACTATTAGGGTATATGTGCATGGCAGTGTAGTTTATGCGGATTTTCAATGCAGATCGCCATTCGATTCTCGCTGTGTTTTCATAGCAAATCCACACCGCTTGTGTAGGAAGTTCCACGTATGAGGAAAGCCGCAGCCGTCTGTATAATGTGCTCAGCCCCTGATTATTGTTGCATTTCGCTTAAACGTGCTGTGAAATCCTCTGAAAGAGTCTCCCTCACATTACCTGCATCTCTATTTGCCAGGCTGAGCTGGTTGTGTTGTCCTTCTCTATTGAAGTGTATGACCCATGTGCGCACAGCCTATTTGAGTCCTTATTTTGTTTTTTGGACCCGTGTGGTCACCTCTCCCTCCCCCCCCCCCCCTTCCCACCTGTAGTGGTATGTTAAAGGGGTTATCCAACACTAAACTTTTTTAACAAACCTCTTCAGAGCGGCTGGACCCACAGTGAGGTTCATACTTACCTGGTCCCTGCTGCTGGTTTTCGGCTGAGTAGCTCCATGGCCGCCTCCGCAGGTACTGGGTCTCTGGGAATCAACATCTTGTTGACGGGCGTCATGTGACCAGCTGCCGCAGTGATCTGTCACTCATGCAGTACATTACTGTGTATTGCAGTATGGGTGACAGGTCTCTGCTGTAGCAGTCATGTGACGCCTGTCAACTAGATGTTGATTCTCAGAGACCCGGACCCTGCGGAGGCAGCCGTGGAGCGATGCAGCCAGGTACCAGGTAAGTATGAACCCAACTACAGGTCCAGCCACTCTGAAGAGGTCTGTTAAAAAAAGTTTAGTGTTGTATAACCCCTTTAAATAAAAGTTACAAAGAAGAAATGCCCCAGTGTTAACAATGGGGTGTTTCTTCACCTGAAGACATGTTCACAATGCTGGTTTGGGCCGGAGATTTCAATGCGCATTCCATGCCAACCCCATGTATTCTGAGTCCCATTGATCCTCAGTGGAAGTCCGCTCTGTCTTTTATATGGCTGAGGATTTCAAAACCCCGTTAAGAAAGGATGTAAACTTCCTTGGCGCAGTTTCCACACGTTGATTTACCCCTTTGTATGAGGCTTATCTTCAGATGAATATGCATCATTCATACTACGAGTCCACAGCATAAAATACAAGAGTCAGCGATAGATTTCTTCAGCAGATTCTGCAGCAAATACATGTTCCACTAAGGCATCTTTCACACGGGCATCCCGAATTTGCTCCGGATGCGTCGCGTGTGCATTGCGGAAAACCCGTGCGAGTGCGCACGCAATTTCAGTCAGTTTTGACTGCGATTGCGTTGCGTTGTTCAGTTTTTATCGCGCAATGCGTTTTGCACGCGCGTGATAAAAAACTAAATGTGGTACCCAGACCCGAACCCGGACTTCTTCACTGAAGTTAGGGTTTGGGTTAGGTGTTCTGTAGATTTTAATATTTTCCCTTATAACATTGGATATAAGGGAAAATAATAGCATTCTTAATGCAGAATGTTTACTAAAATGTCAATTGAGGGGTTAAAAAAATAAATAAAATTAACTCGTCTTCTTTCTTCTTCTTTCAGGACCTGCAAAAGGACCTTTGATGACGTCAGCACAGGTCCTGCTGAATGAAGATAGAAGGTCATCAAAGGTCCTTTTGCAGGTCCTGAAAGAAGAAGAAAGAAGACGATGGCGACTGCGCGAACAAGAGGATGAGGTGAGTTAATTTTTTTATTTTTTAACCCCTCAATCGACATTTTAGTAAGCATTCTGTATTAAGAATGCTATTATTTTCACTTATAATACAGTGAATTTACTTTAATGGGGTTCGGGGATGCTCATCCCTATCATCTCCTAGCAACCATGCGTGAAAATCGCACCGCAACCGCACTTGCTTGCGGATGCTTTCAATTTTTATGCAGCCCAATTCATTTATATAGGGCCGACATTGCATGAAAAACGCAGAATATAGAACACGCACAAGTGATGCGTGAAAATCACCGCTCATCTGCACAGCCCCGGTGAAGTGAATGGGTCCGGATTAAGTGCGGGTGCACCTCACGCATTGCACCCGCGCAGAAAACTCGCCCATGTGAAAAGGGGCCTAAGAGTATGTCCACCGTAGCAAGTACACTGTATATTTTCTATTGGATCAGAGCAAAAACCACCACTGCGAAGATCACCTGACATGGCCTTGTTTTTCCGGTAGCATTTTTTCTGGGATCACAGCAGGTTTTCCGCTACTCTCAGCCTGGTTTAAAGCCATGAAGGAATAAAGCTTGCTGACTCCTGCAAGAGAATAGTCTGGGCATCAAGGAGCATACAGTGTGTGTGCCTATACCTATGTGTGTACAATGTGCCTGTATGAGTGTGTGTATAGGGGCCTGTATATATGTGCCCATCAGTAAAAAAAAATGTATGCACTTATATAGCGCCACTATATTCCGCAGTGCTTTACAGACATTAGCAGCAAGCTGTCCCCAATGGGTCTCACAATCTAAGTTCCCTGTTAGTATGTCTTTGGAGTGTGGGAGGAAACCAGAGCAAACACAGGGAAAACATACAAACTCCATGTAGCTGTTGTCATTGGTCCGATTTGAACCTAGGACCCCAGCGCTGCAACGCACCAGTGCTAACCACTGAGCCAACATGTTAAAGAGCAGGAGGGGCTGAGCAGATTGATATATTGTTTTATAGGAAATTATTCAGCAAAACTTGTAATTTACTCATTTAAATTCCTGCTTATTCTGGACTTTGAAGTCAAGGAGGCGGTTCTATCAGTGATTGACAGTCTTCCTCTATGACTGTGTAGACAATCACTGATAGGACTGCACTTTTTGCCCCACCTATCCCAAATGTGACTTTGATTAGGTGGTACATGAATATGCAGATGTACATGGAAACATTTATAAAAGAAAAATCACTGAAAATAATGCACTCATACAATAGATGCAAACATTATATATGGACTAAGCCCTCGCTATCATATGATAAAATCTGAGACTCTCAGCCAATATATTTTGATCAAAACACATTTGTGCCCAACTACCTGTGCCAAGGTGGTCTCAGTCAGGCAGGTCCTACACTAAACATACCTATGCCGTATGGGCATCTATATTCAGGAGAGCAGACCCTGCACATATAGTGCGCTGCTCCTAGTTACCTCTGTGTGCATCAAGCAACCAATGAGGGGAGCAGTATGCACACCTATATTTATCATATTGTGCAGGATGTTTTGCATCTTTTTCAGTGATTTTTGATTAGTCTTCCAAATCCTAGTGGGGTCTTATAGACTTATGGTCTTAAAGTACGGTATATATCAATTGCTCAGCACTTCCTGCTCTATAACATGGTGCCTGCGGATTATTTTTCATTTTCATGGTGACAGGTTCCCTTTAAGGAATTGGTCCAAAGTCCACACTATTACGTCCAGAGGTCATTTTATACTTTTCAAAAATCACCGAAAAGAGATACAAAACAAAGATAGAAACATCCTGCCCGATATGATAAATAAATATGCAGATGTCCGAGGCTACATTTATGGGGGGAAAAAAATCACAGATTTTTTATTTTTTTTGCACTAACACAATAGATGCAAACATTATATGTAGACTAAGCCCTCATTCTGATATAGTAAAATCTGAGACTCTTAGTCAATATATTTTGATCAAAACACATCTGTGCCCACCTACGCCCGCCTAGGTGGTCTCAGTCAGGCAGGTCCTACTCTAAACCTACCTATGCCATTAGGCATCTATGTTTAGGAGCACAGATTCTACACATATAGTGTGCTGCTCCTAGTCACCTCTGTGTGCATTCAGCAACCGATGAGAGGAGGAGCACACACAGCTATATGTACCACCTAATCAAGGCGGTCTGTTTGATAGGTAAGGGGCAAAAGTGCACAGGAATGCTACTCCCAAGATAAAATAGGAGCGCATTCACACTTTTAGGTGCCACTCCCTCAAGCATACAGTCAGGTCCATAAATATTGGGACATTGACACAATTCTAACATTTTTGACTCTATACACCACCACAATGGATTTGAAATGAAACAAACAAGATGTGCTTTAACTGCAGACCGTCAGCTTTAATTTGAGGGTATTTACATCCAAATCAGGTGAACGGTGTAGGAATTACAACAGTTTGCATATGTGCCTCCCACTTGTTAAGGGACCAAAAGTAATGGGACAATTGGCTTCTCAGCTGTTCCATGGCCAGGTCGATGATGTGACTGCTGACAAAAGCAGCAGGATGAATTCTGAAATGTTTCGGGCAATATTATCTGCTCATATTCAGTCAAATGCTTCAGAACTCATTGGACGGCGCTTCACAGTGCAGATGGACAATGACCCAAAGCATACTGCAAAAGCAACCAAAGAGTTTTTTAAGGGAAAGAAGTGGAATGTTGTACAATGGCCAAGTCAATCACCTGACCTGAATCTGATTAAGCATGCATTTCACTTGCTGAAGACAAAACTGAAGGGAAAATGCCCCAAGAACAAGCAGGAACTGAAGACAGTTGCAGTAGAGGCCTGGCAGAACATCACCAGAGATGAAACCCAGCGTCTGGTGATGTCTATGCGTTCCAGACTTCAGGCTGTAATTGACTGCAAAGGATTTGCAACCAAGTATTAAAAAGTGAAAGTTTGATTTATGATTATTATTCTGTCCCATTACTTTTGGCCCCTTAACAAGTGGGAGGCACATATGCAAACTGTTGTAATTCCTACACCGTTCACCTGATTTGGATGTAAATACCCTCAAATTAAAGCTGACAGTCTGCAGTTAAAGCACATCTTGTTCGTTTCATTTCAAATCCATTGGGTGGTGTATAGAGCCAAAAATGTTAGAATTGTGTTGATGTCCCAATATTTATGGACCTGACTGTATACTACAAACTAAATAAAAATCACATAAAAGAGATACAAAACAAAGATGAAAACATCCTGCCCGATATGATAAATAAATATGCGGATGTCCATGGCTACATTTATGAACAAAACAAAAATAAAACACAGATTTTTTTTTTTTATGCACACAATATTATATATAGACTAAGCCCTCATTCTGTTATAATAAAATCTGAGACTCTTAGCCAAAATATTTTGATCAAAACACATCTATGCCCACCTACCCGCGCCAAAGTGGTCTCAGTCAGGCAGGTCCTACGCTAAACCTACCTATGCCATTGGGCATCTATGTTCAGGAGCGCAAACTCTGCACATATAGTGTGCTGCTCCTAGTCACCTCTATGTGCATCGATGAGAATGAGGGCTTAAGCTAGGTCTACACGACGACATAAGTCGCGCGACAGATAGGGCACAACTACACTGCAACATTTGTCGCACAACATTTTGTTGCACGAATGTCGCGCTACAATTTTTATAATGGCAGTCTATGGTGTCGCACTGCAAAATGCGACATGCTGCGATGCGACAGTGGCAGAAAAATCCATCTCAAATGGATTTTCTGCGACTGTTGCGTCGCAGTTGCAGCATGTTGCATGTTGCAGTGCGACACCATAGACTGCCATTATAAAAATTGTCGCGCGACAAATGTCGTCGTGTAGACCTAGCCTAAGTCTATATATGATGCTTGCATTTATTGTGTACAGTGCATTAAAAAAAATTCTGTGATTTTTTGGTTTTTGTCGTTTTAGACTTTTCCTTGAACATACACATGCTTGCTCTTTAGATAGCTGTGACAACAATGACGCAAATCAAATGCAAGGCAAAGTGGTTGCAAGAATTTCTCTTTCAGAGCACTTTCACGTGTAGGTTTTTCAGTGGCATTTTTTTGCACTCACCTGTTTTTACTGTAAAAAATCCAGCTCTAGATGTTCACTGAAGGTTAATGGAAAATATAAAACCCAGGCCACAAAAGTGCTTTTTAGTACTGGTGATTTCTTAATTAGTCCCTATTCTCTTCAATATATTTATTAATGATCTTGTAGAAGGCTTGCACAGTGAAATATCAATTTTTTCAGATGACACTAAACTGTGTAAAGTACCGTAATTAACACGGAAGAGGACAGTATACAGCTACAGAGGGATCTGGATAGATGGAGGCTTGGGCAGAGAAGTGGCAGATGAGGTTTAACACTGACAAATGTTATACACATGGGAAGGAATAATGCAACTTAGGCTAATTTCACATGTGCTCTTTCCCTTTCCGCTATTGAGATCCGCCATAGGATCTCAATAGCTGGGTAAAACGCTTCCGTTTTGTTCCCATTTATTGTCAATGGGGACAAAACTGAACTGAATGAAACGCAATGCACCAGAATGCATTCCATTCCATTTGGTTGCGTCCTCATCTCGGACAGAATAACGCTGCAAGCTCACAATGTAAGTCAATGGGTACGGATCCGTTTTCTCTAACACAACAGAAAACTGATCCGTACCCCATTGACTTTCAACAGTGTTCATGACGGTTTCGTCCTGGCTATTTTAATGATAATACAACTGGATCCGCTCATAATAAATGCAGACGGTTGTATTATCGTGACGGAACGTTTTTGCTGATTCATGACGGATCCAGCAAAAACGCTGGTGTGAAAATAGCCTAACTGGTATAAACTAAATGGTAAAACACTGGGTAACACTGACATTGAAAAGGACTTAGGAACAGCAAACTAAACTGTAGAAACCAGTGTCAGGCAGCTGCTGCCAAGGCCAATAAGATAATGGGCTGCATCAAAAGGGGCATAGATGCCCATGATGAGAGCATAGTCCTACCACTTTACAAATCACTGGTCAGACCACACATGGAGTACTGTGTACAGTTCTGGGCTCCTGTGAACAATGCAGACATAGCAGAGCTGGAGAGGGTTCAGAGGAGGGCAACTTAAGTAATAACTGGAATGGGTGGACTACAGTACCGTGAAAGATTATCAAAATTAGGGTTATTCACTTTAGAAAAAAAAAGACGACTGAGGGGAGATCTAATAACTATGTATAAATATATCAGGGGTCAGTACAGAGATCTCTCCCATCATCTATTTATCCCCAGGACTGTGACAAGGGGACATCCTCTGCGTCTGGAGGAAAGAAGGTTTGTTCACAAACATAGAAGAGGATTCTTTACGGTAAGAGCAGTGAGACTATGGAACTCTCTGCCTGAGGAGGTGGTGATGGTGAGTACAATAAAGGAATTCAAGAGGGGCCTGGATGTATTTCTGGAGTGTAATAATATTACAGGTTATAGCTACCAGTGATGAGCAGCAGGGGCTATATTCGAATTTGCGATATTTCGCGAATATTTGGGTGAATATTCGTCATATACCAGCGAATTCACAAATTTAAGATTATTTTCTTGATCAGCAATGTAATATTCGTATAATGTGTGCGAAATACAGGCGTGGGTCATTTTTGCTACATTTTCCAAGCTGCTAGAAGTTTCCTGAGACTGGAGAAAATGGCAGAACATTAAAAATGGCTTTATATGCAGTTAGAGTGCTCCAATATATTCCTGATTGCGTAAATCGGCACTAATGATGCAAATATTTTGGCACAATATGTGAAACTTCACATTTTAGCAGGTCTGCATGTATGTATGGACAGCAGAACCTATCACACTACCTAATACCCTGCACTGCACCAGCTACATCATATCAGAATATAACCTACACTGACTATCTCCCACTAACTATATGTAGTATATATATAAGCCAGTGGTGCCCAACCATTTTTCGTCTGAGGGTCGCACTAGACTTGGTATAAATTTAGCGGGCCGGAACCAGGTAGCTTTGCCAGAAAGAAATGCAAACGCTGTGAGGGGGCACGTGTGAGCATTACTACTGTGAGGGGGTACATATCAGGGCATAACTACTGTGAGGGGGCACATATCAGGGCATAACTACTGTGAAGGGGCATATATCAGGGCATAACTACTGTGAGGAGGACACATATCAGGGCATAACTACTGTGAAGAGGGCACATATCTGGGCATAACTACTGTGAGGGGGCACATGCGAGCATTACATCTGTGAAGAGGGCACATATCTTGGCATTATTACTGTGAGGGGGCGCAAATCTGGGCATAACTACTGTGAAGGGGCACATATCTGAGCATAACTACTGTGAGGGGGCACATATCAGGGTATAACTACTGTGAGGAGGGCACATATCAGGGCATAACTACTGTGAAGAGGGCACATATCAGGGCATAACTACTGTGAGGGGGCACGAGTGAGCATTACTACTGTGAAGAGGGCACATATCCTGGCATTATTACTGTGAGGGGGCACATATCTGGGCATAACTACTGTGAGGGGGCATGTGTGAGCATTAAGTCTGTGAAGAGGGCACATATCTTGGCATTATTACTGTGAGGGGACATGTGATGTATACATGTGTGTAATGTATGTAGTGCAGTATGTGATGATCACACACTGCACTACATACATTACACACATGTATACATCATATACTGCGCTGTCACCTTCTTCTGCAGGTCTACCTTGATGTCTGGTCTTTAGGCTTCAGTCAGATCCTCCATCGCCATGCTTGCGCCGTGTGCCCGACACCACCAGGAGCTGGCCCCTCCTCCTTTCATCTCCCGCCGGCTTCTCCTACAGCAGGGCGCTCTATCACTCCAGTGCCCACCCAATCTTACCAATCAGGAGCGTAGCTAGAAATGACTGGGCCCCATAGCAAAAAAATGTATGGCCCCCCCCCTCCTGGATCTCCCACCCCCACATACCTATCGGACCTCCCACCCCTTCCAATGCCCCACCCCAACATCCCCACACCCCTCCCTAGATGTCATTCACAGATCCCCCCCTCAGTGTCATCCACAGATCCCCCCCTCAGTGTCATCCACAGATCCCCCCCTCAGTGTCACCCACAGATAACCCCCCCTCAGTGCCATCCACAGATCCCCCTCAGTGTCATCCACAGATAACCCCCCCTCAGTGTCATCCACAGATATCCCCCCCTCAGTGTCATCCACAGATATCCCCCCTCAGTGTCATCCACAGATATCCCCCCCTCAGTGTCATCCACAGATATCCCCCCTCAGTGTCATCCACAGATATCCCCCCCACCCAGAGCCGCTTCCTAGCTAATTTATTCACTGCACTTGCCTTGCCTCTGTGAAGTTGAAGAGAAGCGCCGTAATCTCGCACAGACGCACTGGCAGAGGCCAGGAAGACGGTGCATGCGCACTTCAATGCCTCTGCCAGTGCGCCTGTGCGAGATTACGCCGCTTCTCTTCAATTTCACAGAGGCAAGTGCAGTGAATAAATTAGCTAGGAGGCGGCGCTGGGCGGGGAGATTGCAGGCACAGGCATGTGATATACCTGTTTCCCTCCAAAAAAACTGGCTGAGGGCTGCGATATACCTTCTTCCACAAAATCCTGATTGAGGGGTGCTATATACCTGTTTCCCCAAATACTGATTGAGGGGTGCTATATACCTGTTTCAGCCAAATACTGATTGAGGGGTGCCATTTACCTTCTTTCACAAAATACTGATTGAGGGGTATTATGGCTATATACCTTCTTTCACCAAATACTGATTGAGGGCTGCGATACACCTGCTTCCACAAAAAACTGATTGAGGGGTGCCATATACCTGTTTCCGCCAAATACTGATTGAGGTGTGCTAAATACCTATTTCCGCCAAATACTGATTGAGGGGTGCCATATACCTTCTTCCACAAAATACTGATTGAGGGGTGCTATTGCTATATACCTTTTTCCACCAAATACTGATTGATGGGTTGCGATTTACCTTCTTCCAAAAATACTGCTCTTCTCTACGGACTTAGGCAGAGGGTCATTTAGAAAACGACAGGCAGAGGAAGAGGCAGACCGTTCCGCAGGGATGGTAGGGGTCGGGCAGGTGCAGCAGGCCAGAGCCTAAGTGGGAAGTTGGAGAAGGCGCGTGCGATAACTTCAAAGGGCGCACCAGAGTTGGTTGAGTGGCTCACTAAGTCTTCCGCTTCTGCACCCTCCTCATCCTCTGTATCTGCACCCTCCTCACTCTCTGCTGTGTGCACCACCAAAGAAACCACCACCACCATAGCCCCTCCACTCGAGTCAGAGGAATTATTTTCCCATCCATTCCCAGACCTTACCGATACGCAGCCATTCTTGGCATCGGATGAGGAAAAGGAGGTAGCAAAGGCTGCCACCCAGCAGTCTGACGTCAGCCCAAGGAGGGTGGTCCCCGCTGTCGCTGCCTACTCCGAGATCTCTAATGTCAGTGGTGGTGAAGGTGATGATGATGACGTTTTGATGGAAGTCATGTGGGTGCCCACAAGAGAGGAAGAGGAGGGGAGTTCAGAGGGAGAGACCGAGCAGCAGATAGGGAGGAGAAGGAGGAGAAGCAGGCAGAACTTGCAGTGCACAGGAGGAAAAAGGCAGGCTGCAAATGTATCTGGAGCGAGCCATCCACCATCCACGTTCACATCTTGCGCTCCCAGGACACTGGCACATGGCTCTGCAGCGTGCCCTTTTTTTAACGTGTCAGCTGCTGATAATAGTGTTGCCATCTGCAGCCTGTGCTGTCAACGCATAAGTCGTGGTTAGCCCAACACTCACCTAGGGACGACCGCCTGAGTGGAAGCTACATCTGTTCTGCACTCCTTTCAGCTCTGCGGTCACAGGCCGATCAGAGGCTAACCCTGTTCAATTTGACAGTTGGTAAAGTGGTGTGCGATAACAGTGCCAATCTGCTGAGCGAGCTGAATTAGGGCACAAGGATCTGTTAAAGAGGCTAGATGGGATTACCGTTGATAGGAACTCCCTGCTGGCCAGTATAGATGTGGAGGCACTTTACTCTTCAATCCCCCACAAAAAGGGCTTGCGGGCAGTGCAATATTTTCTCAGTATGCGGGGTCAACAATATCTGGAACATAATAAATTTGTGCTGAGGCTGTTGAAGTACCTCCTCACACATAATTTCTTCCTTTTCAATAAACGGATTTACCACCAGCTCAGGGGCACGGCGATGGGATGTTCCTGTGCGCCATCTTACGCTAATCTGCTCCTGGGCTGGTGGGAAGCCACTGTAATATTCAGTGAGGGTATGTCGTCAAGTACCGGGTCCATTGTACTGTGGGCCAGGTACATTGACAACATATTCATTATTTGGAATAACTCAAGACCAGCCTTTACAAAATTTGTTGAGCAACTTAAAATGATCTGGAGTTGAGATTTACGAATGAGGTAGATCAGGACTCCCTCCCTTTTCTGGATGTAAAAATCTTTAAGGGACAGAAGGACAAGGTGGGGACTACAATATACAGAAAACCTACATCCACCAATTCGGTGTTACACTGGTCCCGTAGTCACCCCACACCACTGCAGAAAGGGCAATTCTTGCGGTTACGCCGGAATTGCTCAGATAATAAGGAGTTTGTAAGACAAGCACAAGACCCGAGGACTAGATTCCTGATGAGGGGTTACCCAGATGAGATCTTACGTAGGGCCTATCAGAAGGCCAAACAGACACCACGTACGGAATTACTTACTCCGCGACAAAAAACGCAAGGAGATCATAAAATCCGTTTAATTACTACATTTTACGGAATGTCTGGGAAAGTGAGGGATGTCCTCAAAAAACATTGGTCGATCCTTCTCATGGACCCTGATGTCCGTGAGACAATCCACGATTACCCCAGATCACATTCAGAAAAGGTCAAAGTTTACAGGATATCCTGGTGCACAGCCACTACACGGAAGCAGCTGCTACCGGGACTTGGTTGGACCGGAAACCAAGCGGCTGCTTTCGGTGTAGTGGCTGTGTGGCATGCAGTACCATCAAGCCCTCAAAAAACTTCACCAGTAACAACTTACAACGTTACTTCCCAATACGTGACTTCATCACGTGTCAAAGCCGCGGTGTGATCTATAAGATCACCTGCGAATGTAAAACAGAATATATTGGTAAAACCAGGAGAGAGCTCCGACGAAGGGTGGGCGAACACCTAAATGATATAACCAATAAGAGGGACACAGTGATATCTAGACATGTGCATGAATATCATCAGGGTGACCGACGTTGTATCAGTGTGGTCGGAATTGAACTAGTGAAGCCACCAATCCGAGGAGGAAATTGGGATCGGATCTTACTGCAAAGAGACACCAGATGGATCTTTCTTTTGGGTACAGTCTCACCGACCGGTCTAAAGGAACAGATACATTTTGGTTGTTTTATTTAAACACACAATGGGACTGTTATAATAATTTCCTAAACAACTAGTAAAAGCTGGCCCCCTCATATGATTTGAGGGAAGATAGTACAATAGGCACTCCCCCTAGGGAGAACCTAAGGCTGGGATCCTAAATTATCATATTCCTTTGCACATACCCTCTCTGTGCAGATGAGGTGTATGTGACTTTAATAGCCCTCTGAGGGCATGCCCTGAACCTTTGGGACGAACCATAGCCTTAATACCTCTCCTAAACAACATAAAAAATTCCCCTCCTTTTTTCCTTCTTGTTGCATCATGGAAGGAATGGGGTATTTTGTATGCCATACGCACTTTTAGTTTTGGGAATCGTGTTACAAAATCTTTGGTAACGCACGTACTCCTGTATACCCCTTACCATGAAGCGCAATAATCTATCCGCAAGTAATGCCTTTCTTACATGGTGGCAGGGCCGGCTCCAGGTTCATGTGGGCCCTTGGGCGATAAATCCCAGTGGGCCCCCATGAGGCATTTTTTTACATTGACATGTCCCCCTGTGGCTCCTACACGGTATAATGACCCCCAGTGGCCCCTATACAGTATAATGACTACTAGTGGCCCTTCACACAGTATAATGAACCCCCAATTCCCCCCCCACTGTATAATGACCACCTGTGGCCCTGCATTCAGAATAATAACCCCCAGTCGCCCCCATTTAGAATAATGACCCCCAGTAGCCCCCACACTGGGGGAATACTGTATGGAGGGGGCTCTGGGGGTCATTATACTGAATGGAGGGTCATTGGTGATCATTACTAAATGGGGGACACTGGGGGTCATTATACTATGTAAAGGGCCCTCACAGTATAATGACCCCACAGTGGCCCTCCATTCAGAATAATGACCCCCAGTCGCCCCCACACTGGGGGTTATACTGTATGGAGGGGGCACAAGGGGTTATTATATTTAATGGGGGCTCTGGTGGTCATTATGCTAAATGGAGGGTCAATGGGGATCATTATACTAAATGGGGGGCACTGGGAGTCATTATACTGTGTAAGGGGCCCTCACAGTGTGATGAATGACCCCCCAGTGGCCCCCTCACATACCTATCATTGCAGGGGAGCTGGTGGTTCTGTCATTCACTAACCGCAGCTCCCTGCGCTCCTTCTCTCCTCCGGCCCGCTGCAGCAGTGAGCCAGGCCTGGAGGAGAGAAGGAGCTGTGCAGTGATGGAGCTAGAACTGACTGGGCCCCACAGCGAAATTTAGTACGCCCCCCTCCCCCCCAATGTATGTTCACATTACGTTTTTCCTATCGGTTTGATGTATACACATGTGCAGCACTCCATGTTTTTGTATCCTGCAGAGTCAAGTAAAAAATGCATACGTTAACGTATATGTTTTTTTACCATGGAACTGTATGGTGAACGGACGCCACTGTACGGCATCAGTCTGAGGCATCTGGTAACGCTTACATTTTCAGTATGCATTAAATGGATGGAAAAAATATGATGTGAACCCAGCCCTAGTATCAGAATAAGCCCCAGTACACAGCGGAGCAGCATGATGGAGAGGGGATGCCGGCATGTACTGTCAGAGCGCTGCCTGGTCCTGGTGGTCAGGGGTGAGGACTGTGTTTCCCAAGGATCATTTTCTACTGGAAAATACAGGGCCCAGTATAATACACTAGAATCTATATAATATAAAGATATTAGCCCCACCCCCCGAATAATCATACGATTAGGGGGTCATTTATTATATAGAAATACGTCTATATTAGGCGTATTTCTGACACAGATGTGGCGCAAAGGTCCTTAACACCGCAATCTGTATCTTTTCCCGCTCATGCCAGGTCTAAAAAAAGTGGTGTGGGCAGAAAGGGGATACAGTTATGGCCATGCAGTTATTGGATACCACCGCCATATAGTGATAACACCGCCATATAGTGATAACACCGCCATATAGTGATAACACCGCCATACAAGGATAAAACCACCATACAGTGACCGGATAAAAGGGTATAAGAGGGCATAGTACAGGGAATGACTATGGGCACTGCACAGAGTGTGGTAAGAGGGCACAATGCAGGGTATAAAGGGGCACAGTACGGGGTGGGGGGCACAGTCACATGACCCTGTGATGTTAGAAGGTCCTTATGGTGAATGCGGTTCAGATGCCACCATAATGAGAGGCAGAGGAGTGAGACAGGGGCCCGGGGCCCTGGATGGACAGGAGGGGTGGACACAGCAAGTAGGTTGAAGGGGCTCTGAGGGGGATTCATACAAGTAGTGGCAGGAGGTCTGTGCAGGGCAGCAATAGGAGATAGGAGGGTGGGACAGGAGCCCTGGATACATGAGGGAGGAAAGGAGACAGCAGGGGCTCCATAAGGGTGATATAGGACAGGATATGGGGGGGGGGGCAGGTGTCATGGAGGCAATCAGCTTAATAAAACAGTAACACAACTAAATAGAATGAAGCAGCAGATGGAAGATTCCCCCCCTTTCCTTCTGTCCCACAGAGAAGAGACAGTCACAGTGCAGACTCACTCACAGACTGTGTTCACACTTCTCTGCTCCAGCTCCAGCCGTGCGGTCTCTCTCCAGTCTCCTCAGGCAGCGTGTGTCCTGTGTAGAGGGGGCGTGTTCTGAGTCTCTGCAGCTCAGGGGGCCCACCAAAGGGGTACTGCGTATGTGAAAGGACAGCAGTGAGAGCTCCCATCTGTATTGATGGAAGTGCTCATAGCAGCTCAGTGGGCCCCCCCAGGAGCATTGGGCCCCGGCACTTGCCCGGGGATGCCGGGTTATGACGCCGGCCCTGCATGGTGGCACGGGTTTCTGGGGACGCTCCCTGGTCTCCCAGCAACCATTGCCTCCAATGGATGCGCCACGATCTGGCGTGTCTACACGTGATGACGTCATCCAGGTCACATGCGCGGTGTGACCGGAAGCCGCTGGTACCGTGAGAATTCGCGGGCTGTTGCGGACACCACCGCCCTGTGCTTAGAGAGAGCTATTTAAATCCGCAACTTGAGGACAGCAGGGCTGATATCTATAGCCCGGTACTGCCGTCATGCCCTGAAGCATATGTGGGTGGAGGAATATTGGTCGTTTCACCTACTCCTTACATGACCTACCCTGAGATCATCTACATAGGTAACTGAATATAGCATGTAGGCTGGTTACAAATGCTATACCTAGTAATCAGTTTGGTGAAGGTATCTTTCTTGTTGTTTTTTCCTACAGATCCTGATTCTCTGTCCCCTGATGATTATTGATGCAAATATGAAACATGCATGTCGGGAATAGAGTAGGGAAATACCTTAAATAGAAGCCTAATTTGTGGGTATAATTAGGACCATCCCCTTTTGTGATCATGTATACATATCATCATAAGGTGCTAATGCAATATTAAATAAATAACAGTGCAACAAAGACAGTATAGTAATTAGTCAAGTGATGCACGTGACTTACAAATAGAGCAGCTCCACGCGAGTCCATAGTGCCCTCTGCATAGGCATGAAATCACGCCGATGTCTGGCGTTCTCAGAATGCGACTGCACATGCGCACATGCATGAAGTAAACTGAGCGCGTGGCATCCAATAGGAAAATAACACGTCATAGAGAGATCATGACGTGCTAGGCTGCCAGGTAGAAAAATAAGTGATACCTCCAATCAAGAATAACTGGTCATATAGACATCATTGTAACTAGGCAGACAAAACGGCGGCAACAAACATATGGGAAACCCACCAAATTAGAAGAATATGTTAATAGGAAATGTTGTTAGGGATTTGATTACATGTTGTGGGTCTCAGAAAATGTACTTAAGAAAAGGCTACATGGCACTATTACTGTATGGAGTGTTGTCATAGTAACCAAGTAACCCAACGTAGATTGTATGAGCTGCAGGGAGGATCCAAAAGGCTAGGCAAAAATATGGATCTCTCAATTTACTAGGCATATCTCCAGGGTGAAATCAGCATTTAAATGACTCTTGCTCAACACTATCAGAACTGTCTAGTGGCCATTCGTGCAGCAGTATCTAGAGGGCTACCTTAACATAGTGGGGTCAGCATTTAGATGACAATTACCCACTTCCATTGGAAAAGCCACCCTAGTGAGAATATCACACATAAGATGTAACCATTGGGGTGAATGTCCACAGATAGTAGACAGGCGGCATGGGCCCCACCCCACCAACCGCTAACTCAATCATAGCCTGCAAGTTCAAGTTAAAAATATCCAAACCAATTGCTGACAAATAGATTTTATCTGAAAAATAGAGGCCGGGCAAACCACCTTCAAGGTCCACGTGATGAAAAGAGAATCCCCAGACCAAAGGCATGAAACGAGCCATAATCCTATTAATTCATATCCTAATCCTATCTAAATACTTAAAATTAGGATAAGATAACCATAGCAAGCGAGGAATCATTTCGGAAAAAACAAGACGGGCATCAGGAAACGACCGCCTTGTTCTGACCATAGTACGCTTCATACAGAAGGCCAATTCAATGGTGCTGAACTTGCCCACATCATTGGCTCCTGGATGAAAAATAAGGGTCTGGGTATAACGTACACATCTCCAAAACCATATCCAATAAACCATCCCATCGCAAACCCCTGACTCCACTCCAATATATTCTAACGACATCTGTAGACCAGGATAGATTGTCACCGTACGATCTTTCCAAAGCTATTCTTTAGGCCCAATGCACGAATGAATGGCCAATGATCCATACGGTGAGCCCTGTGAAAGCTATAAACAAAAGAAAGTTAAACAACAGAAAAATCAGGGCGAATATACAGTTTAAAACGATTAGACGACCATCTACCAATACTCTTTATTACAGACGTACTCACTGTGGCAGCCCCAATCTGAAAGGAATGAGACGTGAGGCGAAAACCCTCTAGACCCAGCTGCATTAAACATTTTGAAAGAACAGACCTGAACTGATACTGTGTCAACGGAGAAGCATCCACATGAATAAAAAACATACTACCACGCACAGGTCTGAAATGCCAGTATCAAGATAACATACTCACCGGACAAATAGAACCCGACCTGACTTTGTCCATACGAATCCAGGTACCCTTACCTGATTGATCCAGTTTGGACGATGGAAGAAAAATCAAAACATAGTTAATATGAATATAAACGTGCTGTAACGCCAGGCCGAAACCCGACCTACCATTTTTGGGAAACAGCTCACTAATTCTAAATGCACCAAATAACATACAACAAAACGCAGTGGAAAAAAGCAATGCCTCAAAATCGTCCAAGCAAACCCAAGAAGTAGCATGACATAATGACCTCAACAACGCAGGGGATATTAGGACACCTGCTGTCAGGAAAACACTTACCCTGTTTATATCCCTTCAAAACCTGTTTGATCATAAAATAATCCAAAAAGGAAGGGGAACCTAAAACTCGAATTAAAAAGGAAGCACCAGACAAAACCCTTAAAACTGTAGCATAAGCCAAACCATCCTGAAATAACATCAAACAAAAAGCTAAAGCCGCAACCTCGCCACAGACATAAGGGGACCAACCTCTACCAGCGGCAAAACGACACCAACGACTACAAGACCGGACGTAATACGACCACATTGCAGGAGCCGTAGAAGACTCCAAGTACGACATACCTAGGACCAAATCAGATTCCACAGATGCGCGGGACATAACTCCCCATCCGGGTCGGCCACTTATGCTAGCTGACGAAATTTCTGAAACTGAAAACGTGACAATGAATCAGCAATAGAATTATCTATTCCAGTAACATGACGAGCCTTCAGCCAAATATTTAATTTTAAACACAAAAGAACTAAATGACGCAACAACTTAACTACTAACGGACACTTAGACAACAAACAATTAACTGCAAACAAAACACCCTTATTATCCAAATGCAAAACAATCCTCTTATTAGAGAAAAAACTACCCCACAAAATTAAAGATACCACTACAGAGAAAAGCTCCAACATAACAATATTCTTAGTCACCCCATTTGACACCCATGCCGGATGCCACTCTGCAGCACACCAATGCCCATTCCAATATGCACCAAAACCGCACGAAGCGGCAGCATCAGTAAATAAATCCAAGGATGAAGCAACAACAAAATCGTCCTGCCAATACGACCTACCATTATATTGCTGAAACAATTCTAACCAAACCACAAAATCTTCCATAACCTCCTTGCACAACCGAAAATGAAAAGCTGGATTACTAATGTCCGACATTTTTGAAGACAACTGCCTGTAAAATACACGTCCCATCGGCATTACACTACTAGCAAAGGCTAACATGCCTAAAACCGACTGAATTTCTTTTACCGCAGCTTTACGCTTTTTTAACAAATCGGACAAAACCGTGCATATCTTGGTAACCTTTTGCAATAGGAGACAAAACTCACCCTTCTCAGAATCAATGACTATTCCCAAATATTCTAAATGATTAACAGGGTAAACAGTCTTATGCTCCGCAAGCGGGACACCAAACTGTGAACATACTGCAAAAATAGATTCCAACAACTCAGAACACACCAAATAATCCGCCAAACCAATAAACAAAAAATCATCCAAGTAATGCATCACTGCTACCCGCATCACACTTTACGGATACCACCCATTCAAGAAAAGAGGAAAAAATTTCAAAGTAAAAACATGACAAAGAACATCCCATAGGAAGGCATTTATCAAAGTAAAATAAATCCTTAAAATGAAAACCCAGCGAATTGAAACACGAAGGATGAAAGGGCAATAAGCGAAAAGCAGACTGAATGTCCACTTTTCCCATTAAAGTGCCTTTGCCAAAGCTGCGTACCAAATCAATTGCAGAATCAAAGGTGGCATATTTAACAGAACATAATGCCTTATCGATTTCATCATTTAAAGATGCCCCATATGGAAAGTAATGAATTAAACGATAAGCATTAGACTCCTTTTTTGGGACCACCCCTAATGGAGAAAGGCGAAAATTAGCAAAAGGAGGAGAGGAGAAAGGATCTGCAATCCTGCCTAACGCCAATTCCTTTGCTAATTTAGATTGAACAACTGAAGGGAACTGATCAACAGAAGACAAATTATTAACCCATTCACAACCAAAACCAGAAAATGACGGTAACCGAAAAACGAAGGCAAAACTATCCAGAAGCAACTCCACCATCCTGCAACTTGAGTATCGCTCGAGCCAAGGACGCATGGTCTCCAGATTCACTGGCGTCCAGGCTCTTAGCAACATAATCTTTTGTGGATAGCTGGATCGGCATGTTAGCTCTTTTATAACACTGAACCAGCGCGTGGCTACCTCCACAAAAGGCACACTCATGGACGCAGGCCACCTGCACTGTGTTTCATTAAATGCAAAGCATGTACCTCTTTTTAACAACTGAGATTGCGAGGATGTGGGAGTCGGCTGTTGCTTTGCGGCAGCAAAGGATGAACACTGCGGCAATAATAAATTAAGCCACAGTCCAACATCCTTTGTGCCCCAACGCATGCTGGGGTACACAGACAGCCTTTGTCTAAAACTTTCATCATACACAAACCATCCAATCCCCCCAAAATTTCTATATGCCTCTAACACATTATCCAAATGCTGAAAAAGACCGGAACATTTCATAGGAAATTTTTCTCCCGTCACGCTACAAAAAATACAATATGCTTGCAACCAATTATTAAAAGTTCGGGGGGATGGGACGTCTTCTGTCCTCCTCGGACTTATCCTCCCGCTTCTCCAATTTCGCAACAAAGTCCTTAGACGCAGGTAAAAGGGATAATGTATCTACAAATTCATTTCTCCATATCTTCTCTTTCACCGACATGGAGAGATGAAAACCCAAAGGAGATATTTCACATGGCAACATTTCTATATAACACAATTCAGACACACCTTTGCGTCTAGAAATCACTGGCAGAGGGAGGGATTCATCACTATCAGAATCCCTACCCGCCTCCTGACCTCTAAACCGCCAAGCATCAGAAAAATCATCAGCCATACCAGCCGGCTCAGGAGGAGGGGGGGAAGGGGAACAAAATTCTTTAGGGAAGAAAGTACAGAGGACAATGAAGCAATGACAGGACCCAGACCACTGGGACACTCACCACCTTCAGAAGCTGAGGTCCGGACACCTGCAGAGGATTGAGGGAAGTCCTGTAGCTGTGGTCCATCTTCCAAGCACGCACCCTCCTGCTGCTCAATACCTAAGTGGAACTGATGGGAGGAATGCTGCACATGCCGCCGTCCATCTCCGCGCCTTCTTCCACACCTTGAATGGACCGGACCGGTGGTGAAGGAACCAAAATGCTGGTCAGAGATTCCGGAGGACACTGATTCCAGACGCACTGCTGCCCGTGACGTCATCCTGATGCTGCTGCTTCCGGCACACCCACCAGCACAGGAGCCGCGTCTCTCTGACTTCTTCTTCTCCTGGCTGGACCTGCATGGGGAAGGAGAAAAACGAGTGCGCTGCCTCTTTTCCCTTTTAGAAGAGCGCAGGCATCATGGAGGGGGCCCCCGGATCCTCAGCTGCATCAGCCGCCTGGTCGGAGACATCACTGGGAGCGCCGACAACTGCAGGGACCGCCAAAGAGGAGGACATCTCAGCAAGGCAGGACTCAAGCCAGGACGCTGTGTCACCATCTCCAGCGCGCCTCCGGAGTTCCGCGACAAAGTCTTCTATCTGGTAAGAGCCTGCAGCAGTCGGGGACGGAGCAGCAATTCCTCCTACCAGTGTTTGGCTAACAGCGCAAAGCTGGCAGACCCTACACTTATATACCTGAACCAGGTCTCTAGCCCAAAGTTCCTAACCAATGCTATACCTGTTGCTGGGCCTCCTTACTCCACTCTGCCCAGCAACGACATCTAATAGGTCCCTCCCAGACCCAATGAATGACCTCTGCCCTTCTGCCCAGTAACCCTAATATTTTTAGACCATATACCTTATTTCTTTGGCGGGAAATTTCCCGCCTAAACTGATAAATGTAAATCAATGGAATGATTATAATCCCATGAGGATCATTCCACCTCTGGCCCCCCAAAGTGAATGAGAGCGCATGGGTCAAGTTTAAAAAATAGCTGAGTGAGACAGATTAGCTATTTTTTTTAACTCCCATAGAAGTCAATGAAGGGTGGACCATGCCTGCACAGATACCTCTCCATTCACCTCTATGGGATTGCCAGAAATGGCCGAGCCAGCGTTCCGCTATTTTCGAAACTCCCATAAACGTGAATGGAGGGTGGCTACGCTTGTGAGATGTGCTCTCATTCACTTTGGCTGTGCCCATTATAGAGATAAAAGAGGGTCCCTGAGGTGAGACCAGCAGCTATCTGACATTGGTGATACATCTTATGTATAAGATGAGATGACCCCTTTAAGTTTACTGCTCCAGCTGGTTTTATGTGATCATTTATTTCCCAGACAATATGGTACTTTTACATATCTAAAATCCATAGTTATTCTCTCGAGGACCACTTTTGAATTTCTATTGCCATTGAAATATTTCACTACAGACATTGTATATGGAAGTACATATTTCCTGACCAAATTAGAAAAACAAAGGCCAAGAAAAATCTTTAATTACACTAAGCTTTCTGCTGCATCTCAATGTTTATCTTGAAATCTGTGAAAATATACATCGTACTGAGATGTTTAATTAAGAGTTAAGAATCAAGGAAGTTGGCTACTCCTTCATCTGGGATTGTACTATTATGTTATGCTTAATTATTGGTCTGAGGAAACGTGATAACAAAGTGAAAAACTGTGCAGGACTGTTTAAATGATTAAATAATTCATTCAGCAACTGGCATGGGGAATGAATACCTCGAAAGAGAACTTGATAGTATTGTGCGGCGATTAAAAATGCATACACAATAAAAAGCTGAAAAATTGCATTCTCTTAGGAAAAAAGGCCAGTTGGTGGGGTAAAGCTTGTGTCTCAAAGCTGTGACTGTGAAGACAAACAAATCCACAGTTAAGTGAAGAAGGCAATTCCTTCAAAACGGCCTGATGAAAAGCTAAGAACCAGAAGCTGAAAATGAAGATAAATCTACACTAATCCCAATGTCATTTTGAACATCAGGTTTTCTTAATATTATTTTTCTTTTTTATTTCAATGTGAGAGAATCTCAGAGTTTGTTAGAAAATGGGTAAAATGAGAAATATAAAAACAAGTGAAATTTTGAAACCTGTTGGCAAACAACTTGAAGGGTTGGTCCCATCTCAGACATGGATGGCATGTGGCCAATCACACCTCTCTGCAGAATGAGACCCTGAAAGGGAGCACACTGCGCCAGCACCAGGGGTGCACCATCAATGAGGCCAGGTGAGGCAATCGCCTCAGGCAGCACCAGGTAGGGGCAAGAGGTGGGCAGCAGAAGGGCCATGGGGAATGAGCGATTTCATTGTGGCAAAGGAGTTAGGTTAAGAAATTGCCATGGGGGGGTGGGGCGCTCCGTTTGAGTTTTAGCCTCAGGTAGCAGAAAGGCTAGGTGCACCCATGGCCAGCACAGCCACCCTCCATTCACTATCAGAGTTTTAAAAATAGAAGAACACTGGCTCAGCTATTTTGCAGAACTCCCATATGTAAGAAATTATTATATATAAATAAATATATATATATATATATATATATATATATATAATACACCCTCTTACTGGGTCTGATTTGAAAGTTGTAACTGATGTTACAATTATTATTATTGATAAGTACTGTATTTTCCGTTTTATAAGATGCAAGTGCCTGCGTCTTATAAACAGAAGTCAGGGAGATCCAGTATGGCCAGACACCCTGGCTGCTGTCTTAATGATCAGGCAGAGCTCACATACAGCGATTTGCCAGATCAGTGAGAGAGTTGTATATCTGCACACACCTCTATCTCCCTGCGGACACCGATCTGTATGATCAGCGGCATGGGGAGGAAGGTCATACAGCTGTACTGAAAGGAGATGAGAACCCCGAGTACACCTTAAGGACCTTTGATTAAGTCATCAATGGGAGGGGGCAGAATAGAAGAACTGTACAGCCGACCAGTGCAGGAAAATTTTAGTTTTTATTAAAGATTATAAGTATGTGTGTGGAAGTGCGTATTGGTGTACCAGAGCTGTATGTGTGTAAAAGAACTGTATGTGTGTAGCAGAGTTATGTGTGTGTAGCAGTGATGTATGTGTGTACCAGAACGGTATGGAAATAGCAGTGCTGTATGTGGGTAACGGAACTGTTTATGTGCAGCAAAGCTGTATGTGTCTAGCAGAGCTGTATGGGTGTAGCAGAGCTGTATGAGTGTAGCAGAGCTGTATGAGTGTAGCAGGGCTGTATGTCTGTAACAGAACTGTATGTGTGTACTAGAACTGTATGGATGTAGCACAGCTGTATGTGTGTAACAGAACTATATATGTGCAGCAAAGCTGTTTGTGTTTAGCAGAGCTGTACGAGTGTCACATAACAGTATGGGTATAGCAGAGCTGTATGTGTATAGCAGAGCTGTATGTGTGTAGCAGAGCTGTATGTGTGTAGTATGTGTGTAAGAGTGCTATATGTGTGTAGCATAGCTGTATGTGGGTAGTAGAGCTATATATATGTGTAACTAAACTGTATGGGTGTAGCAGAGCTGTATGGGTGTACCAGGCTATATGTGTGTATCAGAGCTGTATTTTTAGTAAAGCTGTGTGTAGCAGTGCTGTGTGTGTATGTAGCAGGGCTGTATGTGTATAGCAGAACTTTATATGTGTGTAGCAGAGCTATATCTGTGTATGGCAGTGCTGTCTGTGTATAGCAGAGCTGTTTGTATACCAGAACTCTGTGTGTGTGTGTTTGTGTGCGTCAGAGACAAATACTTAAAAATAATCTAGCAGAGCAAGAAGCATGGCATGACACAACAGAGTAATGACAGGACACATTTATTTGGATAGGTACATTTAATGAGGTGACCACATGCACCATTGCTGGTTGTTACAATGGTCAGAAGATAACATAGTAAGGTAACAGGAGCTGTCCAAAATTACACCCTCCCACTAAGATACACCCCATAGTTACTGACCTTGACACCTCCACTTCAGTAAACCACATTCCCTTCAAAGAGGACCTAGAAAATATTTTTTCTAATTTTCTGTTGTCTAAACCTAAGGTGTGTCTTATAGTCCAGTTCGTCTTATAAAGTGAAAAATATGGTATATGGAGAGATATAATGGAACAAAAAGAATTAAATATTACAGAGAGACTTATCAACACAACAATAGTTACAATTACTTACACAATAACAAGATTACAATATAAAGTTACTCCCAAGATCATTTGGTAACTCAACAACAAAATTCCTAAAACTTTACATTATACCATTAGTGAGGAGTGAAGTATTAAAAAATTTGATTCGGCTGCTTCGTCGAATTTCACAAAATAAATCGCTTTGTGACAAATTACTTCATTACGAAGCGCATTTCTTTGTAAGTAGTGGGTGCAATGACAGGGAGCGGAGATTGTGTTATCCCCCATCATTGTACCCCTCAGATGCCGCATTCACAGCTGATCTCGGCATCTGATGTTGATATTATAGTGTAACATAAAAAATTTATTATAAAATCATACTTACCTCATACTTGATAATGAAGAGCTGGCCGCCACCATTTTGATTGAGAATCTAGAGTGAAATCTTGGGTGGCCAATGATGACGGATTACGAGTGGGATCTTCAATCAAGATTGCCATGGGTGGTTCTTCACGTTCAAACGGATGAGGTAAGCATGATTTTTTGTGTTGAAATTTTTTCTTTTCCATCAACAAAACATACAAAACATTCAGAGTATACATCTCTGAACACAAACTAACATTGTGAGTGCAAAAGAAAATTCAAACGCAAACATAAGGGCATAACATATACACTGATAAAGAGCAGACAATATACACAATCAATATATAATGATTAGTGTTGAGCGAACAGTTCGAGCATAGTTCGGGTCCGTACCGAATTTTGGGGTGTTCGTGACACGGACCCGAACCCGAACTTTTTCGTAAAAGTTCGGGTTCGTCGTTCGGCATGTATTTTGGCGCATTTTGAAAGGCTGCAAAGCAGCCAATCAACATGCATCATACTACTTGCCCTAAGATGCCATCGCAGCCATGCCTACTATTGGCAAGGCTGTGATTGGCCAAGTGCAGCATGTGACTCAGCCTCTTTATAAGCTTGTGCGCACGTCGGGACGTGCTCACTCCCGATGTGAATAGAACAGGGATAGACGCAGCTGATGCTAGGGCGAGAATAGGCAGGGATAATTGAATAACTGGAAGCAAATTTCTCTCCTCCACCTGTGATTCATCTGAACAACTGCAGCTGAGCTGCTTTTTTGATAGGGATTGGCTATTTTTAGAGTGGCCAGAGTGATTTTTCCATCCACATGTACCTGGGCTGACCGCCGGCCGCCATTTTGCGACTTGTAGTGCTGCAGCAGAAGCTGCCACAGTGTGCATTCCAAAGCTCCAAACAAGTCAGACATCTACACCTGGGATTCAGACCAATAGCGATTTAGCAGCACAGTCCAAGGCTATTTTTTTTAAAGGTTGTGCAGACCATTTTGTGGCACATGTTACTGGGCTGATAGGCGGCGGCCATCTTGGGACTAGTGCTGCAGCACAATCTCTCCCAACGTCCATTAATCACTTGTAATAGTGGTCTGTGCCATAGAAATCCTACATCAGGGACTTGGGTGTGCTTGTGTCACCCCTATTAATACCAGTCCACCTGTAATCCATACAGTGAAAAGCCATAAAGTATTCCAGTGAGGGAATTTTTTTTTTATTTAAAAAAGGCCAAGTTAGTTTATCTGGCGTTCAATATACTAGATACAGTTAGGCCTGCGTTTCATACATCTGGAATTAGCAAACTAATGTGCTGGGGTTGGGAAAACATATATGTACCCATACTAGAATCTGTCAAAGAAAGCGGTACTCACATATAACAGTCATTCCATCTGTAATCCATACAGTCAAAAGACTGAAAGTATTCCAGTGAGGGGATTTTTTTTATTTAAAAAAGGCCAAGTTAGTTTATCTGGCGTTCAATATACTAGATACAGTTAGGCCTGCGTTTCATACATCTGGAATTAGCAAACTAATGTGCTGGGGTTGGGAAAACATATATGTACCCATACTAGAATCTGTCAAAGAAAGCGGTACTCACATATAACAGTCATTCCATCTGTAATCCATACAGTCAAAAGACTGAAAGTATTCCAGTGAGGGAATTTTTATTTTATTTAAAAAAGGCCAAGTTAGTTTATCTGGCGTTCAATATACTAGATACAGTTAGGCCTGCGTTTCATACATCTGGAATTAGCAAACTAATGTGCTGGGGTTGGGAAAACATATATGTACCCATACTAGAATCTGTCAAAGAAAGCGGTACTCACATATAACAGTCATTCCATCTGTAATCCATACAGTCAAAAGACTGAAAGTATTCCAGTGAGGGAATTTTTTTTATTTAAAAAAGGCCAAGTTAGTTTATCTGGCGTTCAATATACTAGATACAGTTAGGCCTGCGTTTCATACATCTGGAATTAGCAAACTAATGTGCTGGGGTTGGGAAAACATATATGTACCCATACTAGAATCTGTCAAAGAAAGCGGTACTCACATATAACAGTCATTCCATCTGTAATCCATACAGTCAAAAGACTGAAAGTATTCCAGTGAGGGAATTTTTTTTTAATTTAAAAAAGTCCAAGTTAGTTTATCTGGCGTTCAATATACTAGATACAGTTAGGCCTGCGTTTCATACATCTGGAATTAGCAAACTAATGTGCTGGGGTTGGGAAAACATATATGTACCCATACTAGAATCTGTCAAAGAAAGCAGTACTCACATATAACAGTCATTCCATCTGTAATCCATACAGTCAAAAGACTGAAAGTATTCCAGTGAGGGAATTTTTTTTTTATTTAAAAAAGGCCAAGTTAGTTTATCTGGCGTTCAATATACTAGATACAGTTAGGCCTGCGTTTCATACATCTGGAATTAGCAAACTAATGTGCTGGGGTTGGGAAAACATATATGTACCCATACTAGAATCTGTCAAAGAAAGCGGTACTCACATATAACAGTCATTCCATCTGTAATCCATACAGTCAAAAGACTGAAAGTATTCCAGTGAGGGGATTTTGCTTATAAAAAATAATATATTTCATTGTGGTGCGAGTTGAATCGCAACAATGAAGAAAAATACTATTAAGGGACGAGGACGCGGTCGTGGTGGTGTCCGTGGAGCCTCTGTTGCTGGTAGAGGACGTGGCCGTTCGGACCCAGGCGCACACAGTAGGGAACGAACTCCCTCAACTAGCCGGCAGAATGTACCGCAATATCTCGTGGGGCCCAATGCCGCTCTTAGGATGGTAAGGCCTGAGCAGGTACAGGCATTAATCGATCGGGTGGCCGACAGTGCTTCCAGCACGTTCACCACATGGTCTTCCACCCAGTCTTCTGCGGAAAGCGCACAGGTGGCACCTGAAAACCAAGCCCATCAGTCTGTCACATCACCCCCAAGCATATCAGGGAAACGGTCTGAGCCACAAGTTATGCAGCAGTCTCTTCTTCTGTTTGAAGACTCTGCTTCCAGGGTTTCCCAGGGGCGTCCACCTAGCCCTTCCCCAGTGGAGGAAGACATACCATGCACTGACGCACAACCACTTATGTCTCCAGATGAAGAGGACATGGGAATACCACCACAGCAGAGTCACCGACTCTCTGATGATGACGAAACACAAGTGCCCACTGCCGCGTCTTTTTGCAGTGTGCAGACTGAACAGGAGGAGGTCAGGGAGGGAGACTGGGTGGAAGACGATGCAGAGGACGATGATGTCTTAGACCCCACATGGACTGAAGGTCGTGGCGATGACTTTCACAGTTCAGAGGAAGAGGTAGTGGTGAGACCGAGACAACAGCGAAGCCAAAGAGGGAGCAGGGGGCCAAAGCAGACGAGCCGCCGCCCCCAGAGTTCGCCTGCTACTGGACATCGCCAACAGGGACCCAGCCCCACAAAGGCAGCTTCAAAGAGTTCCCTGGCATGGCACTTCTTTAAACAATGTCCTACCGACAAGACCCGAGTGACTTGCACGCTCTGCCATCAGAGCCTGAGGCGAGGCATTAACGTTCTGAACCTCAGCACAACCTGCATGACCAGGCATCTACATGCAAAGCATGAACTGCAGTGGGGTACACACCTTGAAAACAAGGCACTCGCTGAGGCTCCCCCTGCTCCCTCTACCGCTGCTGCCTCGGCTTCCGCCTCGAGAGGAATGTTGCCACCTGCCGAGCAGCAAACAGAGGATGTGCCACCGACACCACCACCACCGCCACCGTCAACTAGCGTCTCCACTATATCACACAGCAGCGTTCAGCTCTCAATATCTCAAACCTTAGAGAGGAAGCGCAAATTCCCCCCGAGTCACCCTCGAGCCCTTGGCCTGAACGCCAGCATTTCTAAACTGCTGGCCTTTGAAATGCTGTCATTCCGGCTGGTGGACACAGACAGCTTCAAACAGCTGATGGCCATGGCTGTCCCGCAGTATGTGGTTCCCAGCCGCCACTACTTCTCCAAGACAGCCGTGCCTTCCCTGCACATGCAAGTGTCCGATAAAATCAAGTGTGCACTGCGCAACGCCATTTGTGGCAAGGTCCACCTAACCACAGATACGTGGACCAGTAAGCACGGCCAGGGACGCTATATCTCACTAACTGCACACTGGATGAATGTAGTGGCGGCTGGGCCCCCGGCGGACAGTTCCTTGGCGCACGTCCTTCCGCCCCCTAGGATCGCAGGGCATCATTCTCTGCCTCCTGTAGCCTCCTCCTCCTACTCGGCTTCCTCCTCCACTGCTTCCACCAGCTCATCCGGTCAGCCACACACCTTCACCACCAACTTCAGCACAGCCCGGGGTAAACGTCAGCAGGCCATTCTGAAACTCATATGTTTGGGGGACAGGCCCCACAGCGCAAAGGAGTTGTGGCGGGGTATTGAACAACAGACCGACGAGTGGTTTCTGCCGGTGGGCCTCAAGCCAGGCCTGGTGGTATGCGATAATGGGCGAAATCTCGTGGCAGCTCTGGGACTAGCCGGTTTGACGCACATCCCTTGCCTGGCGCATGTGCTGAACTTGGTGGTGCAGAGGTTCATTCACCACTACCCCAACATGTCAGAGCTGCTGCATAAAGTGCGGGCCGTCTGTTCGCGCTTCCGCCGTTCACATCCTGCCGCTGCTCGCCTGTCTGCGCTACAGCGGAACTTCGGCCTTCCCGCTCACCGCCTCATATGCGACGTGCCCACCCGGTGGAACTCCACCTTGCACATGCTGGAGAGACTGTGTGAGCAGCAGCAGGCCATAGTGGAGTTTCAGCTGCAGCACGCTCGCGTCAGTCGTACTGCCGAACAGCACCACTTCACCACCAATGATTGGGCCTCCATGCGAGACCTGTGTGCCCTGCTGCGCTGTTTCGAGTACTCCACCAACATGGCCAGTGGCGATGACACTGTTATCAGCGTTACAATACCACTTCTATGTCTCCTTGAGAAAACACTTAGGGCAAGGATGTTAGAGGAGGTGGCCCAGGTGGAGGAGGAGGAGGAGGATGAGGGCTCGTTTCTAACACTTTCGGGCCAGTCTGTTCGAAGTGGCTCAGAGGGAGGTTTGTTTAAGCAGCAGAGGACAGGTTCACAAGTCGCCAGCCAAGGCACTGTACTGGAGGACGAGGAGGATGAGGAGGAGGAGGTGGAGGGGGACGAGGATGACGCAAGTTCACAGCGGGGTGGCAGCCCAGGCCCATCACTGGTGCGTGGCTGGGGTAATACGGTGGACGATGACGATACGCCTCCCACAGAGGACAGCTTGTCCTTACCCATGGGTAGCCTGGCCCACATGAGCGAATATATGCTCCAATGCCTGCGCAACGACAGCAGAGTTGCCCACGTTTTAACGTGTGCAGACTACTGGGTGGCCACCCTGCTGGATCCCCGGTATAAAGACAATGTGCCCACTTTAATTCCTGAACTGGAGCGCGACCGTAAGATGCGCGAGTACAAGCGCACGCTGATAGAGGCGCTCTTGAGAGCATTCCCACATGTCACAGGGGAACAGGTGGAAGGTGAAGGCAGAGGAGTGGCAAGAGGTCGCCAACGCAGCTGTGTCACGGCCAGCTCATCTGAGGGCAGGGTTAGCATGGCAGAAATGTGGAAAAGTTTTGTCTCCACGCCACAGCTATCTGCACCGACACCTGATACGGAACGTGTTAGCAGGAGGCAGCATTTCACTAACATGGTTGAACAGTATGTCTGCACACCCCTCCACATCCTGACGGATGGTTCGGCCCCATTCAACTACTGGGTTTCGAAATTGTCCACGTGGCCAGAGTTAGCATGTTATGCCTTGGAGGTGCTTTCCTGCCCGGCGGCCAGGGTTTTATCTGAACGCGTATTCAGCACGGCAGGGGGCGTCATTACTGACAAGCGCAGCCGCCTGTCCACAGCCAACGTGGACAAGCTGACCTTCATAAAGATGAACCAGGCATGGATCCCACAGGACCTGTCCCTCCCTTGTGCAGAGTAGTCCTTATTAACTGCCTAAAACATGTCTTGTTGTGCTACGGGCCACTTCTTTATTTGATACAAATTTTATGAAACCCACAGTTGAATGAAACTCTTCTCTGTCTGGGCGCCGGGGCCTAACCAGATGAAAGTGGCCGGTTAAACTAACGGGTGACATGAAGCCATAACCTCTGCCATGCTACCTCTGTCTTCTGTCTGGGTGCTGAGGCCTAAGTCAAATAAAGCGGTCTTCTGCTGTGCTGGGGGATATGAAGCTAATCTCTGACCTCTCTCCTCTGTCTGGGTCCAAAGGCCTAAATCACTGAAAGAGGCCTTCTCCTGTGGTGTGTGATATGATGCCAGAATATGTGCTGTGGGGCCTCTCTCCTCTTCCTGGGTGCAGGGGTCAAATAAACTAAATTGTGGCCTACTCCTGTGGTGGTTAATATGATGCCTGATTCTCTGATGTGGAACCTCTCTCCTCTGTTTGGGTGAAGGGGTCAAAGTAACTAAATGGTGGCTTCTCCTGTGGTGGCTGATATGATGCCAGAATATGTGCTGTGGTGCCTCTCTCCTCTTCCTGGGTGCAGGGGTCAAAGTAACTAAATGGTGGCTTCTCCTGTGGTGGCTGATATGATGCCAGAATATGTGCTGTGGGGCCTCTCTCCTCTTCCTGGGTGCAGGGGTCAAAGTAACTCAATGGTGGCTTCTCCTGTGGTGGCTGATATGATGCCAGAATATGTGCTGTGGTGCCTCTCTCCTCTTCCTGGGTGCAGGGGTCAAAGTAACTCAATGGTGGCTTCTCCTGTGGTGGCTGATATGATGCCAGAATATGTGCTGTGGGGCCTCTCTCCTCTTCCTGGGTGCAGGGGTCAAAGTAACTCAATGGTGGCTTCTCCTGTGGTGGCTGATATGATGCCAGAATATGTGCTGTGGTGCCTCTCTCCTCTGTCTGGGTCCAAAGGCCTAAATCACTGAAAGAGGCCTTCTCCTGTGGTGTGTGATATGATGCCTGAATATGTGCTGTGGTGCCTCTCTCCTCTTCCTGGGTGCGGGGGTCAAAGTAACTCAATGGTGGCTTCTCCTGTGGTGGCTGATATGATGCCAGAATATGTGCTGTGGTGCCTCTCTCCTCTTCCTGGGTGCGGGGGTCAAAGTAACTCAATGGTGGCTTCTCCTGTGGTGGCTGATATGATGCCAGAATATGTGCTGTGGGGCCTCTCTCCTCTTCCTGGGTGCAGGGGTCAAAGTAACTCAATGGTGGCTTCTCCTGTGGTGGTTAGTATGATGCCAGAATATGTGCTGTGGGGCCTCTCTCCTCTTCCTGGGTGCAGGGGTCAAAGTAACTCAATGGTGGCTTCTCCTGTGGTGGCTGATATGATGCCAGAATATGTGCTGTGGTGCCTCTCTCCTCTTCCTGGGTGCGGGGGTCAAAGTAACTCAATGGTGGCTTCTCCTGTGGTGGCTGATATGATGCCAGAATATGTGCTGTGGGGCCTCTCTCCTCTTCCTGGGTGCAGGGGTCAAAGTAACTCAATGGTGGCTTCTCCTGCGGTGGTTAGTATGATGCCAGAATATGTGCTGTGGGGCCTCTCTCCTCTTCCTGGGTGCAGGGGTCAAAGTAACTCAATGGTGGCTTCTCCTGTGGTGGCTGATATGATGCCAGAATATGTGCTGTGGTGCCTCTCTCCTCTTCCTGGGTGCGGGGGTCAAAGTAACTCAATGGTGGCTTCTCCTGTGGTGGCTGATATGATGCCAGAATATGTGCTGTGGGGCCTCTCTCCTCTTCCTGGGTGCAGGGGTCAAAGTAACTCAATGGTGGCTTCTCCTGTGCTGATTGATATAAAGCTGATGGTTGTGCCATCTGACATGGTTGCCAGGGTCTGATTCAATGGGGGCCTACTCCTGTGGTGGGTGATCTAAATGCCTGATTCTCTGCTGTGAAACCTCTCTCCTCCGTCTGGGTGTAGGGGTCAAAGTCTTTCAAAGTCGCCTTCTCCTGTGCTGATTGATATGAAGCTGATGGTTGTGCCATCTGACATGGTTGCCGGGGTCCCATTAAATTGTGGCCTACTCCTGTGGTGGTTGATATGATGCCTGATTCTCTGATGTGGAACCTCTCTCCTCTGTTTGGGTGAAGGGGTCAAAGTAACTAAATGGTGGCTTCTCCTGTGGTGGCTGATATGATGCCAGAATATGTGCTGTGGGGCCTCTCTCCTCTTCCTGGGTGCAGGGGTCAAAGTAACTCAATGGTGGCTTCTCCTGTGGTGGCTGATATGATGCCAGAATATGTGCTGTGGTGCCTCTCTCCTCTTCCTGGGTGCGGGGGTCAAAGTAACTCAATGGTGGCTTCTCCTGTGGTGGCTGATATGATGCCAGAATATGTGCTGTGGTGCCTCTCTCCTCTTCCTGGGTGCGGGGGTCAAAGTAACTCAATGGTGGCTTCTCCTGTGGTGGCTGATATGATGCCAGAATATGTGCTGTGGTGCCTCTCTCCTCTTCCTGGGTGCAGGGGTCAAAGTAACTAAATGGTGGCTTCTCCTGTGGTGGTTGATATGATGCCTGATTCTCTGCTGTGAAACTTCTCTCCTCCATCTGGGTGTAGGGGTCAAAGTCTTTCAAAGTCGCCTTCTCCTGTGCTGATTGATATGAAGCTGATGGTTGTGCCATCTGACATGGTTGCCGGGGTCCCATTAAATTGGGGCCTACTCCTGTGGTGGGTGATCTAAATGCCTGATTCTCTGCTTTGAAACCTCTCTCCTCCGTCCGGGTGTAGGGGTCAAAGTCTGTCAAAGTCGCCTTCTCCTGTGCTGATTGATATAAAGCTTATGCTTGTGCCATCTGACATGGTTGCCGGGGTCTGATTCAATGGTGGCCTACTCCTGTGGTGGGTGATCTAAATGCCTGATTCTCTGCTGTGTAACCTCTCTCCTCCGTCTGGGTGTAGGGGTCAAAGTAACTAAATGGTGGCCTACTCCTGTGGTGGGTGATATGATGCCTGGTTCTCTGCTGTGGGACCTCTCTCCTTTGTCTGGGTGCTGTGGTCAAAATAATAGTAAGTGACCTTCTCCATTGGTGGGTGACTTGAAGTCTGATTCTGTGCTATGGGACCTCACTCCAATTAATATTGTTTAATTTTTATTTATTTTATGTTAACTCATCATTTCCCTATCTACATTTGTTTGCAGGGGATTTAACTACATTTTGCTGCCTTTTGCAGCCCTCTAGCCCTTTCCGGGTGTGTTTTACAGCCTTTTTAGTGCCCAAAAGTTCGGGTCCCCATTGACTTCTATGGGGTTCGGGTTCGGGATGAAGTTCGGGTCGAGTTCGGATCCCGAACCCGAACATTTTTCGAAAGTTCGGCCGAACTCGTCGAACCCGAACATCCAGGTGTTCGCTCAACTCTAATAATGATATATTAAAGCAAAACTCCCACGTAAAGCTATGAAGAATTCACAGATCTGAGCAACAGACGACCTAGCGTCCCCTTCAATTGTCCCACTAGGTACCATTCTGTAAGTGTGAACGGTTTTATAATTAGCTGAATTTCTGCGTTTGACATACAATGTTCAATAAACGGTTTCCATTTCTGAAATAAAACTCTTTAGCCTGTCTTTCCTTTGTTGCAAGAGAGTTCAACCTTTCCATAAAAAAAGCACGTTTTAGTTGTTCTATTATAAGCTGTAACCATGGAGTATCAACGTGAAGCCATTGTTGCAGGAGACTACGTTTCACTAACATACATATCGTATGAAACAAACGGGGTAACTGTCCTACCTCCCCCTCCTCATAATGGAATAAATATAATTTGGCAGACAATGGAAACTCCCTTCCCCAGATCCCCCAGACCAGGCTCCCCACTTCCTCCCACAACCTTTTACTCTTGGGACATGACCAAATTCCATGAAATAAATCCGAGAAACTTAGTCCACACTTCGGGCAATTTGTAATCCTGTCTGGTTTAGCTGGATGAGGGGGGATATTAAAGCCATAAATAGCCCTATACATAAGTCTAACCTGAGTGTCCCTCCAAGACTCATTAACTACATGTCTCCTAACCACCTCCTGCCTTTTATTATCTTCTGCTCAATATCCCCATCTTCTAGTTGCTCCGCCCATTTTCCAAAAGACTTATTCCTATCCCTAGTACCATCCTCTCTCCTCATATCAGCATAAATTGTAGAGATCGAGATCTTCCCACCTCCCAAGTCTAAAATCTTATCTAGAATATTTCTACGAACTTCCTTCTGCACCAACACCTGCTGGTTTATCACCGCCACCTTCATTTGAGACCACTGAATAGTTTGAAAGGACGACAAGGAGAACTTAGTAATCAATTCTTCTCCAGTTAGCCACCTAGGCTCCGATTCATGTAATAAATGCTTCACACACAGAATCCCTTTCCGTCTCCATTCTTCAAACTGTTTATTCCTATTGCCTTGCGGGAATTCAGGATTATTCCATAGGGGAAGATGCTTGGAAATTCTGTACGACAACCAGTACTTTTTCCTAAGAATCCTCCACGCTGCTATTGTGTCCTTAAACAATAAAGATTGCTTAATCCATATAGGAATCACCTGCAACCTCGAATGCAGCAGCTCCACCAGAGACCAGGGAGCACAGAATTCCTTTTCCAACATTAAAGCTGAATAAAAGTTAGAGCCATTTATCCAGTCACATATATGCCTTGCCATGCAGGCCAGATTGTAATTCCTGATGTCAGGAAACGCAATCCCTCCCTGTTCAATTCCCTTCACTAGGGAACGCATTGATATCCTGGGCCTCTTACCGTGCCACAGAAAATGCTTGAACGCTTTTACTAATTTAGAGACATCTTTATGTTTTAACAGAACGGGGATGGTCTGCATAGGGTAGAGCAATTTGGAGACTGACATCATCTTGATAAGATTATTCCGCCCCAACAACGACAGCAGAAGATCCCTCCATCTCTGCAACTCCTGAACTATTTTGGTTATTAACGGATCATAATTAAGTCTATATATGGACTCAGAAGTGGTTCCGACTTTAATACCTAGGTACGTTATGTAAGAACGGGCAATTGGGATACCCCCTAGATCACTTCCCGCTACCCTCTGCCCCCCGCCTTTTAAAAATAAAACCTCACTCTTTGATCTATTTATTTTCAACCCAGAAAGAAGACCAAACTCTTCTAACGCTTCCATAATCCTCCCAATATCTCTTACAGGGTTAGACAAGAAAATCAAGATATCATCGGCAAATAAAGCCGAACGCAGCTGCTTCTTACCCACCCTTAGGCCCTCAAATAAATCTTCCGAATCTAACCACCTTGACAATGGCTCTATCGCCAAGTCAAACAGGAGAGGAGACAGCCTACTTCCCCTTTGTAACAAGAATGAATCAGATATGTAGCCTCCTGTGCAAAACCTTGCCCGTGGACCCAAGTATAACCCATCTAAGAGCGTACGAAACAACCCCTTAATACCCACCGAATCCAGGGCGAGACCCAGCCATTTCCAGTTAATGCTATCGAAAGCCTTTTCCGCGTCTAAAGTAAGAATGGCTGGATCACGCCCCTGGTATTCTACCTTTCCGGTCACAGAAAGGGCTAATAGTACTTTCCTTAAATTGGTGACAGCTGCCCTGCCTTTAACAAAACCCACCTGCGCAGGGGAAATCAAAGAGGGCAAAACAACGGCCAGCCTATTAGCAAGCAACTTTGATAAAATTTTAAGATCATGGTTTATTAAGGATATTGGCCTATAAGATGTCAAGTTTTCCGGATCTTTTCCGGCTTTATGAAGCAATATAATATGAGCTGTATTCATCTGCTCCGGCAATATAGACCCCTCAACTATGGAAGAATAAAGGGGCGTCAAATATGGCACCACCTGAGCATCCAATGCTTTAAAAAAATCCGCCGTGTACCCATCCAGGCCTGGGGCTTTACCAGAGGGAAAGGATTTTATAATTGTTTGCACCTCCGCTGCCGTCAATGGGGCATTCAAGACATCTAACTGCTCCGTTGTCAGAGTTGGCAAGGAGATACGCTCCAAGAAAGCCCTCCCCTCCTCCACTCTATTCCCCACATTCTGGTAAAATGCCGCCATATAGTGTTCAAACACCTTATTAATCTGTTGTGGTCTGTGCTCCCTGGTTCCATCCCCTCTCCTCACCACCTGGATATGATTCAAGGGACGCCTACCTTTAGCCAAGGCGGGCAGCAACTTACCAGATTTGTTACCAAATCTATGCAAACGAGCCTCTAGTTGGGATCTTTTCGAAATCTCCATTTTCTCCGCCCACTAATCAAAGTCTCTCTTAGCCGAGATCCAGTGTTCCTTGGCAATCTGGGTCTGGGTCAAGAGAAAGTTACTATAAGCAGCTCTTAAACATGCACTAGCTTTTTCATACTGCTTCCTAGCTAACCTTTTAATATTGGAGACATAAGCCATCAACCTACCTCTCATAACTACAGTACTTTGGCCGTTTCCCAAAATAATGCCGGATCATTCACATGCTGCCTATTGTCATCAACAAATTCCATCCACCATCCCTTCAAGAGTTTCACAAATTCGCCATCCTTCACCAGGTAATTAGGGAACCTCCATATAAACTCACTACCCCCATTGTACACCTCCCTGATATCCAATAGGAGTGGAGAATGATCCGAAATTACCATGTCACCTATAGCAATGTCAGTCACTCTATGCAATATTGATGCTGAAACAAACAAGTAATCTATTCTGGACCAGCTCTTGTGCACATGTGAATAGTGAGTAAATTCCCGCCCTTGAGGATTAGAGACCCTCCACGTATCCCTGAGAGACAACGACTCAGCAAAGTCCCCCAGAGAATGATGACGACTAAGATCACTAGTTGACCTCCTATCCTCTAATTGATTCATCACCGCATTAAAGTCCCCCCCCCCCCACCACTTTTGCACTATGTATATCCTGCAGCATTCTAGTGCATAATGAATCAAAAAAGGCTTTCTGGCCTTGATTTGGCGCATAAATGTTGTATAAACTAAGATCCCCAAAAGGGCCCGAAATATGCAACTGTATCACCCTTCCTATGTCATCAGCTTTTTCAGAATGAACTGTATGTGACAAGTGGCGACCTATTAAGATTAAGACTCCTGCTTTTCTGTCCACAGCCGCTGAGCCGTACACCTCCCCCACCCATAACTTCTTCATCCTATGGAAGTCTGCTGTCGGCAGGTGGGTCTCCTGCAGCAAGGCAATATCCGCCTTCAATCTACGCAAGTGCCTGAGAACTTTCATTCCCTTGTTGGGAGATTTCAACCCCTTCACATTCCACGAGATTATCCTCATAAAATGATTATTAACGTAAGACCCACCTGTCGACAGAGAACCCCTCCCCACCTCTCCATCGTGGCTTGCAAAGTATCTATTGAAGTACTGCCTCCCAGCCCGACAGCACTCCATGATTCATCATACATTGATTGTTCACATAATGCCCTCAAACATAAAAAAAAAACAAGCCACATTAGAACCATGACTAAAAATGTGAATAAAACTAACAAAAATAGATAATATACAATAGACATTACAATCTACTTATGAACTCCCTTTTTTCAAGCAATAGACGCGACACACCACCGCCTATTAGCCGTTGTGAACCGGAATCCCCAGACACACTTGAATGTCTCTGTGAAAGTTCCTGAAACGACAAAAAGAGTAATCCCCTCCTCCCCTCCCCCTAAATAAGCGAAAAACGTCCCAGAATCCGGGACATAACTTAATACCGGTATCACAGTCCTCCCGACTTTCTTGCGAATTTTGTTCCCGAAGATCTTGAGAACTTATTCATCCTCTGCGGAAGAGATGAAGAGAACTGATGCACGCGGTGCCATCCATTACTTCCTGACCGCATGGGGACATCTCGACGTTCCTCCTCCAAGTCGACAGTACCCTGTCTACCTTCCTCTTGATTCCGCATAAATTCCTCCGCCTCCATTGGATCCATAAATTGCTTAGACCCACCATCAGAAAGCTGTATTCGCAGGATAGCAGGGTAGGCCAATTGGAATCTGATTCCACTTTTATAAAGCCCAGTGCAAACAGGCCCGAAGGCCCTCCTTTTTCGCGCCACTTCCGCGGAATAATCAGCAAAAAGCAGGACCTTGGTTCCTTTCAGAATTAATGGCTCCCTTCTCGCACGGTAAGCCCGCAGAATGTCCTCCTTATCAGAGTAGTCCAAATACTTGAATATCGCCTGTCTTGGCCTCTGGTCCGCTTTCTTATTAGCAGACGGCACCTGATCTCTCCAGGGTCCCACTCTATGGGCCCTCTCCACCTTCCTTCTTCCGCCCTGGAGACCCAGAGCCTACAGTAATTCAATTTTAAAAACGTGGCGAAGTTCTGCCACCGGTACAGACTCCGGTACACCGACCAAACGCAGATTGCTGCGCCTGGACCTATTTTCAAGGTCCTCAACTCGGTCATTCAACTTTTCAGCTAGCTGGTACAAATCCTGCATCTTCTGTGCAGTGTCCGTCGCCTCCTCCTCCATACAAGCCACCCGCTGTTCCACCTCAGATACCCTGTGATCCTGTAAGTCCACCTCCTCCTTTAATTTGTTAAGCGCTGCATGCAGGGTAGTAGATAAAGAGGCTATTATATCGGGGGCTAATTGTTTCGCTACTTCAATGGCTAGTGTCTTTACATCCACCACCTTACCAGAAGTTTCAAACAGATCTAGCTGTGTGTTGGTAATTTGGGCGTCTTGTTCTTCGGCCGATGCAGCCCTCGGCGAGGGGGGAGGAAACGGCGCCATCTTAGGACTGGTCCCGTCCGCACTGTCAGTGCCAGCTACTGTCTGGGGAGTAGATTTCTGCCCACTTCTCAACAGGTAACGATCCATACAATCTCCAGGGCCCCACTTGACTAGCGGCGACCTTCCAGCAGCTCTCAGAGAAGCGGGACTAGCAGGTATATACGGCGGTGAAGCGGAGCATCAGCCTCCAGCATCTCTACATGCTCGCGCCGGAACCGGAAGTCTGAAGCATGATTTTTTACCACCATTCAGGGAAAATTAATTCATTACTAGTGATGAGCAAGTATGCTCGGCCGAATACCTGTTCGGCTCGAGCATCGCTATCCTCGGCACATGGCGGTACTCGGCCGAGTACCGCATGTGCTCGACCGCCATGCTCGAGTCTCCTTCCCGCACGTTTCGAGGCTGCTAAGCAGATAATAAACATGCAGGTAAGTACTGCCCTCACTGTAATGCCAATAGCCATGTTGGCTGCTGGCATTACAGTGATTGGCTGGCCGGAACGCGTCATTGGATGCTATATAGCACCGGATGACACGTGCTCGGATCAGCTAAGTCAGGGAGAGCAGAGCGTAGGAAGGGAAAGGCAGTGTAGGGAGCGAAATTCACAGTTATTATTCTAAGAAGTTTTAGAGCAGTAATATATTTTTACCTGCACTAAATAGATCAGTCTCAGGGACATCGGTGCTGAGGAAGGGACAGATAGTATCGGGAGAGAAATTTGCTATTTTTACTACCAAAAGCTTTTCAAAGACCCCAAAGTCCTTTTAAGGACTACTGTGTGTGTGTTTGACAGCAGCAGGATATTTTTCTTTAATACCTATTAGTGACATATACTGTACATCACCTGCAGACTGTCTCTTTTTGCGTAAATTCAAATAATCAGCGCCACATTTATTGTCTATAGTGTGCGTTTAATACACATCCGTGACATATACAGCACGCCATCTGAAAACTGTTTCTTTAGCGTAAATTCCAATAATCTGGGCCTAATCTAATGTCCATAGTGTGTGGCTTTCTGTGACATATACAGTACGCCATCCGAAAACTGTTTATTTAGGGCAAATTTAACTAATCTGGGCCTAATCTAGTGTCCATATTCTGTGGCTTTCTGTGACATATACAGTACGCCATCCGAAAACTGCTTTATTAGGGCAAATTTAACTAATCTGGGCCTAATCTAGTGTCCATAGTATGTGACTTTCTGTGACATATACTGTCCTGCATCAGAAAACTGTTCCTTTAGCGTAAATTTATATAATCAGGGGCCAGTCCTCATCTACTGTCTCTGTAGTGTGTTCGTGTAATACACATCCGTGACATATACAGTACGCCATCCGAAAACTGTTTCTTTAGGGCAAATTCCAATAATCTGGGCCTAATCTAATGTCCATAGTGTGTTGTTTTCTGTGACATATACAGTACGCCATCCGAAAACTGTTTCTTTAGAGTAAATTTAAATAATCAGGGGCCTAATCTAGTGTCCATAGTGTGTGGCTTTCTGTGACATATACAGTACACCATCCGAAAACTGTTTCTTTAGCGTAAATTCCAATAATCTGGGCCTAATCTAGTGTCCATAGTGTGTTGTTTTCTGTGACATATACAGTACTCCAGCCGAAAACTGTTTCTTTAGCGTACATGAAAAAAAATCTGGGCCTAATCTAGTGTCCATAGTGTGTGGTTTTTTGTGACATTTACAGTACGCCATCCGAAAACTGTTTCTTTAGCATAAATGTTAATAATCAGGGGCCAGTCCTCATCTACTGTCTCTGTAGTGTGTGTGTGTAATACACCTCCGTGACATATACAGTACTCAACGGTCATTAGACCAAAAAATATCCCTTTAGGGGTCTCTACTAAATAAGTATAAAATAAAATAGTATCTTTATTTCATCATTTAAAACACTCAGTGTCAGGAAAAAAGGATTCGTTAAAACTATCAGTCCACAGTAGGGTTTGATGCTGGTTAACCTAGTGGCTGCTAGTAGTTGCTAATGGTAACTGAGGGGTTGATGTCAACCCTAATGACTGTTATAACCACAGCCAAGTGCTCTGAGCACTATATTAGGAGACAAGTCGGATGATTTGTGTTATATTATTGTTAGTTTTAATAAGGGTATGACATATCCCTAATTTATCAAGGTATGTATAAGCTGTTGGCAACAATGTGTAGCTTTTATTGACAATAGGGTCAGGCAGACACTGCAGTGATTTGTCTGTACTTAGTCCACATGCATACAGCCTATCTTGGTATCGGGCATGCACTGTTAGTGATTTAATGGTACTGAAATTAGACTGCACAATTCTTTTGCAGTTAATTTGTGCCTGTTTATGTCACAGGCTTAGCACTTGTATCAATTGCCCTGAAGGTGTAGCAATGTGCTCGGAGCATCAAGGCTCAGTTGGAAACACTGTTGCTAGGCACTGTCTGAGCGCTGCCCCTATCTGTCCTCTGTCTCCACTGTGCAGTAACACAGACCTACATGACCACACATACATCTGACTAATTAACCCTCAGCTACACCCATCGCTCACTAGGATTCCTAGCTTGAACTGTCTAAAACAGAAGCGCAGCACTATTACACCCCTCCCGACATGTTTCGCCACAGAAGTGGCTTCGTTAGGGGATGTGAGGTACTAGCGTGCGCGCACTTTAAGATGCCGATTAACCGCCTCCGGACCGCCTAACGCAGGATCGCGTTCCGGAGGCGGCAGCTCTGCGCAGAGTCACGCGTATACGCGTCATCTCGTGAGACGCGAGATTTCCTGTGAACGCGCGCGCACAGGCGCGCGCGTTCACAGGATTGGAAGGTAAGCGAGTGGATCTCCAGCCTGCCAGCGACGATCGTTCCCTGGCAGGCTGGAGATGCGATTTTTTTAACAGGTATATTAGACGTTGTTTTGATAACAGCGTCTAATATACCTGGTACCTGGTCCTCTGGTGGTCCATTTTGTTTGGATCGACCACCAGAGGACACAGGCAGCTCAGTAATAAGTAGCACCAAACACCACTACACTACACCCCCCCTGTCACTTATTAACCCCTTATTAACCCCTGATCACCCCATATAGACTCCCTGATCACCCCCCTGTCATTGATCACCCCCCTGTAATTGATCACCCTCCTGTAAGGCTCCATTCAGACGTCCGTATGTTTTTTACGGATCCACGGATACATGGATCGGATCCGCAAAACACATACAGACGTCTGAATGGAGCCTTACAGGGGGGTGATCACCCCATATAGACTCCCTGATCACCCCCCTGTCATTGATCACCCCCCTGTAAGGCTCCATTCAGACGTCCGTATGTTTTTTACGGATCCACGGATACATGGATCGGATCCGTAAAACACATACGGACGTCTGAATGGAGCCTTACAGGGGGGTGATCAATGACAGGGGGGTGATCACCCCATATAGACTCCCTGATCACCCCCCTGTCATTGATCACCCCCCTGTAAGGCTCCATTCAGACATTTTTTTGTCCCAAGTTAGCGGAAATTATTATTATTTTTTTTTCTTACAAAGTCTCATATTCCACTAACTTGTGTCAAAAAAATAAAATCTCACATGAACTCACCATACCCCTCACGGAATCCAAATGCGTAAAATTTTTTAGACATTTATATTCCAGACTTCTTCTCACGCTTTAGGGCCCCTAAAATGCCAGGGCAGTATAAATACCCCACATGTGACCCCATTTCGGAAAGAAGACACCCCAAGGTATTCCATGAGGGGCATATTGAGTCCATGAAAGATTGAAATTTTTGTCCCAAGTTAGCGGAAAGGGAGACTTTGTGAGAAAAAACAAAAAAATATCAATTTCCGCTAACTTGTGCCCAAAATTTTTTTTTTATATGAACTCGCCATGCCCCTCATTGAATACCTTGGGGTGTCTTCTTTCCAAAATGGGGTCACATGTGGGGTAATTATACTGCCCTGGCATTTTAGGGGCCCTAAAGCATGAGAAGAAGTCTGGGATCCAAATGTCTAAAAATGCCCTCATAAAAGGAATGTGGGCCCCTTTGCGCATCTAGGCTACAAAAAAGTGTCACACATCTGGTATCGCCGTACTCGGGAGAAGTTGGGCAATGTGTTTTGGCGTGTCATTTTACATATACCCATGCTGGGTGAGATAAATATCTTGGTCAAATGCCAACTTTGTATAAAAAATGGGAAAAGTTGTCTTTTGCCAAGATATTTCTCTCACCCAGCATGAGTATATGTAAAAAGACACCCCAAAACACATTGCCCAACTTCTCCTGAGTACGGCGATACCACATGTGTGACACTTTTTTGCAGCCTAGGTGGGCAAAGGGGCCCACATATCAAAGAGCACCTTTAGGATTTCACAGGTCATTTTTTACACATTTTGATTTCAAACTACTTACCACACATTAGGGCCCCTAGAATGCCAGGCCAGTATAACTACCCCACAAGTGACCCCATTTTGGAAAGATTGTGACATATAAAGTACGCCCTCTAAAAACTGTTTCTTTAGGGTAAATTTAACTAATCTGGGCCTAATCTAGTGTCCATAGTGTGTTGTTTTCTGTGACATAAAGTACGCCCTTTAAAAACTGTTTCTTTAGGGTAAATTTAACTAATCTGGACCTAATCTTGTGTCCATAGTGTGCGGCTTTCTGTAACATATCCAGTACGCCATCCGAAAACACTTTCTTTAGCGTAAATTTAAATAATCAGGGGCCAGTCCTCATCTACTGTCTCTGTATTGTGTGCGTGTAATACACATCTGTGACATATACAGTACTCCATCCGAAAACTGTTTCTTTAGCGTAAATGTAAATAATCTGGGCCTAATCTAGTGTCCATAAGTGTGTTTTCTGTGAGATATACAGTACGCCTCTAAAAACTGTTTCTTTAGGGTAACTTTAACTAATCTGGGCCTAATCTAGTGTCTATAGTGTGTTGTTTTCTGCTATGTTCCAGGATCAGTCAGAGATAGAGTGCAAGCTCCTGTACTGCAAGTCCTGTGTGTTTAACACTCTGTAGTCACCTTGCTCAATCTGTATTGCCTGCATCGACCGTATTGAAAAATCGACTGTATGCAAAGGAACTGCGCTTCCGTGAATGTCTCTATATTTAAAACTACTAAAGTTGGAGTTCTGTTTTAACATCACGGTGTTCCTCATTTATTCCTGCTATCAGCAAACGGCGTGCCACCGTTTAATTGGCACTGGCGTCACGAACATTTTCCTACCATCACCTGCCTATGCAGAGAGTCAGCCGTCTCAGGTTAGTGTCATTGCACTACTACACCCAGAAACTCTATTACACACAACTTGAGTACGCTGCACCTCTCTTTTGGCGTCACGAACAGGATACGCACGCTTTCTAGTGCAAGAAGCGTGAACTTTGTGCCTTATACAGTTGCCCTGTGACCAAAGTGACAAGTTGCCTGTTTATTTAAAGTGGACTTTGTGGACTGAAAATCATACCCAAAGTGTTCCTAAAACCTCCAAAAAGCGCTGTGCAGTGTTGCGCTACCAAGAGGAAGAAAATCGCCACATTGGAGTGTGGTTTTGTGGACTTTTTACAATCCTGCTTGCTGTCAGTGAATGGACAGCGTTTTGCTAAAGATGGCCACCGGCCGCCTGGAGTAAAGTTTCCTGCGCTGCTGAGGACCTTCGTGGGCGGATCCCTGCAAGGACACAGAGAATCCCGCCCCTCTTCATCATCGCACCGCCGCGGCCCTGCTTCTTCTACGTCATCGGGTGCTCAGGACGTCCGGGATCTCGCGAGACTTGGCCTGCGCAAGCCCGGCGATACCGGTAAGCACTTGTAACCGGAGGGAAGGGGAGTGTTCCGGCCCCTTTAGTCGCCAGTGGCCACCTCTCAATAGACTACCATGTCAGAGCCAGGAGTGCCTGAGCAGCCGGCCCCGGGAGAGTTCGCGGCTCCTAATCATCCTACAGCCCCCAGCACGATGCCCTTTACCATGCCTTACTATTTCGGGGCCCCATGGTTCCCTCGCTACAGGGGAGAGACCCATACCCTAAGGGACTTTAAAGAAAAGTTGCTGGCACTATTCCGATTGTACCCTATAAATGCCGACCAGCAAATGGAAATCCTGCTGGCACAACTGGAGGGAGCGGCCCGTAGAGAAGTGTTATCCTGGCCTACTACTGAGCGGAGTACTCTAGAACAGATATTCACCCGCCTCAGAGCCACTTTTGAAACTAGGACTGCCTCAGAGATAAAGATGCACTTCTTTGGCAAGAAACAGAAGTCCGGTGAGTCCCTCCGTGACTATGCCCTATCACTTCAGGAGGCTTTAGGGGCTGTAATTCAGATAGATCCCAAAGAGGCTGATAACCAGGACCAGACCCTGAGGGAACAATTTATCAACGGGGTGTCTAGTGAACAAATAAGGACCCAATTAAAGATGCTGTCCGCCCAGCACCCTAACAGTACCTTTCTGGACTTTAAAGAACTGGCTATAAAAATTCTGGGGTCCGCAGTATCTCCTGAGTTGAGCACCCCACCTGAGTCACCAGCCTGCAGGCCAAAACCGCTTATCACTAACCGAGCTGAGGCCGGCCAAGCTGTTCAAGTGTCAGCTACCGATACTATTGCCATGCTGACAGAGCAAGTAAATCACCTCACTAAAAGTCTAGAGAAGGTGTGCAGAAAAATAGAGGAATGGGAAAAACCCATAATGACAGAAGAAGAATTCCTGTCACCTCCTAGGCCGTTCCCACCTCCTTACCAAGAGACTCACCCCAGGGATCCTGGGAGGCGTAATAGAGATCGCAAGCGGCCCGTGTGTACATACTGCAAAAAGCTGGGACACACAGAATCCACGTGCTGGCAGTTAAACGGGCAACCCCTGAGGCTGAGGACCACCCCTCGGGAGGTAGAACACTAGGTCCAGAGGATCCAAATTGGATGCCACGTTATGTAGGATCCCATCCTAAAATCAATATAGAGATCAACGGGGTCCCCTTTGAAGCCCTATTAGATACTGGGTCTCAGGTCACTACTATTCAGCTGCCTGCATTTGAAAAGTTCTGGGACACCAACCAGTTGACCCAACCGCCTGAATCCTGGGTGGAAATTATCGCCAGCAATGGCAAACCAGTAAAGATTCATGGATACTGGGAACCCACCCTGCAGGTGGGAGAAGTAACCCTGCCTCAACAGGGAGTGATCGTAGTACAGGCCGGTGACAGAGGAGGACATCCTGTCATTCTAGGCACCAATGTCTTCAAAAACTGTTATTCAGAAATACTTGCTGTATTACATCAGACTTTGCCCACTGCTTCCTCTGCATCCAGGAGGGTGATTCAAAAGACTATTACTGTGTTAAGTGCCCAATAGAGGTTTGCTAATGGGAAAGGAGAAATTTGTACTGCCAGGATTAGTGATATTAAGCCTGTGACTTTGCCTCCTAATTCTCAAACTCTTTTATGGTGTCGTGCTGTCCTGGGAGTCCAAGGCCGAGATTATCCAGCCCTGGTAGAACCAATCCAGATGGAGGATTACCCTTATGTGAGAGCTGCCAAGTGCCTGGTGACCGTCTCCCAAGGTAAAGTACCTGTCCGTCTGATTAACCTGAGTGATCATCCTGTTGCGCTTACTAAGCATTGCCGTGTTGCCCAGCTGTCCCAGGTGTCCTTCCAAGACGTCATTCGTCTTCCAGTGACAGAAAAGCCGCCAGCTGCAGTCAGCGGATGTTCGCCGGTGACCCAGCCACAAGTGCCCTGGTGGGAAGAGCTCCATGTAGGGGATGAGACTACCCCCCAACATCAACAAGAAGGGATTCTACAGCTTGTCAAGGAGCACCACCAGGCCTTCAGTAAGCATGCTACTGACTATGGAGAGGTTAGTGCCATACAACACACCATACCTACTGGCTCTCATCCTCCTATCAAGGAGAGATACAGACCCTTACCACCTACTTCATATCAGACTGTAAAGGAAATGATCCAAGAGATGAAAGACTCTAATGTAATCCGGGACAGCCGTAGTCCGTGGGCTGCACCCCTGGTTCTTGTAAAGAAGAAGGACGGTAGTATCCGTTTCTGTGTGGATTATAGGAAAATTAATCAAATAACCCACAAAGATGCATACCCACTGCCCCGCATTGAGGAGTCACTAACTGCTCTGGGCTCTTCTGCCTATTTCTCCACATTGGACTTGACCAGCGGCTACTGGCAAGTACCCATGGCCCCCGAGGATAGGGAAAAGACTGCTTTCACTACTCCCATGGGCCTGTTTGAATTCAATTGTATGCCGTTCGGGCTATGTAATGCCCCAGGAACTTTTCAGAGACTAATGGAACGGTGTTTGGGTCACAAAAACTTCGAAACAGTGCTGCTGTATCTAGATGACGTCATTGTGTACTCAAAAACATATGAAGACCATCTAAAACATTTGGCAGAAGTATTTGAAATCCTTATCAAATATGGCTTGAAAGTAAAGCCATCCAAGTGTCACCTGCTCAAACCTGCAGTAAGATACCTGGGGCATGTAGTAAGCGGAGAGGGAGTGCAACCTGACCCTGATAAGTTAGCCGCTGTCCGTAATTGGCCGGTTCCTACTACTGTCAAAGAGGTGAGGAGTTTCCTTGGTTTTGCCGGCTACTATAGACGTTTTATCCCCCATTTTGCTCAAATAGCTGATCCTATCCAGGAACTCTTGAGGGGGCAACCCAAGAAAAGTCCTAGAACTCCTGTGCCCATTGAGTGGAATGAGGAAAGAGAGATAGCGTTCCAATTGCTAAAAAAGAAACTGACCGAGCCTCCAGTGTTAGGTTATCCAGATTATAGCAAGCCCTTCCATCTCTATACTGATGCTAGCAAGCGAGGCCTGGGAGCTGTGTTAGCCCAGATCCAAGAGGGAAAAGAGAGAGTGATAGCATATGCAAGCCGCTCCCTGAAAGGAGCTGAGAAAAATGACCAGAATTATAGTTCCTTCAAACTAGAGTTCCTGGCATTAGTGTGGGCGGTGACAGAAAAATTCAAGTATTATCTGGCCGCCACCCCGTTCATTGCATTCACTGACAATAACCCTCTGGCACACCTAAATACAGCTAAATTGGGGGCCTTGGAGCAGAGATGGGCCTCTTGCCTTGCCAACTATAATTTCTCTGTAAAGTATCGTGCTGGACGTACTAATGTTAATGCTGATGCTTTATCCAGGCTTCCCACAGAGACAGCTCCTGATGATGTGCGAGATGCTTGGGAAGATGTAGAGATGCCGGCTTTCTATAACAAATTTGCTCAACAGGATCAGGCTCGAGCTACCAATAACAGAGCTGCAGTTCCTTCACCCTCCAGTAGCCCTGATCCTAAAGAAGAAAGGTGGGTGAAACTACAGTCTGAAAGTAGAGTGCTGGGTGAGTTGTTGGACTTCATTACTAGTGGCAGAGCCCCTGAGAGGATTCGGCGTAAGAGTGCAGATCCTGAGCTCATCAAACTGTGGAGACAGCGCCATCAACTCTCCATACAAAAGGGCCTATTGCTACGGAGAAGCCTAGACCCAGTGTCCAACGAGAGAGTGCACCAGATTCTCATACCCCGACGAGATGCAGGTATGGTGTTGGAGATGTACCACAATCAATCCAGTCACTTTGGGGTCCAAAAGACTGAGGCTACTATCCGCCAGCGGTTTTACTGGGTGGGCATGAGAGAAGACATGGAGAAGTGGTGTCGGGAGTGTGTAGCCTGTGCCTTAAAACGAAGTGAGCACCATGATCAGAGGGCACCACTGAGACCCATTGTAAGTACCCGTCCTCTTGAACTTGTCGCCATCGACCATGTGAAACTGGAGCCTAGTCGCTCAGGGTATGCTTATGCCATGACTATTATTGACCATTTCACAAAGTTTGTTGTAGCAGTGCCTGTGAGAGACCAGACAGCCAAGACTACAGCCGAAATGTTCTGGAAGCACTTCCTCCTGCCCTATGGATGTCCGGAAAAGATCCTCACCGATCAAGGACCTGCTTTTGAGTCCCATCTGTTCCATGAACTGTGCTGCTTACACAACTGTAAGAAGATCCGGACAACGGCCTACCATCCTCAAGGTAACGGATTATGTGAAAAAATGAATCAGACCTTGATAGAGATGCTGAGGGCCGTGCCTCCTGAGAACAGAGGAGATTGGCCCAGTCTGTTGCCACAGCTCATGTTCACATACAATCATACCATACATTGTTCCACCGGGTATACCCCTTTTTACTTGATTTTTGGGCGCCAAGGGACATTGCCTGCTGATCATTCATTGGACATACACGTACCTGATTGCATTAACCCATTACCTAACACCGACTGGGTTGCTGAACATCAAAGGCGATTGAATACAGCCAAAGCCATTGTTCAGGAGCGTATGGACTATGCTAGGGACCGACAGCAGAGAGACTATGATCAAGCAGCCCATGCAGAACCCTTGACAATAGGGGCTGTGGTATGGTTAAAGAATAACCGCCGTACCAGTAAATTGGACAGTAAATGGGAGCGAAGTCCCTATGTTGTCACGGCAATCCCAAAGGTTGGAACTCACACTTATGAGATCACCCGGGAAGACAAGGGATCCCAAATTGTACACCGAAACCGGTTAAAGCTCTGCCTGACACCAGAACCTAGTGCCGAGAGTTCTGGATCTGAATATCCTGTGTCAGAGTCAGCAATACAGCCCGAGGATCCTATGCAGGCTGTTAGTAATCTGAGGTATGACGCTGATCCCATGCATTGGCTTCTGACCCCTTGGTTGAACTTGCTGGTGCCTGCTCCGGCACCTACTGTAGCTTCACCTCCGGAAGAGCTGGTTCAAGATGCACCGGATCCAGTTCCCCCTCTAGTGGATCTAATTGTTCCAGTTGTTCCAGTTGTTCCTGACGAAGATCTCCCTGATGGAGACCCTCCTGTTGCTCCTCTCTCTTCTACCTCGTTGCTAAGGGAAGAGGAGACCCCTGTTTTGAGAAGGTCTACCCGGATGACCAGGGGACGCCCGCCAGTCCGTTTAGGAGACTTTGACTATTCTGGTGGTGTCTCCTCCCAAACAGTTGCCACTGGCAATACCTTACTTGACATTTGTGCGCAAGAATGGACTCCTCCACGCGAGCCCTTGCCTGTGTTACACCCACAGGAAACTCCTGGGTAGTTCCGTTTTTATACTGTTTTGTCTATTTTGCTGTTCTATTATGGACTTATTCATTGTCATGGACTATCCTGGTTATAATGTTACGCTGTGCCAGGTCAGCGCCCCAGTTCCATTCACTATCCTGAGAGAAGAGAACGACGCCCCTTGTCACCACCCTTCACCGTCGCCAATTGGACCTGATATGAATGTAAATGCAGATGAATTACATGTATGTATGCCTGCATGTCTCTTTTTTCTGTTTCAGGTAGAGATTCCAGTTGGGCGAGCCCTGATGGAGTACGAGGTCGTACTCAGCTTAAAGCAGTGGGGTATGTAGTGTACGGGGACTGTAATGCCCGTCACTACAAAAGTGTCACTTGGTGTGCTGTCGTCCCCCCTTATTTATGGGGAAGTTGGTATATGTCATCTTTATAAATTGTCATGTAATGTAATGTTATGTATTTCCCTGTTACTATTATACTTGCATGTACAGGCCTGCTAGGGGTGTCATTCCAGCTTCTAGTCACTAGAGGGAGCTAGAGAGCCCTAGTTTATATAAGGCCCAGACAGGGAAGCAAAAGTCAGTTTAGTCTAGAGCTCAGAAGTTTCTAGAGCCTGAGGAAGCTGAGAGGGAGACAGAGGCAAAGCGCAGGAAAGCAAGAGGTACTCAAGATAACAGAGGAGGTACTTTATAAAGCTAAAACCAAGGATATACGCCAGAGTTAAGGTATTGGGCCTTGGAGAAGATTTGCTATGTTCCAGGATCAGTCAGAGATAGAGTGCAAGCTCCTGTACTGCAAGTCCTGTGTGTTTAACACTCTGTAGTCACCTTGCTCAATCTGTATTGCCTGCATCAACCGTATTGAAAAATCGACTGTATGCAAAGGAACTGCGCTTCCGTGAATGTCTCTATATTTAAAACTACTAAAGTTGGAGTTCTGTTTTAACATCACGGTGTTCCTCATTTATTCCTGCTATCAGCAAACGGCGTGCCACCGTTTAATTGGCACTGGCGTCACGAACATTTTCCTACCATCACCTGCCTATGCAGAGAGTCAGCCGTCTCAGGTTAGTGTCATTGCACTACTACACCCAGAAACTCTATTACACACAACTTGAGTACGCTGCATCCATAGTGTGTTGTTTTCTGTGACATATACAGTACGCCCTCCAAAAACTGTTTCTTTAGGGCAAATTTAACTAATCTGGGCCTAATCTAGTGTCCATAGTGTGTGGCTTTCTGTGACATATACAGTAAGCCATCCAAAAACTGTTTCTTTAGCGTATATTTAAATAATCAGGGGCCAGTCCTCATCTACTGTCTCTGTAGTGTGTGTGTGTAATACACATCCGTGACATATACAGTACGCCTGTCACGGAACCATGAACCAGACGTACAACAAGAGATAAGTGAAAATAAGAAGGCTTTATTGAAAATAAAGCTGTAAAGCAAAAGTCCAAACGAATGGTGAAACCGAAGCAGAGTCTTTGAGAGGCCAGAGATCAGGAACCAGAAGGGTAGTCAGACGAAGCCAGGATCAGGAACCAGCAGGGTAGTCAGACGAAGCCAGGATCAGGAACCAGCAGGGTAGTCAGACGAAGCCAGGATCAGGAACCAGAAGCAGCAGCAGTCTTAGAAGCATGTGAACACAGGAGGACCAAGCAAGGAACTGAAGCCACAGACCTCCTATATATATGAGCTAGGCATCCAGCTCCTCCCAGTGGGAAGGAGGAGCCGCAGGGTGGAAGGCTACAAGAAACCCAGAAACCAAGGTGGCCGCCAGCACATGTCAAACGAAGGAGAACAGCAAGAAGGTAAGACCATGACAGTACCTCCCCCTCAAGGGCCCCTCCTCCGCGGAGCAAAAAACGGTTTCTGAGGGAAGCGTGCGTGGAAGGCTCGGAGCAAGGCAGGAGCATGGACATCTGCGGAGGGAACCCAGGAACGCTCCTCTGGACCATAACCACGCCAATGGACCAAAAACTGCACCCGACCGCGGACCAGGCGTGAGTCCAGGATATTGCTCACCTCATACTCCTCATGATTGCCCACTCGGACCGGACGAGGCCGAGGAACCGAGGAAGTGAAACGATTACACACCAGTGGCTTCAACAGGGAGACATGAAACACGTTAGAGATCCGCATGCCAGGAGGAAGCGCAAGGGCATAGGCTACCGGGTTTACCCTGCGAAGCACTCGGAAGGGACCAACAAAGCGAGGCGCCAGCTTGGGAGTGGGCACTCGAAGGTTGAGGTTGCGGGTGGACAACCATACACGGTCTCCGACCTGGTAGGAAGGAGCAGGCGCTCGTCTGCGATCAGCCTGGAGTCTCTGGCGCTGCGCAGAGGCCTCAAGGGACTTCTGGATCTGTACCCAAGAAGCACGTAGGACGGAAAGGTGATCCTCCACAGCCGGAATATCCTGGGGAGAGAATACCTCCGGTAACACGGCAGGTTGGAACCCATAATTGGCCATGAAGGGAGACGTCCCAGAGGAAGAGTTCACCGCCGTGTTCCTGGCAAACTCAGCCCAAGGCAGAAGGTCAACCCAATTGTCTTGGTGATCGGAGACATAGCAACGAAGGAATTGCTCCAAGGCCTGATTGGATCGTTCTGCGGCCCCATTGGACTGAGGGTGGTAGGCCGAGGAGAAGGAGAGATGAATCCCCAACTGGGAGCAAAAGGCGCGCCAGAACCTGGACACAAACTGACTCCCCCGATCCGACACAATCTCCTTGGGCAAACCGTGCAACCGGAAGACCTCCCTGGCAAAAATCGTGGCCAACTCTTGTGCAGAGGGTAACTTCTTGAGAGGAACACAGTGGCACATTTTGGAAAACCGATCCACAATCATGAGAATGACCGTATGGCCTCGGGATGCAGGGAGGTCCACAATGAAATCCATCCCCAGGTGTGACCATGGGCGCTCCCCGGTGGCTATGGGTTGCAGAAGGCCCAACGGAAGGTGCCGAGGGGACTTACTCTGGGCACAAACGGAGCATGCCGCTACATATGCGGCGATGTCGGAACGTAAGGAAGGCCACCAGAACAGACGTGAAACAGCCCAGGACAGCTGATTCTTTCCAGGATGCCCCGCGGTCTTGGAGTTATGGTAGGTTCGCAACAACCGAGTGCGCAACTCCTCAGGCACAAAACATCTGCCGTTGGGTCTCCCAGGGGGAGCACCAGATTGAGCCGCCAAAATCTGCTCACCCAGGGGAGAGGTCAGGCTGGTGCGAATGGCGGCCAGGATCTGATTCGGAGGTATGACCGAAGTCGGAATCGACTCCTCCCTGGACAGCTCGGAGTACTGCCGTGATAGGGCATCCGCCCTGATGTTCTTGGAACCGGGTAGGTAGGAGACCACGTAATTAAAACGTGACAAGAACAGAGCCCATCTGGCCTGACGTGGTGTCAATCTCTTGGCCTCAGAAAGGTAGGTCAGATTCTTATGGTCCGTCAGGATGAGAACCGGAACCACCGAACCCTCGAGCAAGTGCCTCCATTCTTTAAGGGCCTGCACGATGGCCAATAACTCCCTGTCACCAATCTGATAGTTGCACAGTTTCCGGGAGTAAAACCCACAAGGAAGCAGAGGACCCTCTGGTGTTCTACGCTGAGACAGAAGGGCGCCTACTCCCGTCTCAGACGCGTCCACCTCGAGGACAAAGGGCAACCCAGGGTTGGGATGCGACAGAATCAGAGCCGACACAAAAGCGGACTTTAGGGCCTCAAAAGCTTGGATGGCCTCGAGCGGCCAGACCTGGGAATTACTGCCCTTCCTGGTCAGATCCGTGAGAGGCTTGGCCAGCATGGAAAAGTCCCTGATGAACTTCCGAGCAGGGAACGAAGACCACTGGGCTGGGGCCACTGTAAGACAGCCGAAACCTTCTCAGGATCCATGGAGAACCCCTCAGCGGAAATGATGTAACCTAAGAAGGTTACCTGGGATCGGTGAAATTCGCATTTCTCAAGCTTACCGAACAGCTTGTTCTCTCGTAACCGTTGCAACACTCGTCTGACATCCAGAATGTGGGCCTCCATGGATTCAGAATATACCAAGATGTCATCCAAATAGACCACCACACACTGCTGCAACAGGTCACGGAAAACATCGTTGATGAATTCCTGAAAGACTGCGGGCGCATTGCACAACCCAAAGGGCATAACCAAGGATTCATAATGACCGATCCTGGTGTTAAACGCGGTCTTCCACTCATCGCCCGCCTTGATCCTTACCAGGTTATATGCCGCCCTCAGGTCGAGTTTGGTAAAGACCGTGGCCCCTTTAAGGCGATCGAACAGCTCGGAAATCAAGGGTATCGGGTAAGCGTTCTTGATCGTGATGCGATTGAGACCCCTGTAATCGATGCAAGGCCTCAACTCACCGCCCTTCTTTTTCACAAAGAAAAATCCAGCCCCTGCCGGGGACGAGGATTTGCGAATGTGTCCGCGTGAAAGCGCCTCCCTCACGTACTCCTCCATGGCCTCATTCTCCGCTACCGACAGTGGATAGACTTTGCCACGAGGAGGAACGGCACCAGGTTGTAACTCTATGGCACAATCGTATGGGCGGTGCGGAGGTAGGGCAACCGCGCGCACCTTATCGAATACATCCCGGTACTCCTCGTATTCAGGAGGCAACAGAGAGTCCGAGGAAGTACACAGCAACTTGACAGACCCATGGATGCAACTAGCCCCACACTGCGGTGACCACGAGAGGATCTCGGCCGATCTCCAATCGAAAGTCGGATTATGCTTCTGGAGCCAGGGGTACCCCAAGACCACCGAGTAGTGTGGAGACGAAATAACCTGGAGACAGACCGACTCTCTGTGAACGGCACCAATGGCTATCCCCACTGAAAGGGTCTCATGAGTCACGTGTGACGACAGAAGGGGTCTGCCGTCTATCGCCTCAAGAGCCAGTGGGGAACCTCGAGCCTGCAGAGGAATGGAATTGGCGGCAGCGAACACACTATCAATGAACAAACCACCAGCACCAGAGTCCACCAACGCCTGGGTCGTCACCGAGCCCCCGACCCAGGAGAGGACAACAGTGATCAGTGGTTTGTCAACACGGGAAACCGGGGACGAGGAGACTCCACCCAAGATCTGCCCCCGACAGGATCTCAGGTACGAGCGTTTCCCGGACGGTTCGGACATGCCAACCGAAAATGCCCACCGAGACCACAGTACATGCATCGACCCTCGCGTCTCCGGAGTACCCTCTCCCCCTCGGACAGGCGAGCAAACCCCAGCTGCATGGGTTCACCCCCAGACAAGTCATCCCCAGGAGGCGTGGGAGGAGAGGGAGGCACGGGTGGGACAGCAAACGTAGGCGCCAATCTGTTAGAAGACCTCCGCAGGCTCTCCTTAAAGGAAGGTCTCTCCCTGAGTCTGGTGTCAATCAAAATCAGGAAAGAAATAAGAGACTCGAGCTCCACTGGTAGGTCCTTAGCTGCAACCTCATCCTTCAAGGCATCCGAGAGACCATGAGAGAAAGCAGCGACCAGAGCCTCATTATTCCAGCCCACCTCTGCTGCCAGGGTACGAAACTCAATGGCGTATTCAGCTACGGATCGTGAACCCTGTCTGATGGGCATAAGGAGCTTCGCAGCAGAGGCAGCACGAGCCGGCACATCGAATACCTTCCGAAGAGAAGCAACAAAACCGGAAAACTCGGCAACCACCGGATTGTTGTTCTCCCATAAAGGGCTGGCCCAGGCCAAGGCCTTGTCCGAGAGCAGCGAGATCAAGAAGCCCACCTTTGATCTCTCAGTAGGAAAGGCATGTGGCAGCAACTCGAAATAAATGCCCACCTGGTTAAGGAAACCTCGGCACTGAGTTGGCTCTCCCCCAAAGCGCTGTGGAAGAGGGGCAGAACCGGTCATACCCCGAAACACCGCAGGCGCAACAACAGGTGTCGGGGTAGACTCTGGTGCAACAACCGGAGCGGCAGTAGGAGCGACAACCGGCCCATCGGCAACGGGAGCGAAATGAGCCGTGCGTTCAAGCAGGGTTTGCAACGCCACAGCGAACCGACCCAACAGGTGATCCTGCTGATCAAGTCTGGCAACCAGCATGGGTAGCGAGGATGGCCCTGTACCGTCAGAACTCATGGCTTGGTCCTAATGTCACGGAACCATGAACCAGACGTACAACAAGAGATAAGTGAAAATAAGAAGGCTTTATTGAAAATAAAGCTGTAAAGCAAAAGTCCAAACGAATGGTGAAACCGAAGCAGAGTCTTTGAGAGGCCAGAGATCAGGAACCAGAAGGGTAGTCAGACGAAGCCAGGATCAGGAACCAGCAGGGTAGTCAGACGAAGCCAGGATCAGGAACCAGCAGGGTAGTCAGACGAAGCCAGGATCAGGAACCAGAAGCAGCAGCAGTCTTAGAAGCATGTGAACACAGGAGGACCAAGCAAGGAACTGAAGCCACAGACCTCCTATATATATGAGCTAGGCATCCAGCTCCTCCCAGTGGGAAGGAGAAGCCGCAGGGTGGAAGGCTACAAGAAACCCAGAAACCAAGATGGCCGCCAGCACATGTCAAACGAAGGAGAACAGCAAGAAGGTAAGACCATGACAACGCCATCCGAAAACTGTTACTTTTGCGTAAATTTAAATAATCTGGGCCTAATCTAGTGTCCATACTGTGTTGTTTTCTGTGACATATACAGTACGCCATCTGAAAACTGTTTCTTTATGGCAAATTTAACTAATCTGGGCCTAATCTAGTGTCCATAGTGTGTTGTTTTCTGTGACATATAAAGTACGCCCTCTAAAAACTGTTTCTTTAGGGTAAATTTAACTAATCTGGGCCTAATCTAGTGTCCATAGTGTGTGGCTTTCTGTGACATATACAGTACACCATCTGAAAACTATTTTTTTAGTGTAAATGTAAATAATCAGATGCCAGTCGTCATCTACTGTCTCTGTAGTGTGTGCGTGTAATACACATCCGTGACATATACAGTACTCCATCCGAAAACAGTTTCTTTAGCGTAAATTTTAATAATCTGGGCTTAATCTAGCGTCCATAGTGTGTTGATTTTCTGTGACATTTACAGTACGCCTTCCAAAGACTGTTTCTTTAGGGCAAATTTAACTAATCTGGGCCTAATCTAGTGTCCATAGTGTGTGGCTTTCTGTGACATATACAGAACACCATCTGAAAACTGTTTCTTTAGGGCAAATTTAACTAATCTGGGCCTAATCTAGTGTCCATAGTGTGTTGTTTTCTGTGACATATACAGTACGCCCTCCGAAAACTGTTTCTTTAGGGTGAATTTAAATAATTTGGGCCTAATCTAGTGTCCATAGTGTGTTGTTTTATGTGACATATACAGTACACCATCCGAAAACTGTTTCTTTATGGCAAATTTAACTAATCTGGGGCCAGTCCTCATCTACTGTCTCTGTAGTATGTGTGTGTAATACACATCCATGACATATACAGTACTCCATCCGAAAACAGTTTCTTTAGCTTAAACTTAAATAATCAGGGGCCTAATCTAGTGTCCATAGTGTGTTGTTTTCTGTGACATATACAGTACGCCATCCGAAAACTGTTTCTTTAGGGCAAATTTACCTAATCTGGGCCTAATCTAGTGTTTATAGTGTGTTGTTTTCTGTGACATATACAGTACACCATCCGAAAACTGTTTCTTTATGGCAAATTTAACTAATCTGGGCCTAATCTAGTGTCCATAGTGTGTTGTTTTCTGTGACATATAAAGTACGCCCTCTAAAAACTGTTTCTTTAGGGTAAATTTATCTAATCTGGGCCTAATCTAGTGTCCATAGTGTGTCGCTTTCTGTGACATATACAGTACGCCATCCGAAAACTGTTTTTTTAGCGTAAATAATCAGAGGCCAGTCCTCATCTACTGTTTTTGTAGTGTGTGCGTGTAATACACATCCGTGACATATACAGTACTCCATCCGAAAACTGTTTCTTTAGCGTAAATGCAAATAATCTGGGCCTAATCTATCGTCCATAGTGTGTTGTTTTCTGTGACATATACAGTACGCCCTCCAAAAACTGTTTCTTTAGGGCAAATTTAACTAATTTTGGCCTAATCTAGTGTCCATAGTGTGTGGCTTTCTGTGACATATACAGTATGCCATCCGAAAACTGTTTCTTTAGCGTAAATTTAAATAATCAGTGGCCAGCCCTCATCTACTGTCTCTGTAGTATGTGTGTATAATACACATCCATGACATACGGTATACAGTACTCCATCCGAAAACAGTTTCTTTAGCGTAAATTTTAATAATCAGGGGCATAATCTAGTGTCCATAGTGTGTGGCTTTTTGTGACATACTGTACGCCATCCGAAAACTGTTTCTTTAGGGCAAATTTAACTAATCTGGGCCTAATATAGTGTCCATATTCTGTGGGTTTCTGTGACATATACTGTCCTGCATCAGAAAACTGTTTTTTTAGCGTAAATTTAAATAATCAGGGGCCAGTCCTCATCTACTGTCTCTGTAGTGTGTGCGTGTAGTACACATCCGTGACATATACAGTACTCCATCAGAAAACTGTTTCTTTAGCGTAAATTTAAATAAACAGGGGCCTAATTTAGTGTCCATATTCTGTGGATTTCTGTGACATATACTGTCCTGCATCCGAAAACTGTGTCTGCATTGCAAATTCCCCAAATCTTGGCCTAATATAGTGTCTATAATCTGTGGTGTTCTGTGACATATACTGTCCTGCATCCGAAAACTGTGTCTGTATTGCAAATTCCAATATTCTGGGCCTAATATAGTGTCCATATTCTGTGTGTTTCTGTGACATATACTGTCCTACATCCGAAAACTGTGTCTTTAGCGGACTGTAAAACAATCTGCACCCCATCTAGTGACAAAACCATTAATATGAAGAAGGCGAGCACTAGGGGACGGGGAAGTGGGCGTGATGCTGATGGTGCACTCAGAGGCCGTGGCTCTGGGCGCAATGAAACTGTGCCTGCTGCCAGTGCACCAGAAAATAAAAACATCCACCGTACCCAGCTTCATGTCCAACTTAGCTGGGCGGCGCAGGACAACACTGTCCAAGTCGGACCCTTGCGAACAGTTGGTCGGATGGATTGCTGAAGATAATGCTTCCAGTCGGTTAAGCACCACCCTCTCTTCCACCAAGTCCAGTCTCTGTAGCCAAACCGAATCCTCACTCTGATCATCCTTTCTCCCACCATGGAGAGGCTTGCCAAACGAGTGATCTCACACTTGGATATTTGGAGGAGCTCTATCCAGCGCCACTATTACATTTGGCCCTCGTGCCCAGCACACTTGAAGAGGGACCTGAGATATTGTGCCCTGATTCCCAACCTCTTGAGCCTTCACAGTCTCAAGAAGATGACGGTGGTGAACAGCAATCATTCGTTCACGAGGTGGATGATGATGCGACACAGTTGTCAATCACTGAGGTTGTGGTTAGGTCAAGTCAGGAGACTGAGCAGAGTGAGGAAGTTATAAAAGGAGGTGGTTGACGATGAGGTCACTGACCCAACATGGGAAGGTGAAAAGCCGAGCGAGGAAAGCAGTACAGAGGGGGAGGGATCCACAGCACTGCAACAGGCTGGAAGAGGCAGTGGGGTTGCAAAAGGGAGAAGTCGGCTTACACCAAACAGGCCCGCAACCATTATACTGAGCACCCCTATGCGTAAATCTACCTTACCATGGGGTAGGTGTTCGGCAGTATGGTGCTTTTTTGAGGAAAGTGCAGACGGCAAAAGATTGCTAGTTTGCAACCTGTGCCGTACCAAAATGAGCTGGGGCGTGAATACTAGCAACCTCACCACCACCAGCATGATCCGCCACACGGCATCCAAGAACCCTAATAAGTGGGCCGAACGCCTGGGTCCACAGTCTGGGTCTGCGGATCACACCACTGCCTCCTTTTCACCTGTGTTACGCACTGCTGGCCAATCCCCTGTCGAAGGCGCAGGCCCGGATGCCCCTTGCCCTGCACCTGGACCTTCGCATGAACCAGCAGCAACAACATCCACTTCCCTGTCCCAGTGCAGCATCCAAATGTCCATAACACAGTCATTTGAAAGCAATCGCAAATACCCACTCGCCCACCCACAGGCCATAGCACTAAATGTGCAACTTTCAAAATTACTGGCCCTTGAAATGTTGCCATTTTGGTTTGTGGACACTGAGGCCTTCCGCAGCCTAATGTCGGCAGCCGTCCCTCGTTACAGTCCCCAGCCGCCACTATTTTTCAAGGTGTGCCGTGCCTGCCTTAGACCAGCATATGTCCCAGAACATCACCCGTACCCTGACCAACGCAGTTACTGGGAAGGTCCACTTAACCACGGACACATGGACAAGTGCTGGTGGCCAGGGACGCTACATTTCCCTGACAGCACACTGGGTGAATGTTGTGGAGGCTGGGAGCGAGTCGTACCCTGGGATGGCACAGGTGCTACCCACGCCAAGGATTGCAGGCCCTACGTCCATCAGGGTCTCCGCCAGCAGCTACGTTACTGGCTCCAACCCCCACTTCTCCTCCTCCGCCGCCTCCTCCTCCACTTCCACCTCCAGCAGCAGTCAGCCATCATTTACTAGCTGGAAGCAGTGTAGCACTGCTGTGGGTAAGCGTCAACAGGTTGTGCTGAATTTGATCTGCTTAGGGGACAAACAGCACTCCGCCGCAGAGCTGTGGCATGGTATAAGGGACCAGACCTAGCTGTGGCTCTCGCCACTCAACCTACAACTAGGCAAGGTTGTGTCTGACAATGGCCGTAACTTGGTGGCGGCTTTGGAGCTCGGCAACCTGACACACATCCTATGCCTAGCCCACGTCTTAAACTTAGTTCAGCAGTTTATCAAAACCTACCCCAATTTGTCAGAGCTACTAGTGAAGGCACGCCGTGTGTGTGCCAATTTCCGCATGTCGTCCACAGCTTCAGCCGGTCTGTCAACATTGCAGCAGCGCTTGCGGCTTCCAGCTCACCGACTGTTGTGCGACGTGAGCACGCGCTGGAACTCTATGTTCCACATGTTGGCCAGGCTTTGTGAGGAGCAGAGGGCAGTTGTGGAATACCAGCTGCAACATGGTCGTAGCCTTTCGAGTCAACTGCCACTATTCACAAGTGAGGAGTGGGCATTGATGTCAGACCTCTGTGAGGTTTTAAAAAACTTTGATGAATCCACACAGATGGTTAGTGGGTGGTGATAACTCTATTATCAGCGTAACCATCCCACTGCTGTGTCTACTCAAATGATCGCTGTTCACAATTAAGGACGACACTCTGAATGTGGCAGATGAGGAAATGGGGGAGGACATTACACAGGGTGATAACCAGACCACCCACAGTTCGTCTACTCAGCGCGAATTGGACCATGAAGAGGAGGAGGAGGAGCTGGAGAAAGTTGCCTCTGCTACAGAGGGTAGTACCCATGGAACTTTAATTCCATCTGTTCAGCGTGGATGGACAGAAGAGGAGGAGGATGAGGAGTCTTCCTGATGTCGACATCGACGTCTTGCCTGTTGGTACTCTAGCACACATGGCTGACTTCATGTTAGGCTGCCTATCCCATGACCCGCACATTATACGCATTTTAGACAACACGGATTACTGGTTGTTCACCCTTCTCGACCCCCGCTACAAAGAAAACTTCTCATCTCTCATTCCTCTGGTGGAGAGGACAAGCAAAACGGTGCTATACCAGAAGATCCTTGTTGAAAAATTGCTCCAAAGTTGATAGGGCAAACATCCAAATGTATCATCGCCGTCAAGGGGACGTGCGATCGCCTAGAAGTTATCTAGTCAACAAGGCCCTCACCTACAAATCCAGTCTTAGTAGCCAAGAGTCTGGTCAACACAATCCTCACCATGATGGCACACTGAGTGAACGTTGTGGAGGCCGGGAGAAAGTTAGCTGCTGGCACCAGACTTGCCCTCCAATAGATCCTGGTTAACGGAAAGTGTTCTCATTCCAATAACAGAGCCGCTTAGGAGTGCTGTATTGTTATTTATCATCACTACCTCCCCGAGTCGGGAGTGGGTAATGGCCGCACACCTGCTGCCTTCCTTGGATGCTTGAGCTTTAATAACTTGACCCACGCTCTCTGGGTGGTTCACAATTAGGAAAAAAAAAGGGGCAAGGCAAACAACAGCCAATCAGATTTCAGCCATTGACCTCCCTTGGATGCGGTATCCCTTTCTCAAGCTCCCTCTCCGGCATCGCACCTTGATTCCCTGTTACTCGTGATCACCATGATAGGCGCAGAAAAGAACATCAAAAGTTGATAGGGCAGACATCCAAATGGATCGTCGTCGTCACGGGGACGTGCAATCTCCCAGAGGTTATCTAGACTCACCAGTGTGGCAGCAGGCCCTCGCCCCTAAGGTTTTAGATGGTCAGATCAGCAGGCCCTTGCTCCAAATGTTTTTGAGGGTCACCAGCAGGCCATCAATCATAATTTTTCAAGGGTGTGTATGATCCCCTCATGTTATGTGCAACAAAGGGTGTTTTGGAGGGTCGGTTCCTTTTAATTTTTGGCAGCCCTTTCACTTAGTGCATAGGCTTTATGAGTGTAGGAGTCCCACTATCTGAACAATTGTGCCACAATGTTACTGAGGCCCTCCTTTATGTGATATACAGGCTGTTTAGGAGTGCCTCTTGCTTGTAATTTTTTGCAGCACTTGCACTTTATATACAATTGAATATACAGGAAAGAATGTTTCCTAACAATTTTTCCTGTAAAATAGTTTTGGTGCTTGATCATCACTATTCATTACCACAAACCACTAGGAAATTCTGTTTTGCGGCAAATAGAATTTTCCCTGAAGATCGGATCATTCGCTCAACACTAGTTACCATACAGAGGTATTTAGGTCTCTCATCTGGCCCCTCCAGTTTCCAGCTTCACTTCTTCACGTCTTCCTTCTTCTCTCTTCTCTCTTGGGTCTCAAATCCCAGCCTTTTATATGCTTAAAAGCCAGTTCTAGAATCTTCTAGAATGTGGCTTGGCCATATATGATTAGTTGTTGCATCTGGTTTATAGCATTTTTCAGTTATTTCTTAAAAGATTGATAGGAACAGCTGGGATGTTGTATCTCTAGGATCTCTAGGATTTTCCAGTATCTTCCTGTCCACCTCTAGTTTTTAGTAAATAGCTGACTATTTGTTGCCCTTGGTATGCTAAAGAAACTATTCCTAGAGAGACAGTTTAGATCGCCCAAACCAGTCTGTGTCTTTATCCCAAAGGGACATATACCAATGTAACGGAATAATAAAATGATACAAGTACACATATAGAGACAAATTAACAGAAAGTAACTAAAAACCTTACATACATACATACATACTGAATATTCCCAGATATTTATCTGTAAGAATTAGAGTAATACAGAGGAGCTAGATACATAGTAATGAGGTGTATGTCCTTCAGACATACACCTATATATCAGTGATGCACTTCACATGAACACCCATACAGTTGCAAGAAAAAGTATGTGAACCCTTTGGAATGATATGGATTTCTGCACAAATTGGTCATTAATGTGATCTGATCTTCATCTAAGTCCCAACAATAGACAATCACAGTCTGCTTAAACTAATAACACACAAAGAATTAAATGTTACCATGTTTTTATTGAACACACCATGTAAACATTCACAGTGCAGGTGGAAAAAGTATGTGAACCCTTGTATTTTATAACTGGTTGAACCTCCTTTGACTTCAACCAAACGTTTCCTGTAGTCGCAGATCAGACGTGCACAACGGTCAGGAGTAATTCTTGGCCATTCCTCTTTACAGAACTGTTTCAGTTCATCAATATTCTTGGGATGTCTGGTGTGAATCGCTTTCTTGAGGTCATGCCACAGGATCTCAATCGGGTTGAGGTCAGGACTCTGACTGGGCCACTCCAGAAGGCGTATTTTCTTCTATTTAAGCCATTCTGTTGTTGATTTACTCCTATGCTTTGGGTCGTTGTTCTGTTGCAACACCCATCTTCTGTTGAGCTTCAGCTGGTGGACAAATGGCCTTAAGTTCTCCAGCAAAATGTCTTGATAAACTTGGGAATTCATTTTTCCTTCGATGATAGCTATCCGTCCAGGCCCTGATGCAGCAAAGCAGCCCCAAACCATGATGCCCCCACCACCATACTTCACAGTTGGGATGAGGTTTTGATGTTGGTGTGCTGTGCCTCTTTGTCTCCACACATAGTGTTGTGTGTTTATTCCAAACAACACAACTTTGATTTCATCTGTCCACAGAATATTTTGCCAGTACTGCTGTGGAACATCCAGGTGCTCTTGTGCAAACTGTAAACGTGCAGCAATGTTTTTTTTGGACAGCAGTGGCTTCCTCTGTGGTATCCTCCCATGAAATCCATTCTTGTTTAGTGTTTTACATATCGTAGATTCGCTAACAGGGATGTTAGCATATGCTAGAGACTTTTGTAAGTCTTTAGCTGACACTCTAGTATTCTTTTTCACCTTATTGAGCAGTCTGCGCTGTGCTCTTGCAGTCATCTTTACAGGACGGCCACTCCTAGGGCGAGTAGCAACAGTGCTGAACTTTCTCCATTTATAGACAATTTGTCTTACCGTTGACTGATGAACAGCAAGGCTATTAGAGATACTTTTATAACCCTTTCCATCTTTATGCAAGTAAACAATTCTTAATCGTAGGTCTTCTGAGAGCTCTTTTGTGCGAGGCATCATTCACATCAGGCAATGCTTCTTGTGAAAAGTAAACCCAGAACTGGTGTGTGTTTTTTATAGGGCAGGGCAGCTGTAACCAACACCTCCAATCTCATCTCATTAATTGGACTCTAGTTGGCTGACACCTCGCTCCAATTAGCTCTTGGAGATGTCATTAGTCTAGGGCAGGGATGCTCAACCTGCGGCCCTCCAGCTGTTGTAAAACTACAACTCCCACCATGCCCTGCTGTGGGCTGATAACTGTAAGCTGTTCGGGCATGCTGGGAATTGTAGTTTTGCAACAGCTTGAGGGCCGCAAGTTGAGCATGCATGGTCTAGGGTTTCACATACTTTTTCCACCTGCACTGTGAATGTTTACATGGTGTGTTCAATAAAAACATGGTAACATTTAATTCTTTGTGTGTTATTAGTTTAAGCAGACTGTGATTGTCTATTGTTGTGACTTAGATGAAGATCAGATCACATTTTATGACCAATTTGTGCAGAAATCCATATCATTCCAAAGGGTTCACATACTTTTTCTTGCAACTGTATATCAGTGTCAACTTCTGATTCGCACAAATACAGTATAATGCAATATCAGGCTTAATTTATTTCCAAATTTTTTTATTTCTTACAAATAGCAGTGAATGGAGAGCACTTACACATGCACATGCTCTCCTTCGCTTCTGGGGCCCCATTCTGGATACAGGTGTGAGTCTTAGAATTGGGACCTACACCTATCCTTGCGATATGCCATTAAAATCTGAGATGGATCATCACCTTTAATGATTTGAGAAGACTGAAGAGGTAAAAAATGGATTTATCATTTTGAAAAATGTTAGCACCCAAATCAATTGACTGATAAGCCTGGAAGAAAGATACAGGAATTTATCATACATTTCACAGAAATGTGGAAAATTCAGGACATTGTAGCTTAAATGGATTTTCCCATCTTCTTAACCTGGCTATACACATAGATAAAAGTTGGAAGAACCCACCTATTTCAGCATGTAATATATATAGGAAACTCTAGACTTTCCGCCCACACTAGACTGATTTTAACCTGCCACATCTTTTTGTTCTATGGGGGATAAGCTGCTGACAAGGTGTCTAGCAGTATCTTTCTCCCATTCCCTCCCTCAGGACACATTCATGCTTCAGACCTTAGGCAGGAAGTGTTGATATGAAAACATAATGCATGGCCACTTCGTTAAAGATATAAAACTAAATATATTTAAAAATGAATGACTCTTTGACAGCAGGCATTTGTGTTTTCAGCTTAGTGAATTCTTACAGTAGATCTTTTAACCCTAATTTTAAATAACACTGAAGTAGAAATATAATTGTAGGGGTTCAAAGGTAACAGTCACATATAGGCCCTGGTGCCTTAGGGATATATAGCCCCTCGGCCAACTAAAATACCCTACTTGCCAACATCTAAATGGACACGTTTTAAACCTTAAAGCCCCACCTTACAAACATTCGGAAATATCCCCCAAACTTTATACAAACCCTGCCTCTAATGATGTATAGTTTGCGAGATTATCCCTCCAAAATGAGAATTGTTAGCAGGTATCAGGCATAATTTTATAAATGGCACATGGCAAATGAGGTCCCTGTTATTGATCTTGTGTTGGCCTGAGGAGCATCGAGTTATGCTTACAAATCTTGTACTTGGATTTCTCTTGGTAATTGGATTAACTACACACATTGCCAGTTGCAATTTTCTCTTTGTAAGACTTCCTGCTTGACCTAAATAAATTGTCCCATCAAAAATATATACAGTACATTTCAACAATTAAAAAATATATGCCTTCATGTTTCTAAAGTGTAATAATTTATGCATATAGTTTAGCATGATAATAAAATGACAGCATATAAAAAACCAAAGCCATAACCATTGTAAGCAAACACAGCTGTCCAGTGGAAGGTAGACATCAGGAAGGGAAGCAGACTGGAAAGGGGTTAGATAAGTGTTTTCAAATCTAAAGTAGGCTTATGAAAATGTAAGTGGAAATCTGTCAAAGCTCAGCAACAGCATGACAAATTTGAGATAGAGCTGGTAACCTAGAGGCAACAGTTACATACTGGATAGCATATGATGTGGAACCAAATTTCCAGGAATTGAAACCATATATTAGAGGAGGTCAAGTAGCCCATGGCACATTTACGCAGCTTTTGTGTGACACTAAAGTAAACATCCTGTCTTTATCTATCTCCATAAAACAATGTGTAGCATCAACTTGCACTCATACTTTGTAGACTGGAAAAATATTTCATTTACTTGTGTTGCGTTACTTGTTTTTCTGAACAATTTTAAAATTACAGATGAAACAAAAAAATTATACTGTCATGGCACGCAACTCACTCCTTGGCTAGGCCTTTGCTCGCTTCTCTGTGGGTTCATACAAAAGGGCTATCTCCAGGTTACCCAAGACTATACAAGACTGATACAGTACTCTACTGTAAGGGACTCCACCTTTTTCTGCTGGGACTCCTACCTATACTAGGAATATTACCAACCAATGTGCACCAACTACAGGAGGTACCACACCCCGGTTTTCTTCAGCCAGGACAGTACACTACTTTACACATGGTAGACTGCAATACTAAATATAACCAGGTTCCATCAACAGGTCAACACAGCAGCTATTAAACTTAATGGTTTAATATGATTTAACAACAGTGCATACAAGTTACAGTTGCAGAAAAAAACAATACAAAGACAGGTAAATCAAAAGAGATGACATAAAAACTTAACTCAGGTTCCTAAAAGATGTGGTTCAGGTATTACTGCCAGTCATTCGGTTCTTATATTTCTTTATCCAGGGAGCTATGATTAAACTTCTGACGTTATAGCATGGTTCCGCGCACAGAATCTCCCCCACATATATCCAGGTGGATTTTTAAAACTTTCCCAGGCAAACTCTCAACCTATATTTCCTTTGCCCAATCAGATGGACAACTGATAATGTTGACAGATGTGGCCTGCCCTCCAATCCATTTGGTGACCAGAGCTTAGATGGTTTTCAGTCTCTTTAAACAAAGGCAAAGTGGAGCCTAACAATCCCAGGATCCTCCACTCGCCAAGCACCAGAGAAACAATGTGAGGCCATAAACCAGCAAGAGGTCATCAGCTGGCCAGCACTGCCCAATTCAGCTATTAACTCTGTGCATGCTTAATCAGCGTGCTGAATCTCCTTAAAGAGACCAGTCCTGTATGGAGACTTACTGGAAGTACTCGAGGGTATTGGAGACTTATGAGTAAAGATCCAACTTCCCAACAAACCTTGGTATTTGACAAGCGAATATAGCCAAGCCAGATATCCATCCGTAGACAGCTGTTTCGGGGTGCTTGCCCCCTCAGTACAGAGTAGGATTCTGGCTGGGTCAGGGCAAATGCCTTCGAAGGGGCTTAGGGTGCTGTTTCTCCTTAAAGAGACCAGTCCTGTATGGAGACTTACTGGAGGTACTCCAGGGTATGAAGACTTAGTTGCAATGCTCCATGGGAAATGAATATGCAAGGAGGTACCTTCTCACCAGCACCATCTATTGGAAATGGCTACCTATGAGTCAAGTTCTGACTTTACAAAAAGCATTGGCATTTGACAAGGGAATATAGCCAAGCCAGATATCCATTCCTATAGAGCTGTTTTGAGGTTGTTTGTCCCTCATCAGTATGGAGTAGTACAGAGTAGGATAAGTCTCCATACAGAACTGGTTTCTTTAAGGTCATTCAAAGATATAATTATGCTGCTTCCAAGGCATTGCACTGAGCCAGCCATAATCCTACTGCGTACAAAATCCAAGAAGTGTATTTTTCCAATTCTGCATCAAGAGCCCAAAACAATGCTTAAATCCTGAAGATATCTATGCATCCCTCTTAATAACTGTGGAGCATGTTGAACCCCCCCATGCTCCAGAACTAAAATCTACTAAAGCCAGGAGGTGTAATACACACTAGTTTTCTGGCACACATGTTATTAAATGAATTACAATGCAGAGGTCCTACGTGTAGTTCTCACCCCACCTACTTTTTCAAACTGTGGCACGGTACCCAAATTTTTTTCTTTTCTAGGCCAATAAAAGGCATTGAAGCTTGAGAAAACCACCCCACAGTATTTAACGTATAGGTTCATCAATCTTTTTACTCTTTGATGTATAATCTACATAAAAAAATTACTTTGTAAATTCTTTATCTTACATATTTACGCAGGGTTCAAAAACACAGGTCCATAAAGTTCTAACTTTTCTAGACCAGGTGTACAACATCTTGCAATGGAACCTGATATACAGATTATACCGTGTAGAAAGCAAGCTTTGTACATACACTGGACAAGCAATGATGCTGAACAAGCAACAATGGGGCCTTCACAAGTTGCAGTTATGCTATAAAATGTAATATGAGAGCAAGAATAAAAAATCTAATTATGTGCAATGAAACAGACAGGTTGTAGAAATGGCTTCATTAAAGTGGCAATAAGGAATGGCTCAAAATGCAAACATAATTACATTGAACTGTGCAAATCCCGATACTAATACCTGCAGAGCTTAATAACTACAATCAAGTGAATTGCGGGGTTCAAATGAATAATTTTGTCCCCTTATGTTGCCGTAGCAGGTTAGTGTATGTTTCACTCCAAAGACTACACTTACAACCTGAACTATTGCCATAAATCTTGTTCCTTTATAGAAAGTCCAGTGTTAGTTTACAATGTCTTAGTAAATATGCCCTATATATACTAAAACCAACATAGCAAAAAGACTATAGAGGAACTGCATACAAAAATGGTAGATTCTTTTAAAGATGGACACATCTGTATGTACACCATTGGAGCAAATTCCTTTTTTTATTATCCAAATACATCTAAAAAATATATATATATAAAAAACACAATAAAGTAAATTTATAAGCAATCTTCTTTATTTAAAATATTCTAGAGCGTGGCTTGCCGGTCGTGAAAGATGGCTGCGTGAAGCAAGAGCTCCAGCGAACCTCCAGCGACAGCGGGACTGAACATCCCATAGCCACTCGTTGTCACGGATGATATTGCAGATAGCTGGAAGTTATGGATAAACATCTGACTGGCTAGATCCCAAACTAAGGAGCATAAAGGTGACCCCTGTAAAACCCTAAGAGCTCACCCTGACTGCTAAGCACATACAAAGGTCTCTGAGGTAGACGATTGCATGCCCTCGTACCTAGACTGTGTGACACCTGAAAACTCTATAATAGTGAGGGGACACGACCACCGGCTCCCTGCACTTAATACGGAGGGAGTCAGAGTCACCTAGAATCAAGCCAGCAAGAAAACACAATAAAAGAAAGGACTTATCTGAACAAGCAGTAACAGAAGTCTCCAGCAGTGATCCCTTCAATCCAGAAAGTAGTATAAACCGCAAAGTGAGGCAGTATGGGAGGGAATATAAAGGGAGGCAATTAGTGTGAATAGGTGACAGCTGGGAGAAAGAAAGGCGATGACAAAGTGAAACCAAAACAAAGAACATCATGCAAGAGGTACAGAAGAACGTCTGCCAGACCTTGTCAGAGAGCTGGCGGTGACACTCGTCCAACATACGCCGACAGAGACCAAACAGACCCGATGATGACCAGAGGCAAAAGGTCGACTAAGAAGCAAGGGAAGTTAGACTTTTATCTTGAAAAGTGCCATGGACAAAATGGCGCCGCTTCCCCATCCCTAACTTGAACATCAGGACCGGACCGCCCGGGCGCCTGGAATGATCAGATGGGGACCTCTCCGAGACTATCGCTGAGTCAGCCGCTGCACAAGATGCTCAATCCCTCGTCACCGCAAATCATGCTCGGGGCAGATCGAGCCCCCCAGACAACAAGCCCAGAGCAGCGCGCCTCCATACCCATATATCTTTTTCATCAAACACGGAGCGGCAGGCGGCTGTAATCACAAACGAGGTGAGAAAACATACTATACTCACCATCCAGGCGATCCCCACTAATGACCAGCCGGCATCTGGCAATCTGATGAAGGACATGTTAGTCATTTTCAGTCAATCTATTCAGAAGGACTTAACCTCCCTGGTTCTCCCACTCCAATCTGCAGTGGATGCCATAGACAGCAGAGTCAGCCATGTAGAGTCTAAAATGGGGGACTTTGCCACCTCACATAATCATCTCATAGACGCGCATAATAAGCTCTCAGAGGAGCTGGACCTTCTCAGAGCCAAAGTGATGGACCTTGAAGACAGGTCCCGCCGAAACAACCTCAAATTTCGAGGTATCTCTGAGGACATTGTCTCTAAAGATCTGGCTTCTTATCTTCAAGGCCTCATGAAAACCCTGATCCCAGCTCTTTCCACTTATGATTTAACCCTAGATAGAGCACACAGGGTAATGAGACCAAAGCATCTCCCAGACTCCTCTCCAAGAGACGTGCTGGTGAGGGTTCACTTCTTCCATATTAAAGAAGCATTAATGGCGACAGCGAGGAAATTGGGAACTTTACCTGCCCCATACCACCAAATTAAAATGTTTGCAGACCTGTCAGCAGTCGCCCTCCAGCAACGGCGGTCATTAAGCGCCTTCACCGCTGCACTGAGGCAAAACAAGATCCCATATAGATGGGGATTCCCGACAAAGGTTCTGATACACCACCAGGGGACTTTGCACATGATAATCTCACTGGAGTCCAGAAAGAAACTCCTGGACTCTTGGAACATCTGTATACTGTATATTGTGTGGCACAGTGTAGCGGTATACTGTATATTGTGTGGCACAGTGTAGCGGTATACTGTATATTGTGTGGCACAGTGTAGAGGTATACTGTATATTGTGTGGCACAGTGTAGAGGTATACTGTATATTGTGTGGCACAGTGTAGCGGTATACTGTATATTTTGGGGCACAGTGTAGGCTATATGTGTATAACAAACATATTTCACATGAAAACTTACAATTACTTGGCCCTTGGAGATCTCGGACACCACTTCAACACTTGGCTGGGGGGCTCGGTGGAGCTGATGTTGTGTTTTATCCTAATGAGAAAGATTTCATAATAAGGATTTGGGGAAGGGGCAGAGAGATAGCAGAGCAGGGAGAGGCTGGTGCTGCTACTAGGGGGCTCATACCATGGGGGAGTAATAAAGCCCACCATAATGCCCCCCCAGTAGAAATAATTCTCCTTATAATGTGACAATGCAAAAAATACCCCCTTGTAATGCCCCCAGTTGAGCTAATGTCCCCTTAGTGCCCCCATAATGTGTCAGTATAAAATACCCCTATATAGTGCCCCCAGTAAATTCCCCCATAGTGCTCCTCTCCCCCCTTCCTGCTAGTGCCCCCCATAATGTACCAGTATAAAATGCCCCATATATAGTGCCCCAGTAGATGCCCTCAGTGTCCAGGCCTCTGATAGGCTGCCGGCCTAGTGTCCCCCATAATGCCCCCCAATAATGTGCCAGTAAGTGTCCCCATAGATGCCCCTCATCATGTGCCAGTATCAAGTGCCTCTCTCCTCCTCCCCCCACATGTCCCAGTATCATAGTGCCATCTCCCCCCCCAATGTGCCAGTATCAAGTGCCTCTCTCCTTCCCACCCCCCATGTGCCAGTATCATAGTGCCAAACCCCCCATGTGCCAGTATCAAGTGCCTCTCTCTTCCCCCCCATGTCCCAGTATCATAGTGCCATCTCCCCCCCCCCCCAAAAAAAAGTGCCAGTATCAAGTGCCTCTCTCCACCCATGTCCCAGTATCATAGTGCCATCTACCCCCCCCCCCCCCCCCCCAAAAAAAGTGCCAGTATCAAGTGCCTCTCTTCCCCCATGTCCCAGTATCATAGTGCCTCTCTCCCCCCCATGTGCCAGTATCATAGTGCCAAACCCACCCATGTGCCAGTATCACGTGCCAACCCCCCCACGTGCCAGTATCAAGTGCCTCTCTCCTCCACCCCCATGTCTCAGTATCATAGTGCCATCTCCCCCCCAAAAGTGCCAGTATCAAGTGCCTCTCCCCCCATGTGCCAGTATCATAGTGCCATGCCATCTCCCCCCCCAAAAAAGTGCCAGTATCAAGTGCCTCTCTCCTCCCCCCCCATGTCCCAGTATGATAGTGCCAAACCCCCCCATGTGCCATCTCCCGCCCCCCCATGTGCCAGTATCAAGTGCCTCCCACTCCCCCCATGGCAGTAACAGTCGGGTATAAAAAAAAAACACTTACCCTCCATGTCAGCGATGCGATGCAGCCTCTTCCTGTATGTCCATATATGGAGTCAGTGCTTGTGTATTCTAATTTAGCCTGTATTTCAGAAAAGTTTCTGCTGGTATTCGAACCCACGACCTTCTGTATCAGAGGCAAAGCACTTACCCACACAGCCATAAGATCAGCCTTGCTACTGACTGAAAAAATATGAGACTTCTACTGTTATAGCTGGCTAAGTGTACATCTATACACATGACAGCTGCTCTAACACACCCAGCTCTAATATATCTCTATATATGACAGCTGCCCCAGCACACCCAGCTCTGCTACATCTATATATATCTCTAAGTATTGCTATACAGTAGATAGATATATAGAGATATAGCAGAGCTGAGTGTGCTGTGGCAGCTGTCATGTGCATAGATGTAGCAGAGCTGGTTGTGTTTGGGCAGCTGTCATGTGTATAGATGTAGCAGAGCTGGGTTTGCTGGGGCAGCTATCATATATAGAGATATAGTAGAGCTGAGTGTGCTGGTGCAGCTGTAATGTGTATTAGATGTAGCAGAGCTGGGTGTGCTGGGGCAGCTATCATATATAGAGATATAGCAGAGCTGAGTGTGCTGGGACAGCTTTCATAGTGCCACCCCCCCCCCCCCCAAAGTGCCAGTATCAAGTGCCTCTCCCCCCCCCCCCCCCCAAAAAAAATGTGCTATATCTCTACTATATCTCTATATATGACAGCTGCCCCAGGAAACCCAGCCCTGCTACATCTATACACATGACAGCTGCCCAAACACACCCAGCTCTGCTACATCTATACACATGACAGCTGCCCCAGCACACCCAGCTCTGCTATATCTATATATCTCTAAGTATTGCTATACAGTAGATAGATATATAGAGATATAGCAGAGCTGAGTGTGCTGGGGCAGCTGTCATGTGTATAGATGTAGCAGGGCTGGGTGTGTTTGGGCAGCTGTCATGTGTATAGATGTAGCAGAACTGGGTGTGCTGGGGCAGCTATCATATATTGAGATATAGCAGAGCTGAGTGTGCTGGGACAGCTGTCATATAGAGATATAGCAGTGCTGGGTGTGTGGGAGCAGTTGTCATGTGTATAGATGTACACTTAGCTAGCTATAACAGTAGAAGTCTCATATTTTTTCAGTCAGTAGCAAGGCCGATCTTATGGCTGTGTGGGTAAGTGCTTTGCCGCTGATACATGAAGGTCGTGGGTTTGAATCCCAGCAGAAACGTTTCTGAAATACAGGCTAAATTAGAATACACAAGCACTGGACTCTATATATGGACATACAGGGTGGGACACAGGAAGAGGCTGCATCGCATCGCTGACAGAAGGTTGTGGGTTCGAATCCCAGACACATCTTTCCCTCTCCTGAGGACGGCAATACAAATGACTAGTAAATGCCGGCCCTGCTGCTGTCACCCCATCAATGGTGTCACCCGGTGCGGTCCGCAACGCCACTGCTTTAGAGAAAGCTGGGCATTCCTTCTCTAAGATCGCAGAGGTGTGGAGTTCCTGGAGTAAATCTAAGTATGTAACACATTCCTTAGACTAAACTTTTTCGGATACAGGAGAGAATTATTGTATGAGGAACTGATACCTTCAGAATATGCTTTTTTTTTTTTATACGGAAATGTGCATTTTTAATACTGGCTACTAGGCCTAATATTATGCTGTGACTTCCCATTATGTACAGGTAACATTTTAGTAGCTATCCCATTATGATCATAGGTACGATTACAATGACAGATAACATCTCGGTATAGATAACAGAGGAACCATCATTCGCAATAGGTGATGTCATAGCTCATCTACTCCATCCTGACCCCTGCATAGGTCACACAGCATGCCTAGCAAAATGCCAATGACATCAGCTCTAGCCTATTGTGTCTATGGCCCATGTGGCTGCTGTCAAAGAACAGGAAGTCTTTACATAGTTTAGGCCTAATGACCAGTGTGAAAACTGCATGGTTTTATTCATAGTGAAAAATGAAGTGGAAAATGAAAGATTCAAATTTTCAACACACTGTAAAAACCTGATTTAGGCGATATGTCATTTTCTGATGACATAATTTCTTTACATTTAAAGTGAAGGTCCTGCAAAAACACAGAAAGATACTGCAAATGAGCTAAAATGTACTCAAATGCATTGTAATAAAAAAACTGGCCTAAGACGATTATTCCCCAAGGATCATCCTGCACTCCCTTTTCTCCATAACTAATCTAACACAATATTTTGAATATTGTAAAAGAAGCTCATAAAACAATATTATAAAACTAGTCTCCTATGTAAGGCAAACAGCAAACAGGATGAATATATGATTCATAGCTACAGACCTATGATGGTGGGATCTTCCCTGTGAGAAGAGAAAATGATGCCCGTAACAATAAGTATAATTTCCTTTAGAGGACAGAAAGCAGCCTGGAAGATCTCTCTGCTGTTGCAATAAACTGATGCCATGCAAAGGACAAGCCAATTTTCGTGGCTATCTTATCATGCAGACATCCAAAAGAAACAGTACTGGTTGCAGGCAATGTGATTATTGGTAAGAATTGATATTGGAAACTGTTCAGAGTTGTAGTCCATGGGAACACTTTTTAATCAATTTAATGATTAATAATTTAAACTTTTGCTATCTTAACCAGGGCGGGGCAAATTATGAACTCCCTACGCCCGACCGGTAGAATCTATTCAAAACTACCACTTGAAAAAAAAGAAATTTAGGCTACTTTTATATATGCGGTACAGCCTTCCAGCAGGCAGTTCTGGCGTAGAATGCCAGGAAATCGGCAAGATAAAAAATGCTGCATACATATGGTTGGGAAAGGGTTAACAAACTCTAGACTTTACAGTTGTACACAGTACTGTTCAGATACAGTCATATGCAAAAAAAAATAGAATAATTAAATTCAGATTCTTCCTTCTTTTTCTCCCCCATTGCACAGATATCTTTTGCTTCTCACTTTTACAATCCATCCCTACTCTCTAGATCAGCACAGATCTCCCATTAGTTAGAACTAAGTTCCTGCTACTGCTCATACAGTGTTTACTTCTGCCCCAGGTACTTATTAATTAAAGTTCTCCTTCTGAGTAAGGCCAGTCAGTGTTTGGTCAATGATTTCCACCAATGATTGTGAGCCAGTTTAGTTCAGTGCAGGGCAAAAACACAGACTGGTTTTGGCTGACAATCACTGATGGAAATCACTGATCAAAAACTGATCAAACATTTACTGTGAAAGTGGCCTTAGGAGATAGCCTTAGGCCTCTTTCACACTACCGTTTTTTTTTTTCCGTTTTGCGGTCCGTTTTTTGCGGTCCGTATACGGTCCGTATACGGAACCATTCATTTCAATGGGTCCGCAAAAAAACGGAATGTGTTCCGTATGCATTCCGTTTCCGTATTTCCGTTTTTCCGTGCCGTGAAAAGATAGAACATGTCCTATGTTTGTCCGCAAATCACGGTCCGTGGCTCAATGCAAGTCAATGGGTCCGCAAAAAAAACTGAACACATACAGAAATGCATCCGTATGTCTTCCGTTTCCGTTCCGTTTTTTGCTGAACCATCTATTGAAAATGTTATGCCCCGCCCAATTTTCTCTATGTAATTACTGTATACTGTATATGGCATACGGAAAAACGGAACGGAAAAACGGAACAGAAACGGAGACACAACGGAACCCAAAAACGGGACAACGGATCCGTGAAAAACGGAACGCAAAACACTGAAATGGACATACTGTAGTGTGAAAGAGGCCTTAGCAGGATATTTCTCTCACAATGTTAGGGCTCATGCTCACGACCGTATGTATTTTGCGGTCCGCCAAAAACGGATCTACAAAAAATACAGATGAAGTCTGTGTGCATTCAGTATTTTGCGGACCTGAATAGCTGGCCCCTAATAATACAGTCCTATCCTTGTCCGTAATGCGGACAATAATAGAAAATGTTCTATTTTTTTTGCAGAACGGACATACGGAAACGGAATGCACATGGAGTAACTTCCGTTTTTATTGGAGACCCATTGAAATTAATAGTTTTGCATACAGTCCGCAAAAAAGAAAAAGGAAAGGACACGGAAAGAAAATACGTTTGTGTGCATGAGTACGTTTGTGTGCAGTGAAACACCAAAGAGCCTTTTCAGATTTTTATTTTTTAACTGTGTCCCCAGTGTCCGTTGAAACGTAGCACCATGGGAAGTCTGGCACAGCCCTAATTGCTAGTAAAAATTTCAGGAGACTAGAGGTCAGAAATTTCACACAATTTGTCTAAATCTTTTTTGAAAGATGATATTTAATAAAGCTTTTGTACAGTAAAGCACAAGAGAAAACTGGAGCAGGTTTTTGCATTCATCTTCAAAAAGACCAGGCGGGGAGAGCCAGGAGCTCATCAATATGGGGACTTGTTGGCATGCACTGGAGCTGTTTAGCAGAAGATTTTAGGAAGTGGGTGGACCCCTCAGCAGAGTGGACCCAGCATACATGTGGCACATAACAGGTAGAATTTAGTGTTAGGAACCCATCTTACAGAGATCGCCTTGATGTGCGGCAGACGGGCTCAAATAATTTTGTACAAAATTATTTGCCAAGCATCTCTAATTTATAAGTATAGCACTAGCAATTATTATGCATTTTTGTACTTTATTTGGTTTGCAGAGAGCTGTTGCATTGCATGTTTTGTTTTACAGTGTTGTTCTCAGCCATAGCAACGTGCCCCTGCCTATTGGGATGTGCTGACTGACCCCCTTTTTCTTTGCAGTTTGTACTGGAGGTATGGCTGACTCCTCAGTCGTGCACTCCTGACCAGCTCATCTGCCCCATAGGCTGATTTTAATTAGTGTGAGTATATAGCTTGGCCTGCTCCCCCTCACTCACTGGAAGTCATTTGGCACCAGGAGAGATATAGTTGTGGACTCTCATTGCATTCTTGGGTGGCCATTTGGCACCAGGAGTGGTGTGGAGTGGGTCCGGCATGCATATTGGTACCTGCATTCCTTGGATATAATGGAGGCCATTTTGGCCCCAAAAATGACAGAAATTAAAGCAGGCCCAGCATGCATGTGGAATCTACACTCCCTGAATTGTATGGTAGCCATCATGGCACATAACAGGTAGAATTTAGTGTTAGGAACCCGTCTTACAGAGAATGCCTTGACGTGCGGCAGACGGGCCCTAATAATTTTGTACAAAATGATTTGCCAAGCATCTCTAATTTATAAGTATAGCACTAGCAATTATTATGCATTTTTGTACTTTATTTGGTTTGCAGTGAGCTGTTGCATTGCATGTTTTGTTTTCCAGCCTGCATGTGGATCCAACACTTCTGAACTTTATGGCGGCCATTATGGCGCATAACAGGTAATATTTAGTGTTAGGACCCGTCTTACAGAGATCGCCTTGACGTGCGGCAGACGGGCTCAGATGGTTTTGTACTAAATAAATTTGCCAAGCATCTCACTTTATAAATAAGCGTAGCATTAGCACTATAATATTTGTGACTATGGCATTATTGTACTTTATCTGGTATACAGAGTGCAGTTGCATTGTCTTTTTTTTTTGTCTATGTTTTTAGCCATGGCAGCGTGCACCTGCGCATTGGGATGTGCTGACCAGTGATGGCCAGTTCGCAGTGTTCTCCAGCGAACACATGCGGGCTGCCATCTTAACTCACAAGTCCGGCGATGCACAGGTAACCACTTAACTGTGCCGCGAGCCGGTCTGAAACAAATGCGGTTACCGGGAGCAGGCAGTTCCGAGAAATGCTGCCGGGGGCCTTCATCGGGCTGGCCTTCATCGCTGGCGAATGCTGCGAACTGGTCAACACTGGTGCTGACTAACCCCCTTTTCTTTGCTATCCTGAGGATAAGTCATCAATATGGGAAACTGGACAACCTCTTTTAAGTGTACCTTCTTTCGAAAAAATACACCCCGTCCTGCACATTATTCCAACATTATGTATTTTAACATATAGTGCCCCTTTTATGTCCTGTTTTTGTTATGTTTCAATCGCTCCACAATTTCTTTTATCTCGTGTGCTTATATTTATTGTATGACATTTATCATTAGTGTCATGGAATGCAAGAATTCTGCATATTGGTCATCCCAAATTCTTCACCATAGTGCATGTGTCAGACATTTTCTTCCTTACGCCCTTTCATGGCTGGCATACATACACAACAATTTTTCATGAACAAAAATAGTGCAGCTTATTATTGATAAATATGATGCATTTATTACTCCCACACAACTTCTTTTTCTATACAGTTTTCAAGGTAGGTAAAAAAATGTCCAAAACACATAATACACTTGGCACAACTTGTGACAAATTGATGGCAATTTATCTTAGGGTTGCCCACTGTAAGGCCTAGTTCACATGAACGTTTTTTTTGCGAGTGTACGGGCCGTTTTTTTGTGTTCCGTATACGGAACCAATTATTTCAATTGTTCCGCATTAAAAGCGGAATGTGTTCCTTATGCATTCCATTTCCGTATTTCCGTTTTTCCGTTCCGTTGAAAGATAGAACATGTCCTATTATTGCCCACAAATCACATTCCGTGGCTCCATTCAAGTCAATGGGTCCGCAAAAAAAAACGGAACACATACAGAAATGCATCCGCATGTCTTCCATATCCGTTTTTTCTTGAACCATCTATTGAAAATGTTATGCCCAGCCCAATTTTTTATATGTTATTACTGTATACTGTACATGGCATACGGAAAAACGGAACAGAAAAACGGAAAGGAAACGGAAACACAACGGAACTCAAAAACAGAACAACGGATCCGTGAAAAACAGACCGCAAAAGACTATAAAAGCCATACGTTCGTGTGAACTAGGCCTAAATTTTTGTAAATTTTTTTTTACGGCTGAGATATCTTGGATTGAACACAGAGGGTGAGATTTAATACAAATTGATGAAGACTAGACATTTAGTATTTGTTGGTTCACAATATATGTATGACATCCATGAGAACCCATAAGGTAAAGTGTCTAACATATCTAGAGACCTGCACTGTGTGCCATTCTAACAAATAAGACACATTTTGAATCATTTTCATAGACTTGTAAATTGATGCTTTAAACAACACTATTCTGGAGACGTTTGAATGGGTTCTGGATTATCACACAATCTTTACCTTTCTAACTGGTGGTATGAAGGAGGTGGGTTACCTTTTTAAAAATGATCACAGACTAGAACACTTTTCTTTTTCACACAATGGAGGCACGATAACTCTTCACGGTTCCAGTGTTTTTTTTTATTGGGCACAGTATGTATTGGGCGCGTAACGGTTGAAGTTCACTCTGTGTGGCACTGTACACCTGAATAACTTGAACAGTCTTTAGGTTACCAAAATTTTAACTCTCACTTTCTGCAGGTCAGTGTTGCCTTCACACAGGCCTCAGGACAGTGTTAACTTCACACTGCTTTCAAGAAAGCAGTTGTAATACTCTGTCATACGCAAACATTCTAACTTCAGTCAGGGCCATGTCCACTTCACAGAATGTGGATCAATGTTGGCTTCTGCTGCAACTTAACATACATAAACTTGTATCACACAACATAAACTTGTATCACTCTATTTCTGAGAACCCTTCTTAAATGAACACATGTTCCCATTCAGTCCACTACATCCCAGAACATAAAAAACCAGGCCACAATACAAGCCCCACCTAACTCATATTGGCTCCCTCCAGGGCTGACATCCCTCACAGTCCCAGCAGATGCTCTGCTTCCTGCTGAAACTGCTGCTGGGGTCCTGAGGTTTCATACTTGTCAGTCCCCTGTGACTCTGTCTTACTGCATCCCTGCTCCTGCTGTCAAGGTCCCTCCTTCTTCTGTCCTTAGGACATGCACTCTTACTGACTCTTAAAGGGCCAGCATGGGCCCTGATATATTCCAGCTTCTAGTTTAGGTGTTCTGTTCTGTTTGCCTGTCTGGGAACTTACCTCTCCCTGTTTACCGATTCTGACTCTCTAATGTCTGACCTGATCATAGACTGTTTACCATACAGACTCTTTGCTGCCTGCCCTGACCTTGAACTAGTTTCACAGATTTGCACGTACTCTCTCTGCCCTGACCTTTACCTGTTTCCTGACTACGAGTATTGCCCGACCCCTCTGTGTTTTGTACTGATGTCTTTGCCCAAGTTGGTAAGCTGCCAACCACACTTGAACTATTCCAAGAGGTAGTGGTCTGATGGGTCCCATGCAGTGAAGTCAAGATCCCTGAAAAAGAGTTAATGGGTGAATAGCAGGGGACTGCAAGGACAACGCCCTTAGGTCTAGCTGAAGTTAAATGGATTGGTTGGTGCAGTGGTTCCACATCCAATGTCCATAACACTAGACTTACATAGCCCAAAACATTAAGGGTATATTCACACAGCGAATTTTGTTGCTGTCAAAATCAATGGCAGAAACTGTCAGGGTTTCTGCCACAGTTGTTCACTTTGTATGCTGTGGATCCACTCAAACTGCCAGTCTTGCAAACTGCATCTCTGCCTCCCATTAAAAACAATGGGAGGCTGACACCAAATGGACGCTGCCAGAATTTTCCCAGGTTAGGTTATCATCTGCCAGCTAAATTACCAAGGTCTGTCTGAAACTTGTTTAAACCTTTCAGTAATGCAACTATAGAAAAACAAACCACATAAATTTACAAAGTTTCTAAAATTCAATTTTCATACATTGTCACCTCATGCGTATCACCAGAGTCCCTAATCAAGTAATTCTATACAAACTTAAAATAAAACCTTTATTTAAATCAAATGTCATCCTGTATTATGATGGCACCTTATCATGACGGCAGTAAAGAACTCTGCTGCCACAAATATTCTGCACTTGCTATTTCTTCTGTGTTTCATCAATTTGCTAATCTAAAAGTGTAGTTTCACTGTAATCACATATTGTGGTCATTTTAATACTTACATTAAGAGGCTTTCTTCTATTTTCCTATTATTACGTTTAGTTCATAGTCACACAGTTTTACATTGAATGCTCTTAAATTTGAGAAAGTTTTAATTTGAATGTTATATTTAAGAAACTTGTACCGTCTGCTCCCCCTGGTGTTGTCTAATTTGTTAACACCAATTATACATTCTGCATGTGTTTTGAAGAAGGATTCTCAGACTTTCTAATCTGCTTACTTTACAATCTTTCACATTGTTTATTTTACTGAAGTTCTTTTATATCAAACATTATTACAACTTTTTGCTGTATCTGCTCCTTGGAAATTTCAGGGTTCATAAATGATACTGCAAGAAGTTAAACAACACTTTTACTTGTTACCTCTTTGTGTAGTAATGTTAGGCTGCCTGGATACCTTGAATTATTTAAGTAATAGTACAGATTTCCAGAAGGATCAGAATACACAAAATGAGTGCAATAATAAATATGGTAAATTGCTAGTTATTTATAAGCTTCCCCAATAATCGCCACACCATGTGAAGAATCTATGTTTACTAGAGACAGATCCCACTGTATAGGAATTCAGTGGGATATGTTCGTAGATTGATTCAATTACAAAAACATTTACTAATAGGTATAAGGTTTTTACTGTATACGTGTGTATGAAATAGTGTAGTCTACTATGTTATTCTGTACTACACAAATAAAGGCATACCGACATATACTTGCTCAACAGAGGCCAGTAGGATGCCCATTTTGCGCTGTCAAGTAAAGGAAACCCGATGGATATGTTTTGCATGCAAGTTTTCCCTATATATATATATATATATATATATATATATATATATATATATATAAGAACGAAGAAAGGACAGCACTCCAAGTAAAAATGTAGTGGTCTTTAATCACCCATGCAGAAGGCCATCTGCATGGGTGATTAAAGACCACTACATTTTTACTTGGAGTGCTGTCCTTTCTTCGTTCTTGTTCATCTGGGGTAAGCAGCAATATCCCTGGACATAGCACCCACACTGCTTGTCTCCAGTGCCGCCACTACTTTCCCTTTTTTTTTAATATATATATATATATATATATATGTATATATATATATATATAATCAAAAGTAGACTCTTTGCTTAAAAAACTTAAAAACTTCCTCCGCTGGTGCCATACTCGCCTCCATTAAATTCAAGGAATGCAGGCACCACATGCATGCTGAGCCCACACTGTATTTTACCGCTCCTGGTGCCAAACGGCCTACATTAAATTCAGGGAGAGCAGGCTACAGCTTTATACTCGTACTAATTAAAATTAGCCTATGAGACAGACAGGTTAGTTAGGAGTGCACGACCAATGGAGTCAGCCTCACCTCCAATGCAGACTGCAAAGAAAGAAATGGGGGTTAGTCAACGCATCCCAGTACCCAGGTGCAGGTCGGTCACAATGGCTGAAAGCGCAAAAGCAAACACAATGCAACAGCACTCTGCAAACACAAATAATAATGTAAATACAATAGTGTCATACTCACTATAGAAAATATACTAATCCTACGTTATAAATGTGAGATTCTTGGCAAATACATTTTGTACAAAACCATTTGTGCCAGTCTGCCACTGGCAAGACGATCTCTTTAGGACAGGAACCTACACTAAATACCACCTCCGCTGGTGCCATACTGGCCTCCATTAAACTCAAGGGATGCAGGTTCCACATGCATGCTGAGTCGACACTATATCATACCTCTTTTGGTGCCACACTGGCCTCTATTAAATTCAGGGAATGCAGGCTCCACATACATGCTGAGCCCACACTATATTGTATGTCTCCTGGTGCCAAATGACCTCTATTAAATATAGGGCGAGCAGGCTACTGCTTTATACTTGCACTAATTAAAATCAGCCATGGCGATGTGCAACTGTGCATTGGGATGTCCTGACTGACCCCAATTTTTTTTATTTACAGTCTGCATTGTTGATGTGGCTGTGTCTATTGGTTGTGCACTCCTAACTAACCTGTCTGTCCCATAGGATGATTTTAATTAGTGGAAGTATAAAGCTGTAGAAAAAAAATCACAGAAAACAGATAATAAAACATAATAAAACAATAGATGCAAGCATTACATATGGACTAAGCCCTCATTCTGATATGGATAAAATCCAAGACTCTCAACCAATATATTTTGATCAAAACACATCTGTCCCTGCCTACCTGCGCCAAGGTGATCTCAGTCAGGCAGGTCCTACGCTAAACCTACCTATTTTCTGTTGTTTTCTGTGTTTTTTTCATAAATATAGCCATGGATATCCGCATATTTATCATATTGTGCAGGATGTTTTTAACTTTTTTTTTATCTATTATTTAGATTGTAGCATACACTGGAGGGAGTGGCACCTTCAAGTGTGAATGCGCTTCTATTGTATCCTGGGAGTACCTGTCACGACCTTGGTCATGGTTGTGACTCCTGGCACCGTGTGCAGTCGCTCCGGTCTGGTTTCGTCGCAATCACAGGTGAGGGCTGCAGTATGTTGCCTCACGTGTGGTTGCCGCTGGCAACATAATTGTTTTGGCAGTATAGCAGCCTGAGCTGTTGCTAAGCAGCTTGCTGTCAAGGGCAGGCGGTTCCACCTGACAATCTGTCTTTGTATGTGTGCACTTTCCCTGTTTGTGGTGCACAAGGTTTATGTATGTGTGCACTGTGACACCTCCCTTCACTTGCGGTTGTCCGCGGCAACGTGTGGTGTTGTGTGCATGTGGTGGCAGTGTCTCGGCCTGCTGGCTTTTCCCCAGGACATGGTTGCCACCCATGCCGTTGCCGGTGGTAACAGGTGCAGTGGAATGCTTGTTTGTGCTTTTCCCTTTAAGTGGCTTCACTACCCTGTCTGGCCTTGGAAGGGTTAATTCCCTTTCCAGTGTGTGTTTGTGTGGTTGTGGCCACTTGGGCTATTTAGCCTTAGCTGAGACCTGTAGCGGAGGGGTACTCCAGCCTTGCAGTAAGCTGGAGTCATCCTCCTGGTCTCTTATAGCATCTGCCAGTGAGGGCCACCCTTGTGGTCATAAGATATGTTTAGACATTGTTGTTCTGTTGTTATTATATGTCTAGTGGTGTCTCTATGTTTATTGCAGCTTATGGTTTCTGGGTTACTGTGTGCTTTGTGTGTGTGCTGTGTCCTTTTGTGTTTGGTGTGGACATTAGCACCTGTGCACGGGTTCCAGTCTGTGTGTCTGTGGCAGGTAGGTGTTGTACTAGTTTCACTACCTGCCATTGCCATCTGCTGTATATGTTCCCCATTCCTTGCAGCTTGGCCAGTGAGACTCCTGTTCATCTGTACCTAGGAGGAACAGGTCGTCTTACCCTGCTCCTAGTTCCAGGGCTATCCTGAGGGCTAGTAGGGACCCCAAGGTTCCGGAGTATGAGCCCTCCTACCATCAGGGTTGGCTCATACAGCTAGGAGTCAGGGTCAGATTTAGGGATGCATTAGGAGGTGACCTGCTCCCTGTTTCCTGTCCTGGTCCAGCAGCTACCCTGCTATTATTGACACCGAACGGCTGAGGGTTTCCCCCACCCTCAGCCCTGACAGAACCATTCTTGGGCACCACCTATCCCACAGGCAACCTTAATTAGGTGGTACATATAGGTTTGCGTGCTCCTCCTCTCATCGGTTGCTGTGCTGCTCCTAGTCACACAGAGGTGACTATATGTGCAGGGTCTGCTCTTCTGAACGTAGATGCCCAATGACATAGGTAGGTTTAGAGTAGGACCTGCCTAACTGAGACTACTTTGGTGTTGGTAGGTGTGCACAGATGTGTTTTGATCAAAATATATAGTCTGAGAGTCATATCAGAGTGAGGGCTTATTCCATATATAACGCTTGCATCTGTTGTGTTAGTGCATTATTTTCTATTGTTTTCTGTGATTTTTTTCATAAATGTAGCCATGGACATCCGCATATTTATTTATCATATCATGCAGCATGTTTTTATCTTTGTTTTTTATCTTTTCTCTGTAATTTTGGCAAGTATAAAGCTGTAGCCTGCTCTCCCTGAATTTAATGGAGCCCATTTGGCACCAGGAGAGGTATAATACAGTGTGGGCTCAGCATGCATGTGGAGCCTGTATTCAGCACTTAATTTTTAGCAATGATCCTCTAGGTCAGGGATCAGCAACCTCTGGCACTCCAGCTGTTGTGAAACTACAATTCCCAGCATGCTCCATTCATTTCTATTTCAGTTCTTAGAAGAGCAGAGCAAGTATGCATGCTGGGAGTTGTAGTTTCACAACAGCTGGAGTGCCAGAGGTTGCCTACCCTTGCTCTAGGTCATTGCAGATGTGCAAATAGATTTTAAATGAATTGAATTGATCATGAATTCCATGAAAATTCTTCTGCCAAACCAATATGAAGTTTTAGTGATCTACTTCGGACAAATCTCGCAAAATGGCGCCAGCCATTTTACTTTTAAAATGCTGTACACTAACGGGAAACAGGATTGGGAGGATGACAATAGAGGATCACATGACACGACAATTGTAACGAGGGGCCGGCAACATGCGCTTCCTTTGCAGCACCGCTGGAACCCTCCGTATAATGAGGAGCGAGGACGCATCCGGCGTCCTCGTCTCCATGGCAACAGGGGCAGGGAGGACCCAGCCGTGCTGTATGGAGGTACGTAGTACGAGTCATGTGACGCTGGCCACGTCATATGACTCAATTACTGGGACTATTTAAACAGGCAGCCTGCTGGCCACAGGTTGCCTGTGATTGGTCTTTGCTACCCTCACCAGCGTTCTCTTGTATTAGATCTCTCGTTTATATTTCGACCTCGGCTTTGCTTTTGACCTTGACCTTGTGACCTCCCTAGTATTTGACGTGACCTCTTGCCTTTTGACTTAGGCTTGTATTTGACCTTGTATTTGTATTTCTCCTTGTCTACCTGCAAGACCTCCTGGCTTGACCTTTGCTTCCTTGACTCTGTTTACAATTTTGCTAATTGTCCTTAGACCCCTGCACGAATCTAAGCTAGGGACCGTCTCCAAGTTGTACGCCGTCGGTTAGGACGGGCCGTGCAGGTAGGGATAGAGGTGTGGGTGGATATCAGGGCTCATTCTCTCCTCCCTACCGTGACAACAATGCTTTAGAGGCAGCTTAACAGCCAATCAGGAAGCAGGATATTGGCTGGTTTATCAGGCTCTGTGCTAGTTGTTGTTACATCGGTGGTCCAGGTCCATGGCTCCCCTCCCCTCCTCTCCTTGCTGTGTGCAATTCCATGGCTGCGTCCAATTGCTAATCAGCTTGCTGCTATTAGGGAAGGTTCATAGGGGCGATTTTATCCATAAGATATCTTCTGTTAAAACAGTGGGCATATCCCATAACTGTCTCCAGCTGTGGAGCTAAACTGTGAGTAGGCTCCCACTGCAGCTTTGTCAGGAGTATGCAAGGCAATTGCTCCAAGAATGCACCTATACATTCTTGGCATATTCTTGAAAAATCCCACTGTACCATAGACAGTCTGCCAGGGACCGTACTTGTTTTTCAGGGCCCACTGGGTCAATGTTTTGCATGGCAGTAACACCTCCATGTTTGTGCTGGTTTGGTGTTCACAACAGGCTCTTATCCACATCCTCCCTCCACAAATGTCTAAATGGGCTTCCTTCTGTCCCCACCAGAAACAGGTCAGAGTGTTTCTTTCACTACTGCTCCTTCCTTTTATATGTGTAAACTAAAGCATTACCAGGGGCGTAGCTAAAGGCTCATGGGCCCTGGTGCAAGAGTTCAGCTTGGGCCCCCCTTCCCTCAAACCTTCGTGCTGCATGAGGCAAAAATTGAAACTGCACCCCCCCTCCTCCATACCAAATTCTTAACCTAACCCCTTCTGTCCAGCCAGAGGTGTAACTTGCATACACTTTCCATAATACCAGTGTCTTATGTGGCACAAGGGTCTTTGGGCCCCTCAGACTCCTGGGCCCGGTAGCGACTGCTACCTCTGCACCCCCTATAGCTATGCCCCTGAGCATTACCCTGCCATCTTAGAACTGATGAGCCTGGGCAAGAGAAGCCACACGGTGGATCATTTGCATTAAGCAACAGATTTCCTTCTGGATGTCTCCCCACCAACTACAACCTGGAAAAGTAGTCAGTGACAATGGCAGGAACTTCATGGTTGCACTGCGTTTGGGAATAATAACACATGTTCATGCACAACACCACCACAGCAGGGAACATGTGTTTTCAGCTCAGGCAGTGTGGCGGCTCATCAGGTAGGCATTTCAAGCACTCAGGCCTTCAAACAAGCTACCAGATTTGTGACTAGGGACAGCAGCAGCCCAACATTTATATTAAAGAAAACTCATGCTGATGCAAGGGATGGTGGAAGAAGAACACCTTCCACATCTTGCTGGCTTCCCTGTAGCTGTTGGAGAGCAACACGGATGAAGTCCTATGGAGGATAAAGTGGAGGAGAGGAAGAAGTTGGTGGTACAGGAGGACAAGGTTAATAATGATGATGAAGATGACACTGGCCTTAATGACCAATCATTGCAGTGGGAGACGGAGCTGGAAAGAACTGGGACCTCAGGCAGGCAGGCAAGCATGGCAAGCTGCATTCTTGCTTGCTTGCTTACAGGCCTATCATTAGTATCAATCAATGTGATCACTACTGGATAGCCATGCTTTTAGACCCTTGCTATCAAAGCAAAATAAGGAAATATTTTCCTGATGGCAAAAGGGTGTACAATTACTGTAGTAAAAAGATACACTGTGTACACAGGTTGCTGCAGCTTTCGGGGAGCAAATCCTTACCGCCTGTGTGTCTGGCCAGGAAGTCTGTGTTAGACTCTTTGTAAGGATGTCCTCATGAATAAAGTGAGATTCATAAAATTATGTAAGCACTAGATTGGCCTGACCACGGTGCATTCTCTATCCCCATCAAACTCCTTTGCAATGAAGTGAAATGCTGACTGTAAGCCAGTTCTGTACACCAAAATCATTATTGCTCTTCTGGCAGAATGGATACACATTCCTTCAACCCTGTTTCAAAATCTAGTAAAATCTAGACCAAGAAGAGTACATGCTGTTATAGGTGAGAAAGGAGAACAAAATAAAAAGTTATGGGACTCATAATGTGGCAACACAAATATTTTTTAAAGGTTTTTAACCTATTGTATGGTTCCATTCTTGCATTTCTGTTTTTTGCTCCCTGCCTTCCAGGATTCATAACTTTTTTTCATATATATATATTCTGTTCATATAACTGTTTGAGGACTTTTTTTGTGGGGAAAGTTGTACATTAAAATAGACCATTTAATATTGCATACAATGTAGAGAAAAGCTGGAAGAAAATAGGGTGGAACTAGAAAAAAAAATGCAATTCCACCACAGCTTTATGGGTTTTGTTTTTACAGCATAACCTGTGTGGTTAAATTGACCCTCACCTCACATTCTCTTAGTCAGTACGATTACAACAATATTACATTTAGTTTTAATACTGAAAAAAAAAAAAAATTTCTATTCATCACCATATTCTGACCTCATAGCTTTTCATAGTTATGTCTACGGAGCTGAGTGCTCATATTTTGCAGGGTGATCTCTAGTTTTTACTGATACCATTTTGAACCATTTATGACTTTTTGATCACTTTTTATTCAATGTTTTTTGGGGAGGTGAAGTGACAATAAGATGGTCAGTTGGCCATTTTGAGTTTTTTTTTTCATCGTATAGGATAAATACATTTATACTTTAATAGTTCGGGCATTTTGGGACTCGACGAATCCCATGATGTTTATTTTGTATTGTTTATGTTTAATTATAAGGGGGTGATTTCAATTGTTTTATTTTTTTATATTTTACTTTTTTTTTTATTGCTTCTCCCTTACATTGGAATGAATTGCCATTGCAATTCATTGCAGATTGGCTATGTTCTTATGGAGCCCTGCCACCTGCAGTGCTCCATAGGAACTACAACTGCAGTAGGATGAGTTTCTTTAGCGAGACCCAGGCTATCGCAGACAATGAATGGCTCCTGCAATCACTGCACAGGGGAGCCATTCAGGCCTCGGAAGCACAGCATTCCCAGGGAAAACCACCTCAGATGCCATGGTCATAATTGACCACGTCATCTGAGGGGTTAGGTGTCTGCAATTGGCGTTATCGCTGATCACAGACATTAGCCAAGGGTGTCTGCTGTTTTATATCTTTAGGAAAAAAAAGCTCATGCCAAGATGAAAGTAACTGTCCAAACTTATTTATGACCCCCTACTTCTTTTATATACAGTTGCAGAGCTTTGTTTCAATATTTTATCCTTTCTTGTAAAAGTAGATCAAGAGTGTTTTGTATTAAGTCCTCGAAAGTAACAGACACTTTAAAACTGGATTTAATGTATACATTTAAAGTGAAATGATACTTTTCTTCGCTATTAGCTCAGGATGGAGAATATACATTGCACTATTGACTTGGCCAGTGGTTTTGCTATGCACCACTGCTACAATTAGAGAAAAGACAGTCATGAGTGTACAAATTTATTCCTAAAAATGACTTCGAAAGTCAACAATGATGGTTTATATCTCTAGTCCATTTAGAGAAGTCATAGGTCCTCTCTGATAATACACTGCTCAAAAAAATAAAGAGAACACAAAAATAACACATCCTAGATCTGAATGAATTAAATATTCTTCTGAAATACTTTGTTCTTTACATAGTTGAATGTGCTGACAACAAAATCACACAAAAAAAAATGGAAATCTAATTTTTTAACCCATGGAGGTCTGGATTTGGAGTCACCCTCAAAATTAAAGTAAAAAAACACACTACAGGCTGATCCAACTTTGATGTAATGTCCTTAAAACAAGTCAAAATGAGGCTCAGTAGTGTGCGTGGCCTCCACGTGCCTGTATGACCTCCCTACAACACCTGTGCATGCTCCTGATGAGGTGGCAGACGGTCTCCTGAGGGATCTCCTCACAGACCTGGACTAAAGCATCTGCCAACTCCTGGACAGTCTGTGGTGCAACGTGACGTTGGTGGATAGAGCGAGACGTGATGTCCCAGATGTGCTCAATTGGATTCAGGTCTGGGGAACGGGCGGGCCAGTCCATAGCATCAATGCCTTCGTCTTGCAGGAACTGCTGACACACTCCAGCCACATGAGGTCTAGCATTGTCTTGCATTAGGAGGAACCCAGGGTCAACCGCACCAGCATATGGTCTCACAAGGGGTCTGAGGATCTCATCTCGGTACCTAATAGCAGTCCGGCTACCTCTGGCGAGCACATGGAGGGCTGTGCGGCCCTCCAAAGAAATGCCACCCCACACCATTACTGACCCAATGCCAAACCGGTCATGCTGGAGGATGTTGCAGGCAGCAGAACGTTCTCCATGGCGTCTCCAGACTCTGTCACGTCAGTCACATGTGCTCAGTGTGAACCTGCTTTCATCTGTGAAGAGCACAGGGCGCCAGTGGCGAATTTGCCAATCTTGGTGTTTTCTGGCAAATGCCAAACGTCCTGCACAGTGTTGGGCTGTAAGCACAACCCCCACCTGTGGACGTCGGACCCTCATATCACCCTCATGGAGTCTGTTTCTGACCATTTGAGCAGACACATGCACATTTGTGGCCTGCTGGATGTCATTTTGCAGGGCTCTGGCAGTGCTCCTCCTGTTCCTCCTTGCACAAAGGCGGAGGTAGCGGTCCTGCTGCTGGGTTGTTGCCCTCCTACGGCCTCCTCCACATCTCCTGATGTACTGGCCTGTCTCCTGGTAGCGCCTCCATGCTCTGGACACTACGCTGACAGACACAGCAAACCTTCTTGCCACAGCTCGCATTGATGTGCCATCCTGGATAAGCTGCACTACCTGAGCCACTTGTGTGGGTTGTAGACTCCGTCTCATGCTACCACTAGAGTGAAAGCACCGGCAGCATTCAAAAGTGACCAAAACATCAGCCAGGAAGCATAGGAACTGAGAAGTGGTCAGGTCACCACCTGCAGAACCACTCCTTTATTGGGGGTGTCTTGCTAATTGCCTATAATTTCCACCTGTTGTCTATCCCATTTGCACAACAGCATGTGAAATTGATTGTCACTCAGTGTTGCTTCCTAAGTGGACAGTTTGATTTCACAGAAGTGTGATTGACTTGGAGTTACATTGTGTTGTTTAAGTGTTCCCTTTATTTTTTTGAGCAGTGTATAATCCATTGCAGGCTCACATAAAATTGCCATTTGTAAATAGTTATTGTGCCACCTTATTTCTCTGTCCTGCTCACTGAGACGGAAGCACTTTCTCAGTTCCATTCTTCAACTGCCACCAGCTGCAGCAGAAAGGACACTCCCGATAAGTTGACAGTGGAATAATAAAATAAAGCAAGCAGAGCAGTTTGAGCAATAAATGGGGAGATCTCTGGATCCATTTGAGATATACAGGGAGTGCAGAATTATTAGGCAAATGAGTATTTTGACCACATCATCCTCTTTATGCATGTTGTCTTACTCCAAGCTGTATAGGCTCGAAAGCCTACTACCAATTAAGCATATTAGGTGATGTGCATCTCTGTAATGAGAAGGGGTGTGGTCTAATGACATCAACACCCTATATTAGGTGTGCATAATTATTAGGCAACTTCCTTTCCTTTGGCAAAATGGGTCGAAAGAAGGACATGACAGGCTCAGAAAAGTCAAAAATAGTGAGATATCTTGCAGAGGGATGCAGCACTCTTAAAATTGCAAAGCTTCTGAAGTGAAGCGTGATCATCGAACAATCAAGCGTTTCATTCAAAATAGTCAACAGGGTCGCAAGAAGCGTGTGGAAAAACCAAGGCGCAAAATAACTGCCCATGAACTGAGAAAAGTCAAGCGTGCAGCTGCCAAGATGCCACTTGCCACCAGTTTGGCCATATTTCAGAGCTGCAACATCACTGGAGTGCCCAAAAGCACAAGGTGTGCAATACTCAGAGACATGGCCAAGGTAAGAAAGGCTGAAAGACGACCACCACTGAACAAGACACACAAGCTGAAACGTCAAGACTGGGCCAAGAAATATCTCAAGACTGATTTTTCTAAGGTTTTATGGACTGATGAAATGAGAGTGAGTCTTGATGGGCCAGATGGATGGGCCCGTGGCTGGATTGGTAAAGGGCAGAGAGCTCCAGTCCGACTCAGACGCCAGCAAGGTGGAGGTGGAGTACTGGTTTGGGCTGGTATCATCAAAGATGAGCTTGTGGGGCCTTTTCGGGTTGAGGATGGAGTCAAGCTCAACTCCCAGTCCTACTGCCAGTTTCTGGAAGACACCTTCTTCAAGCAGTGGTACAGGAAGAAGTCTGCATCCTTCAAGAAAAACATGATTTTCATGCAGGACAATGCTCCATCACACGCGTCCAAGTACTCCACAGCGTGGCTGGCAAGAAAGGGTATAAAAGAAGAAAATCTAATGACATGGCCTCCTTGTTCACCTGATCTGAACCCCATTGAGAACCTGTGGTCTATCATCAAATGTGAGATTTACAAGGAGGGAAAACAGTACACCTCTCTGAACAGTGTCTGGGAGGCTGTGGTTGCTGCTGCACGCAATGTTGATGGTGAACAGATCAAAACACTGACAGAATCCATGGATGGCAGGCTTTTGAGTGTCCTTGCAAAGAAAGGTGGCTATATTGGTCACTGATTTGTTTTTGTTTTGTTTTTGAATGTCAGAAATGTATATTTGTGAATGTTGAGATGTTATATTGGTTTCACTGGTAAAAATAAATAATTGAAATGGGTATATATTTGTTTTTTGTTAAGTTGCCTAATAATTATTCACAGTAATAGTCACCTGCACACACAGATATCCCCCTAAAATAGCTAAAACTAAAAACAAACTAAAAACTACTTCCAAAAATATTCAGCTTTGATATTAATGAGTTTATTGGGTTCATCGAGAACATGGTTGTTGTTCAATAATAAAATGAATCCTCAAAAATACAACTTGCCTAATAATTCTGCACTCCCTGTAGGGCTGGTTCTAGCTTTGTTAGAAAGAGATTGGCATGTATTATATTAAGTATTATTTTAATTATTTTACATTATTCATGGGATAACCCCTTTAAATATGCATGTCTGATTTGTACACTGAGTATCAGGTCTCTTACTGTTGCTCAAAACCTTGGAGTAAAGCCATACACATAAGATAATGTTCCAACGTGCACTCATTCAGCAAACCACCATCTCTCCTGCTCAGCTGATTAGAAGAGAGAAGAATGTCACTGCCAGATGTACAGCTTATCTTCCAGAGAACAAAAGGATTGAGCACATTGAATACAACATGCCTGACCATAAGGCCTCATGCACATGAACGTATTTTGTTTCTGTGTCCATTCCGGGTTTTTTGCTGATAGGATGCAGACCCATTCATTTCAATGGTTTCGCATCCGTATGTCTTTTCCGTTGCCCCGCAAAAAATATAGAGCAAGTCGTATTCTTGTCCATTTTGCGGACAAGCATAGGCATTGCTACAATGGATCTGCAAAGAAAACTAATGTAAAACGGATGTCATCCGTATTTTTTGCGGATCCGCATTTTCTGGACCGCAGAAAAATTACGGTCGTGTGCATGTAGCCTTAGATAGTTGATTGCACTGAAATCAGAGGGTTAGGCCGACATATTGTTTGGCCATCTTAAGGGTCCTTTCACACGTTCGTAGTGCATTGCTGATCCGCAAATTGCGGATCCGCAATACACCCGTCCGGCACCCCCATAGAAATGCCTATTCTTGTCCGCAATTGTGGACAAGAATAGGACATGTTCTATTTTTTTCCGGAGCCGCGGACCGGAAGATCGGCGGCACACTCCGGAAATGCGGATGCGGAGAGCACATAGTGTGCTCTCCGCATCCATTCCGTACCCATAGAGAATGAATGGGTCCGCACCCATGTGGACCACAATTGCGGACGTGTGAATGGAGCCTAAATCATACTTGCCAACTGTCCCAGAATGTCGCAGAGGCTCCTAGAACAAGGGGAGACCTCATGGACTCCTGGAAAAGCTGGCAAATTTCTCAGGCTCTACATCAAATGGGGGCATGTTCTAAAAAAAAGCTTCATGTCAATGTCCCAATGGAGGTCTAAAAACCAGTAGATGAAAGGAGAGGGCTCCTAAGCCTACATGTAAAATAAAGGGGCACATTTATTAAGTCTTAATAAAGCCCCATAGCTGGCGGTGGTTCTGCTGAAGTTGGGAAGAGGCCTGGCCAGTTCTAAATGTAAGACAGCTTCCAAGGTGTCTTACATTTAGACCATTTTCTACGTCTAAAACAGGCGTAGAAAATGGTGAATGAGGCGGGCCAGTCAGCCGTCCACTTCCCCGCCCAAGACACGCCCAAAATTTTAAACCTGGCATGAGCGGCGCGAAGTCACAGATAGCTGTACAATTAACTGTTGCACTGCCATCTGTGCCTGAAATACACCTAATCTGGGCGTATTTCAGAATAATAAATGACCCCCAAAATGTTTATCAAGGACAATTATCAGCATATTTGTCTCTATGAAACTGGCTGACCTGTTACATGTGCTCTTGGCAGCTGAAGGCATCTGTGTTGGTTCCATGTTCATATGTGCTCGCATTGCTGATTGTAAAAAAATCTACAAATTTATATGGTATAGTGAGACATGAAGAGTGGTGTTTAATACTTTCTGTTGAGAAACCTTACACTTCCACTCCAAGCTGATGGTAAAATTTTGGTTAATTTAAGGCCATGGTATCTGTTAACATTGTCATACATCATATAATGAAAGTAATGGATATTAAAGGGAATGTATCAGCAGATTTGTACCCTATGAAACTGGCATGTGCGCTTGGCATCTGAAGGCATCAGTGTTGGTCCCATGTTCATATGTGCCCACATTGCTGAGAAAACTTATGTTTTAATATATGCAAATGAGCCTCTAGGAGCAACGGGGCATTGCCATTACACCTAGAGCCTCAGCTCTCTCTGCAACTGCTGTGCCCTCTGCACTTTGATTGAAGGGGCAGGCAGCATAAACATCATAACGGTTGGCCCTGTCAATCAATGTGCAGAGGGTGTGGAAGTTGCAGAGAGAGCAGAGCCTCTAGGAGTAATGGCAACGCCCCCGTTGCTCCTAGAGGCTCATTTGCATATATTAAAACATAATTTTTCTCAGCAATGTGGGCACATATGAACATGGGACCAACACTGATGCCTTCAGATGCCAAGCGCACATGCCAGTTTCATAGGGTACAAATCTGCTGATACATTCCCTTTAATATCCATTACTTTCATTATATGACGTATGACAATGTTAACAGATACCATGGCCTTAAATTAACCAAAATTTTACCATCAGCTTGGAGTGGAAGTCTAAGGTTTCTCAACAGAAAGTATTAAACACCACTCTTCATGTCTCACTATACCATATAAATTTGTAGATTTTTTTAAAATACCTTTGTATTTTGCATCACAGAATTCATCACCTAACACGGAGAACTCTTAGACTAGTTTCACAGAAGCACTTAGTATCCGTCAGGGAACAGCTTGCTGGATCTCTTTGCATTCTAGCATAACCATCTCCATCTGGCCCCATTAACTATAATGACGATCCGTCCGCAATCCAGCAAATATGCTGAGAATTGGCCGGGAAAAAAAACATGCTGCACACATACGCGGATACACAACGAAAATCACTAGGTGAAAGATTGAGGCAGGAGACGGTGATTTATTATTTAGCAGTACTTTATGAAATGAATACTAATATCTGCTTAGCTAGGATTTGTAGTTGCCGTAAATATTTTATGATTAATTTTATTTAAAATAAATTGAGAGTTAAATCTAGTTTATGTACAAAATACTGTACATTGTCCATTTCTTTATTATTTATGCCATGCAGATATTGTACATTTCACTCTCTTTAGATCCACCGTACTTAAAATATTATTGTATGATTTATAGATAACAAATGTTCCTTCTAGACAGCATAAGAAATCTGGAATTATAATTTAATTAATAACAAGGAGGGGGTCAGTGATTAACACTGACAATTTTCTGCAATGGGTTCCTGGGTTCAAACATGACCAGGGGCAACATCTGCACTGAGTTTATCTGTTTTCATAAGTTTCATAAGCTTCCTCCAGGGACTTCCACATGCTAAAAACATACTGGGGGTTTATATGGGGAGTTCTACTGGAGACAGTGATAACAACAGTCGTATGTGGAAAATGTTTTTTGCCATGTTAGCAACAGAAAAAATTAAAGAGGTCTATCCCCAGATGATGACCTATATCAGATTGGCAGGGGTCCGACACCCGGCATCCCCCCGATCATATGGTTGTAGTGAAGGCGAGTGCAGTGCCAGTGCAGCCTTCCCCTCATTGAGTACCTGCTTGCCATCAAAATTGCAGCGGTCAGCAGGTGTAACTACAAGGCGTCCCATTCACTTCTAGGGGACGACTCCTTCCTATACATTTGAATAGGAAGGAGCCGTCCCATTGAAATGAATGGGACGCCTTGTAGTTACACCTGCTCAGCGCTGCAATTGTGATGGCGATTAGGTAATCGATGAGGGGAAGGTTGGGCTTGCAAGGAGCGCGTCCTTCTCTTCAACCAGCTGATCGGCAGCAGTGCCAGGTGTTGGACCCCCACCAATCCGATATTGATGACCTATCCTGGGTCATCAGGTGAGTTGATTTCAGCGGTCCATCATTTAAAAGTTAAAAGTAAGTGATTGCCGAGAACCAACATCACAATCATTGCAGATTAGGCCTGGAAAAGAGTCACGACCACCTGAGAAGAGTCCTGGTTATTCATGATCTCCTGCTCTCCCGCCCACCTGCTGATGACTGACCGTCTTCTTCCTAGTTTTCTCCCTTTCTCTTTAGGAGAGAACTGCCAATCATCAGCAGATGGGAGAGAGAGCAGTAGATTAGGAATAACCATGACTCTTCTCAGGTGGATTTGACTCTTTTCAAGGCCTGGGCTGCAATGATTATGATGCTGGTTCTCGGCAACCACTTCCTTTTAGCTCATGAGTGACACATCACTGAAATCAGCATTTCTGTCACTAATTTATGCTGCCCTCAGTGAGGTTAGCATAAAGTTGATGACAGGTTCCCAGAAAACCCCATTCCATGCAGTTTGTGAATGGGTTATGCACACCATAAGAACGAGCATGTTTCATAGCACACTGAAACAGTCCTATCCTATTAAAATCAGCAGTAGTGATTAGATCATTATTAGGGATAAAGCTGCACATTAGATTAATGTTGGCCGAACACAGTGGGTTTGGCCCACTATCTAATGTATGTGCCAGATCCCAAATCTCCCCTGACGTCTTATGACAAAGATCAGGCATGCAGAATTTCAACTGCCCAGACCATTTTTTCTCAAGGATATAAAAACATATATTTTTCATTTACTATTTTCTGTATGTTCATTTATATTATAAAGTTGCAATATAAGATCCTCGGTGTTATCTGATTTGGGATTTTCCCAAAGTAATAACTGGAACGGATATTTGACTTACTGACTGTTAGAAGCAATATGGAGATGACATTATTTCTGCAGCTGTTTAGCTGAACGTTTTAGGTGTGAGTCATTAGGTTTTGGAATTTTTATCCACAGTAAATATAAAAATGAACTAACATTATTGTTAAAAAATTTAGTAAACCCCCTAAGAGGGTTTTATAGGGAAGATGAGCAGCTATGATCACTGTACTCTTTATGGCCTACAGCACTAGTGACATAGGAAGTGACCTGGTATTCAGCAGGATTTTAATTTTAGGTGCACAAGAACTGCAATACCAAAGATCCTTTAAGAGCATTTGCCATCTCTCCCTACATGTCTGTTTTAGTGAATAACTATTCCCAATGAACTAACAATTCAGAAATATTCTCAGGAGAGCTAACAGATCCTTTATGCCACTGTTTTCCATTACAGGGAACCTACCAGTGAGGGCACCCTTTAGTTGATGTAATTACACTGAGTATTGCAATATTGAAGGGGTTATCCAGGCTCTTGATATTGATGATGTATCCTCAGTACAGGTCATTAATGCCTTTATGTAAAATCTGCCTTTATGTAAAATCTTGTCTAAAGCCCACACTCCGTGAAGATATAAGTGAGGGACATGAACATGTGGAGTCACTGTGGGTAGAGATACATGGAGCTAAAAACAACAATAAATTACTAATAGGAGTCTACTATAAACCACCTAATATACCAGAGTCCACAGAAAATCTACTACTAAACGAGATAGACAAGGCGGCAAATCATAATGAGGTGGTTATTATGGGGGACTTCAACTACCCAGATATAGACTGGGAAACTGAAACTTGTATATCTCATAAAGGAAACAGATTCTTGGCAATAACCAAAGACCATTATCTCTCCCAACTGGTTCAGGACCCGACTAGAGGGACGGCCATACTGGACTTAATATTAACCAATAGACCTGACAGAACAACAGACGTGCAGGTTGGGGGACACCTGGGAAATAGTGACCATAAAGTAATAACCTTCCAATTATCATTCAAAAGAGCGTTTCTACAGGGAGAAACAAAAATACCAAACTTCAAAAAAGCTAAATTTAGCCAACTAAGAGAGGCCATAGGCCTAACTAACTGGGACAAAGTCCTCAAAAATAAAAATACAGCCAAAAAATGGGATATCTTTAAAAACATCCTAAAATCTCATTGTGAGAGGTACATACCGTATGGGAATAAAAGGTTAAGGAACAAAAAGAAACCAATGTGGATAAACAGAACTGTAAAGAAAGCAATAAATGACAAAAAGAAAGCATATAAAACCCTAAAACAGGAGGGTAGCACGGAAGCACTGAAAAACTATAAGGAAAAAAACAGAACATGTAAAAAACAAATAAAAGCGGCCAAACTAGAGACCGAGAGATTAATTGCCAAACAGAGTAAAACTAACCCTAAAATGTTCTTCAATTATATAAATGTTAAAAAGTATAAATCTGAAGGTGTCGGCCCTTTAAAGAGTAATGAGGGGGGAGTCGCAGAGAGCGACGAGGAGAAAGCAAAGCTGTTAAATATTTTTTTCTCCAATGTATTCACTGAGGAAAATAAACTGTCAGATGAAATGCTGAATGCTGAAATAAATTCGCCATTAAAAGTGTCCTGTCTGACCCAGGAAGAAGTACAACAGCGACTTAAAAAAATCAAAATAGACAAATCGCCAGGACCGGATGGCATACACCCCCGTATCCTAAGGGAATTAAGTAATGTCATAGCCAGACCCTTATTTCTGATATTTGCGGACTCTGTACTAACAGGGAATGTCCCACAGGATTGGCGCATGGCAAATGTGGTGCCAATATTCAAAAAGGGTCCAAAAACAGAGCCTGGAAACTATAGGCCGGTAAGTTTAACATCTGTTGTGGGTAAACTGTTTGAAGGTTTTCTGAGAGATGCTATGTTAGAGCATCTTATGGGAAATAAGCAAATAACGCCATATCAGCATGGCTTCGTGAGGGATCGGTCATGTCAAACTAATTTAATCAGTTTCTATGAGGAGGTAAGTACTAGACTTGACAGCGGCAAATCAATGGATGTCGTGTATCTGGACTTCTCCAAAGCATTTGACACTGTACCTCATAAAAGGTTAGTATATAAAATGAGAATGCTCGGACTCGGAGAAAACGTCTGTAAGTGGGTAAGTAACTGGCTCAATGATAGAAAGCAGAGGGTGGTTATTAACGGTACATACTCAGATTGGGTCACTGTCACTAGTGGAGTACCTCAGGGGTCAGTATTGGGCCCTATTCTCTTCAATATATTTATTAATGATCTTGTAGAAGGCTTGCATAGTAAAATATCAATTTTCGCAGATGACACTAAACTGTGTAAAGTAATTAACACTGAAGAGGACAGTATACTACTACAGAGGGATCTGGATAGATTGGAGGCTTGGGCAGATAAGTGGCAGATGAGGTTTAACACTGAGAAATGTAAAGTTATGCACATGGGAAGGAATAATGCAAGTCACCCGTACATACTAAATGGTAAAACACTCGGTAACACTGACATGGAAAAGGATCTAGGAATTTTAATAAACAGCAAACTAAGCTGCAAAAAACAGTGTCAGGCAGCGGCTGCCAAGGCCAATAAGATAATGGGTTGCATCAAAAGGGGCATAGATGCCCGTGATGAGAACATATTCCTACTACTTTACAAATCACTGGTCAGACCACACATGGAGTACTGTGTACAGTTCTGGGCTCCTGTAAACAAGGCAGACATAGCAGAGCTGGAGAGGGTCCAGAGGAGGGCAACTAAAGTAATAACTGGAATGGGGCAACTACAGTACCCTGAAAGATTATCAAAATTAGGGTTATTCACGTTAGAAAAAAGACGACTGAGGGGAGATCTAATTACTATGTATAAATATATCAGGGGGCAGTACAGAGATCTATCCCATCATCTATTTATCCCCAGGACTGTGACTGTGACGAGGGGACATCCTCTGCGTTTGGAGGAAAGAAGGTTTGTACACAAACATAGAAAAGGGTTCTTTACGGTAAGAGCAGTGAGACTATGGAACTCTCTGCCTGAGGAGGTGGTGATGGTGAGTACAATAAAGGAATTCAAGAGGGGCCTGGATGTATTTCTGGAGTGTAATAATATTACAGGCTATAGCTACTAGAGAGGGGTCGTTGATCCAGGGAGTTATTCTGATTGCCTGATTGGAGTCGGGAAGGAATTTTTTATTCCCCTAAAGTGAGGAAAATTGGCTTCTACCTCACAGGGTTTTTTTTGCCTTCCTCTGGATCAACTTGTAGGATGACAGGCCGAACTGGATGGACAAATGTCTTTTTTCGGCCTTATGTACTATGTTACTATGTAATATCCAATCAGTGAGGGTCCAACACCCTCCCATCCCCACTGATCAGCTGTTTTGTGTAGCCTCTGGTGCTAGAACTAGCTCTTGAATCTAGCAAGAAGCACAGCTCCATTCAAAGTGTAGTGGCTGTGGCAGGTTACTGCAGCTCAGCTCCCATTCACTTCAATGGGAGTTGAGCTGCAGTAACCCAGCATGGCCACTACACTTTAAAAAGAGCTGTGTTTCCTGCTCCAATCAAGAGCTGGTTTCAGCACTAGGAGGTGCAGGAAACAACTGATTGGTGAGGGGAGGGGGGGGGGTGATGGACCCACATTGATTGGATATTAATGATATTAATGACCTGTACTGAGGATACATCATCAATATCAGGAGCCTGGAAAACACATTTTAAGTGAAATGGTCCCTACTAGTGATTGACAGGTTCACCCTATGATCTCTTATAGAGAGTAACAGCCAATGGCCCAGATTTACTAATATTTTTGCATCTAGAGTCTGAGAGTAACAGCCAATGGCCCAGATTTACTAATATTTTTGCAGCTAGAGTCTGAGAGTAACAGCCAATGGCCCAGATTTACTAATATTTTTGCAGCTAGAGTCTGAGAGTAACAGCCAATGGCCCAGATTTAGTAATATTTTTGCAGCTAGAGTATTAGAGTAACAGGCAATGGCACATATTTACAAATGTTTTTGTAGCTAGATTTTGAGAGTAACAGGCAATGGCACATATGTACTAATGTTTTTGTAGCTAGATTCTGAGAGTAACAGGCAATGGCCCAGATTTACTAATGTTTTTGTAGCCAGAGTCTGAGAGTAACAGGCAATGGCCCAGATTTGCTAATGTTTTTGTAGCTAGAGTCTGAGAGTAACAGGCAATGGCACAGTTTTACTACTGTTTTTGCATTTGGAGTCTGAGAGTAACAGGCAATGGCCCAGATTTGCTAATGTTTTTGTAGCTAGAGTCTGAGAGTAACAGGCAATGGCCCAGATTTACTAATGTTTTTGTAGCCAGAGTCTGAGAGTAACAGGCAATGGCCCAGAGTTACTAATGTTTTTGTAGCTAGAGTCTGAGAGTAACAGGCAATGGCACAGTTTTACTACTGTTTTTGCATTTGGAGTCTGAGAGTAACAGGCAATGGCCCAGATTTGCTAATGTTTTTGTAGCTAGAGTCTGAGAGTAACAGGCAATGGCCCAGATTTACTAATGTTTTTGTAGCCAGAGTCTGAGAGTAACAGGCAATGGCCCAGAGTTACTAATGTTTTTGCAGCTAGAGTCTGAGAGTAACAGGCAATACTATACCACCATACTATAACGACGTTGCGGGAAGTAACTTCCGAGCCTCCTATGTAATAGTATGGCGCGCTGATTGGGTGCATGCAGGAGCAGTGCTTGCCCAATCAGTGCAGGGGCTCAGATGTTACTGACAGCCGGGACCCTGCTTTATCTTCTGGCATTGCTGAAAGCTCTGATGCCGGCGGAATAAATCCTTATATGCCGCCGTCAATGCTGATCACACCATCTAAGAGGTTTGCAGATGGAGGGGACGCCCTCTGTCTCTCCATTGACATGAGTTCCCATGGCAGCCCCTCACCACTTACAGAGACCTGCGAAGCCAATTCCCCCGACTGGGTCTGATAGGCAAACTGTAAGTGTAATACTGACAGTTCAATGCAGTACAATACAACATGTATTGTACTGCATTAAAATAAGGATCAAACAGTCAAAAGTTGAAGTCCCATAGTGGGGCAGAAATAAAAAGTATTAAAAAAAAGTGTTTTATAAAAAAAAATAAACATTTCTAGTAAAGGAAAAAAAGATCCTGTTCTCCTCATCAAGCCATTTACAAAGAAAAAAATATACGCATATTTGGTATCGCTATGCTCCACAAAAATATCACATGATATGTCAGGTGATTGCCGTAAAGATAAATAAAAACTGCCAAAACACCTATTTTTCTTTTTATTACAAAAATTGTAATATCGAGCAATCAGACTGTACAAGCCCACACACAAGACAAACAGCAGAAAAATAAAAAAAAATATGGCTTTCAGAAACTGGAGACACAAGTTTTTCAGTTTAAAAAATGCTTTCATTGTATAAAACCGAACAAAAATACAAAAAACAGACATATTCGGTGGCGATGCACAATATGTCTGTTTTTTTTGTATTTTTGCATCTGTGACGACCTGCTCTATAAAAATATTACATGAAATATCCCAATAGGTAAATGCTGTAAAAAAAAAAATAATTTTGCCTGAACAGCCAGTTGTTGGTCACCTCCAGCACAAAAAGCGTAATAACGAGCGATCAAAAAGTTGTAAGTAACCAAAATGATACCAATGAAACCATAACCTCATCCCGCAAAAAATGAGCCACCACACAAGACTATCCCCAGAATTTTTATATAGACATATTAGGTATTGCAGCATCCATAACGGCCGGTAAAAAAAAAAAAAAACTGTGTCAGAACAGCCATTTTTTGGCACCTCACCTCACAAAAAGAGAAATAGCAAGCAATCAACGATTTTTGTACCCCAAAGTGGTATTACTAAAAAGTCACCCAATCCCACAAAAAATTAGCCCCTATATGAGATCATCGGCACTTTTTTTTTTTAAAACATATTTTTTTCAAAAATGCTGTGTAGAAGTGATAAAAAAAACTATATAAAATTGGTATCTCTGTAATTAGACTGACCAGCAGAATGAAGATACGTCTTTTTTCCCACATGATGTATGCTGCAATTACAAAAACCAATGGAAGAATCGCTGCCTTTTCTTTATCCTACTTCCCAAAAGCAACATACCGCTCAAAAAACAATTCATCAAAATCTGCGCTGCAAAGGCCAAAAGGTGGTCTTTCCCTTTTGAACCCTGCAGAGTACCCAAACAGCAGTTTATGTCCAAAATTATGGAATTTCTGTACCCAGTAAAACCCACCTAACAATTTAAAGGCCATCGTGTATCTCAGATGGCACATCGGGGCACAAAATATTGGGCACTGAAATGCCATATCTGTGGAAAACTTGCAATTTTCATTTGCAAAACACTTGTGGGGTCAAAATGCTCACTCCGCCCTCAATAAATACCTTTGAGGGTGTAGTTTCCAATTCAGGGTAACTTTTTGGGATTCCATACATTTTTTCACCGCAAAGCCTCTACAGTTGTCAGCACAAGATGCATAAATCACCACAGTAGGCCTCAAATGCGCATGGTGCGCTTTTACTCCAGAGCCCTCTTTTTTTTTTTCAGGCAAAAGAGGGTTATATGTAGAGTGTTTATAAAACCAGGATGCACCGTATAATATTAAGAGGGCTTACTTTTCACTGGCATATGCTGGGCACAACATATTGGGCACTGATTTTGCATATCTGTGTAAAAATTCCAATTTTCACTTTGCATCATCTACTGTGAATTGTTTTTGCAAAACACATGTGAGGTCAAAATGCTCACAACACCCCTTTTGACAAATTCTGTGAGAGGCCTGGTTTTTAAAGTGGGGTCACTTCTTGTTTTTGTTTTTTTTTATTTAACTTCAGAGCCTCTGCAGTTGTCAGCCAGTGCTGTATAAATAACCTAACTAGGCCTCAAATGCAAATGGTGCTCTTTCTCTTCTGAACCCTGCAATGTGCCCATACAGCATTTTATGACCATATATAGGGTGTTGCTGTATTCAGCATAAAATGAGTAAAAATTGTGGTGTGATATTATCCTGTTACCCCTTGTAAAAACTAAAAAAACTTAGGCCTAAAGCAACATTTTCTTGTAAAAAAAATTATTTTTCATTTATACAGCCAAGGGTTTATAAATTCTATGAATTGCTTGTTAGGCCAGGGTACTCACTGCACCTCTTAAAATATTACTTGGGGTTTGTAGTTTCTGAACTGAGGTAATTTTTGGGGGTTTCCACTGTAGAGTATCTCAGAGTCTCTACAAATGCGACATGGAAACTGACAGTTGTTCTAGCTAAATCTGCACGCCAAAAGCCATATTCTGCTCCTTCCCTTCTGAGCACTACAGTGTGCCCATACAGAAGTTTAGAAGCAAATATGGGATGTTGCTGTATTAAGGAGAAAAGGGGTGACAAATTGTGGGGGGATTTTTTCCAATTACTCTTGTGAAAATTTAAACTTTGGGGCTAAAGCAGAATTTTATTGGAAAAAAAATTGATTTTCACAGCCACGTGTTTCTAAATCCAATGAAACGCCTGTTGTTTCAAAGTGCTCATTACACCCTTGGATAAATTCCTTGAGGGGTGTAGTTTGCAAAATGACTTGAGTGGGGTAGTTTCCAAAATTGGGTCACTTTTTGGGGGTCTCCACTGTAGCGGTGCCTTAGGGTGTCTTCAAATGACAGTGACATGGTGCCTGAAAATTATTCCATTGAAATCTGCCTTTTAAAAACCGTGTGCCCATACAGCAGTTTACGACCACATATGGGGTGTTTCTGTAAACTGCAGAATCAGGGTATTAAATATTGAGGTTTATTTGGCTGTTAACCCTTGAAGTGTTACTACAAGTGTTACTGGAGAAATGGATTAAAATGGAAAATCTAAAAAAAAAAAAAAAAATTCTTTCCACTAATTCCGGTAGAACATCTAAAGGGTTAACAAAGTTTGTAAAATCAGTTTTGAATAATTTTAGGGGTGTCATTTCTAAAATGAAGTAATTTATGGGTGTTTTCTATTATGTAAGCCCCATAAAATAACTTAATAACTGAATTGGTCCTTTAAAAAGTCTGTTTCCACTTTTGGAAATGTTCTTGAAAACTTTTAAAATTGCCTTTTAAAATTCTAAGCCTTCTAATGCCCTAAAATAAATAAAATGACATTTACAAAATAATATATAGCAAGTATGGGGGGGCACTCACAAAAGGGACCACCACGGCAGTGACAGTGATTATACACTTTAATTTGTTAAAATTTTAAGAACATACCCCTAAAATCATACAAACATACAAATACATATACCACATATGCCCCACACTCAGTCTCTGCGTCAATGCGTAGGTATTCAAGTATAGAACCGCGTGCAAAAGATATATTGTAGTAATGACACCAGTTCTGTGGATAAATGCGCCAGCACCAGTGTACTGCTTAGGTGCAGTGATTGAATACGCCGCTTCAATGTCCAGTGCACTTGGTATAGTGAAGCACAAGTCCAAAACCCAATGCGGTATGGCCCCACAATCGTGGGTATGACTCACTTGCCTCTACAGTGCTCAAAATCGAGCCCGGTCTTACCCGTCTTCACTGCCTCCTCCGCAGCGGCGATCCAGGCGGCCGCTCACCACACAGCGTCTCACGTGGTGTGCTCGGCCTGAACGTGGCGTCCCACGTGACCTGGTTGCCTTGGGGACCGGATACACGCTCGTATGACGTCACTATTGAGCGACTGCCTTGGAATCCGTACGTGATGCTTTGTTTACTTTGCTTTTGATTTTTATGTAGCCGGCTTCTTCTTTCTTTAAATGGATCCACGCTCACTTCCAACCGCCAGACGCGTTTCAGGGTCCTACACCCCTTCCTCAGTGGCCAACTGAGTGAGCGGATCCTCACTCCTTTTAAATGGGATAACCCCGCCCACATTTCTCCATATTCCTTATATCATTGTATTCTATGGAGTGGATTTGCCCCTTGTGGAGTGGGTTCCTATTCCTAGTACATGGATCATACGTTCATATATCAATTCGTTATACATATTTAAAACAATAAATACCCCTAACAACATATCTATTACATATATATAGATAAGAATGAATAAAAATACATAAAATAGATACTGAAGAAGACTGCAAGGTCATATCTTCTATCCGCATAGAAAACGCAATAAAAACGCAATAAAAACGCAATAGAAACGCATACGTGTATATTGCGTTTTACATATAAGGCAAACGTACTCATTCGGGGGAACTGTATTATTCATCCCGAAGGACCGATGAGTGAGATTGGGGAGCCTTCCGGCGAGGAGGGGAGATCACAGTGTCGATAAACGACCAAACTGCGATGTCCCATCCCTACCGGAAAATCCCCCTACAGGAACCCAAACACTTCCATTTCGGCGTTGAGGCCTCTAGGAATGATTGTATCATACTCAAAGATCCTTCGGGATTCTTGTCGTGACATGTGTGCAATATGATTACCCCCTCTCCATGCCTTTTTAACTCTTTCTATTGCTACAAACTTAAGGCCTGTAGGGTCACAGTTATGTATTGTTTTGAAATGTTTGGATACGGAGTGCGTCTCTAGGCCTTTTTTAATGTTTGCCACATGTTCCGCTACCCTCTTTTTTAACGTTCTCTTGGTCCTGCCTATATATTGTTTCCTGCATCCACATTGTAACAGATATATAACATCTGTGGAATCACAGGTCAGGCATTCTTGTATGTCCAAACTAAATGTGTTAACTGTAGACTTTACTACTGTAGTTTTTTGGGGGAAACTAGTTATTTTGCAATTAGCACATCTGCCACACTTAAAAAACCCATTTACTGCTAACCAATTTTCCTTTTTATGGTTATCTTTTCTCACCTTCACAGTTGGAGCTACTTTCCCAGCCAAGTTATTTGCCCTTGTGTATGTTATTTTTGGTGCTTCACTTAAGAGGGGCCCTACTATCTTGTCATTCAATAAGTGTCCCCAGTGCTTCCGGATACTCTTTTCCACTAATTTAAATTGTGAATTAAATGGAAGAATAATCCTCAATGTTTCATCGCATGACTGGGGACCACTAGCTAGAAAAAACTCTTTTCTTTCCATTTTCTTTACCTTCTCCAGTGACCTATCTATCACTTGAACTGGATAGTCTCGTTCTAATAGTTGTTGTTTCAAAATAGTCGCTTCTTCCTCGAATTTATTGACATCAGTACAGTTCCGTTTGAGTCTACGGAACTGACTGGTTGGCACGTTAATCAGCCATCGAGGAAGATGACAACTGGCAAATCTAATAAAGCTGTTTTTAGCGACTGGTTTGAAGAAGGTATTACAATGTAGTTGGTTTCCCCTTACCCATATCTCCAAATCCAAAAACTCAACTTTCAATTTGCTCACATTGGGGCTGAACACTAAATTCCTGTCATTGACATTAATATTCTGGAGGAATAAATCCAAAGATTCAGATGTGTCCTGCCAAATGAATAAAATGTCATCTATGTAGCGCCGCCATAGCACCAGATCCGTCCCCAGCCTGGGCATGATGATCTCCTTCTCCCATTGAGCCAAAAACAAGTTGGCATAGCTGGGGGCGAATCTAGTGCCCATGGCGGTGCCCGTGCGCTGTACATAGAAATCCCTTTCAAAAGAAAAATAGTTATGGGACAGAATATATCTCACTCCCTCCAATATGAACTCCAACTGTTCCATGGAGAGACCGGCATCTCCCGACAGTTGTTCTTGCAATGCCTGTATACCCTGGACATGGTCTATAACTGTATACAGGGATCCAACGTCCAGCGTCCCCAAGATCCATCCATCTGTCCATTCAATAGTTTCTAAAGTTTTAATAATGTCAGTGGTGTCGCATATATATGACGGCACTTTTTTCACATAGGGTTGAAGCCATCGGTCAATATATTTTGACAAGTTACATGATATGGATTCAATCCCTGACACTATGGGACGACCTGGAGGTGATTGTAAACTTTTATGGATCTTGGGGATGCAATAGAACACTGGAATCCTCTTCTCCGTGTCCAAAATAAACCTAGCTTCCTGTTCAGAGAGAAAGCCCCTCTCTAATCCATTTCCGCAGTATTTCTTTAGAGTATTATAATACTCCTCTGTTGGGTCTCCTCTTAATTTTTGATAGGTGTTTACCACCCCTAATTGCCTATGACATTCCTTCAAGTAATCCCCCGTATTCTGTATCACCACAGCCCCGCCCTTATCGGCTGGCCTGATTGTGATGTCATTCATTTCTTGTATTGATTTGATTGCCTTAATTTCTTCCTTATTTAGATTTGCGTTCATCCTACGGCCATTAATTCCCCTCAAGTCTCGTTCTACATTGTTTCTGAATGTCGCCATTTCATTACTAATCTCTTGCCTTGGAAATTTCTTTGATCTGGCTTTTAAATCAGTATGTAAATATTTGCTTACATTCCCTTCCATGTCCATATCTCTGTTTATAGGATTTTTCAAGAAGTACTTTTTGAGACATAACCGTCTGATAAATTTCTCCACTCCAATATATGTGGCAAATTTATCAAGCGGGTTTGACGGGGCGAATTTTAGACCTTTATTAAGTAATAGTACTTGAGTGTCTGTAAGTACAGTGTCACTTATGTTAATTATGTTGGTCGTCGGTGATGTGGGTTTCTGTGTTCCCTTCTTACGTGAGTGTCGTCCTCTCCTAAATGTCCGTTGTGTTCTTGCCGTTTTGACCTGGTCAATATCGGCGTGTGATAGTGCTCCGTGTTCTGGTGATATCTGTGTTCCTGTCTTTGTGACTGATGGTTCCCTCTGTCCCGTGCATACTCTATCGGACGATCCCTCAAATTGTAATCGTGTATATAATTGTGATTGTGTCTCCTCACATTCTGCCGTGGTGGTGTGGGAGTGCGTACAGTCCTTGTTCGTGCTTTGTGATGTGGTGGAGTATAATCTAAAAAATGAGGTGTTACCAGTGCTTCAAATCTATTTGAAGTTTTGACATTTTCATATTCTGTGTTTCTCCCCTGTGTACTAGTGTCATCGACCTCTTTGTGCAGATTAACCTCTGTGACCTCTTTCCTCTCCAGATGGTATAGCTTCCTAGACTTCTTCCCTATTATTTCTCTTTCCAGGGAATCAAGATTTTTGCAAATCCTATCGTGCCATTTTCGTACTGCCTCACTGTCTGGGAACGCCTCCATCTCTCGTTTGAGGGTATCTATCTGCCCCGACATTTCCTCTGACATCTGAATTCTCCTTTTTATGATCATTTGGACCAGGGTACCTGATTGTATTTTTAGAAAAGCGTCCCATTCTTTTTTGAATTTGTCATCCACTAGATCCATTGCTGGCATCTTAGTGAGTGTCAAACCCTTGGGGATGAGTCCCTTATCTAGATATTGTGTAAGGGACCTTATTTCCCATTTATTCCGCAACTGACGTTGCAAAGTCTTCTCCAGTATTTTAAAAACTTCATCAATTGATCTCTCAATCCCTGCCGATGATTCACCTTCCACATTGAAGGTGAACGTATCTATCTTTTTATATTTATTATCCAGATGCTCCCAAATGTCCATATTAGGGAGAGGGGAGCTCAACTGTGTAGGGTGCTGTATAAAGTAGAAAAAGAAGAAAACAGCGGCTCACCCTCTCTCTATACGGAACAGGTGCTCACCCCCAGGTCCCACCCTCAGGACCAGTAGAAAAGTAAAATATAGCAAGTATGGGGGGGCACTCACAAAAGGGACCACCACGGCAGTGACAGTGATTATACACTTTAATTTGTTAAAATTTTAAGAACATACCCCTAAAATCATACAAACATACAAATACATATACCACATATGCCCCACACTCAGTCTCTGCGTCAATGCGTAGGTATTCAAGTATAGAACCGCGTGCAAAAGATATATTGTAGTAATGACACCAGTTCTGTGGATAAATGCGCCAGCACCAGTGTACTGCTTAGGTGCAGTGATTGAATACGCCGCTTCAATGTCCAGTGCACTTGGTATAGTGAAGCACAAGTCCAAAACCCAATGCGGTATGGCCCCACAATCGTGGGTATGACTCACTTGCCTCTACAGTGCTCAAAATCGAGCCCGGTCTTACCCGTCTTCACTGCCTCCTCCGCAGCGGCGATCCAGGCGGCCGCTCACCACACAGCGTCTCACGTGGTGTGCTCGGCCTGAACGTGGCGTCCCACGTGACCTGGTTGCCTTGGGGACCGGATACACGCTCGTATGACGTCACTATTGAGCGACTGCCTTGGAATCCGTACGTGATGCTTTGTTTACTTTGCTTTTGATTTTTATGTAGCCGGCTTCTTCTTTCTTTAAATGGATCCACGCTCACTTCCAACCGCCAGACGCGTTTCAGGGTCCTACACCCCTTCCTCAGTGGCCAACTGAGTGAGCGGATCCTCACTCCTTTTAAATGGGATAACCCCGCCCACATTTCTCCATATTCCTTATATCATTGTATTCTATGGAGTGGATTTGCCCCTTGTGGAGTGGGTTCCTATTCCTAGTACATGGATCATACGTTCATATATCAATTCGTTATACATATTTAAAACAATAAATACCCCTAACAACATATCTATTACATATATATAGATAAGAATGAATAAAAATACATAAAATAGATACTGAAGAAGACTGCAAGGTCATATCTTCTATCCGCATAGAAAACGCAATAAAAACGCAATAGAAACGCATACGTGTATATTGCGTTTTACATATAAGGCAAACGTACTCATTCGGGGGAACTGTATTATTCATCCCGAAGGACCGATCTCACTCATCGGTCCTTCGGGATGAATAATACAGTTCCCCCGAATGAGTACGTTTGCCTTATATGTAAAACGCAATATACACGTATGCGTTTCTATTGCGTTTTTATTGCGTTTTCTATGCGGATAGAAGATATGACCTTGCAGTCTTCTTCAGTATCTATTTTATGTATTTTTATTCATTCTTATCTATATATATGTAATAGATATGTTGTTAGGGGTATTTATTGTTTTAAATATGTATAACGAATTGATATATGAACGTATGATCCATGTACTAGGAATAGGAACCCACTCCACAAGGGGCAAATCCACTCCATAGAATACAATGATATAAGGAATATGGAGAAATGTGGGCGGGGTTATCCCATTTAAAAGGAGTGAGGATCCGCTCACTCAGTTGGCCACTGAGGAAGGGGTGTAGGACCCTGAAACGCGTCTGGCGGTTGGAAGTGAGCGTGGATCCATTTAAAGAAAGAAGAAGCCGGCTACATAAAAATCAAAAGCAAAGTAAACAAAGCATCACGTACGGATTCCAAGGCAGTCGCTCAATAGTGACGTCATACGAGCGTGTATCCGGTCCCCAAGGCAACCAGGTCACGTGGGACGCCACGTTCAGGCCGAGCACACCACGTGAGACGCTGTGTGGTGAGCGGCCGCCTGGATCGCCGCTGCGGAGGAGGCAGTGAAGACGGGTAAGACCGGGCTCGATTTTGAGCACTGTAGAGGCAAGTGAGTCATACCCACGATTGTGGGGCCATACCGCATTGGGTTTTGGACTTGTGCTTCACTATACCAAGTGCACTGTACATTGAAGCGGCGTATTCAATCACTGCAACTAATCAGTACACTGGTGCTGGCGCATTTATCCACAGAACTGGTGTCATTACTACAATATATCTTTTGCACGCGGTTCTATACTTGAATACCTACGCATTGACGCAGAGACTGAGTGTGGGGCATATGTGGTATATGTATTTGTATGTTTGTATGATTTTAGGGGTATGTTCTTAAAATTTTAACAAATTAAAGTGTATAATCACTGTCACTGCCGTGGTGGTCCCTTTTGTGAGTGCCCCCCCATACTTGCTATATTTTACTTTTCTACTGGTCCTGAGGGTGGGACCTGGGGGTGAGCACCTGTTCCGTATAGAGAGAGGGTGAGCCGCTGTTTTCTTCTTTTTCTACTTTATACAGCACCCTACACAGTTGAGCTCCCCTCTCCCTAATATGGACATTTGGGAGCATCTGGATAATAAATATAAAAAGATAGATACGTTCACCTTCAATGTGGAAGGTGAATCATCGGCAGGGATTGAGAGATCAATTGATGAAGTTTTTAAAATACTGGAGAAGACTTTGCAACGTCAGTTGCGGAATAAATGGGAAATAAGGTCCCTTACACAATATCTAGATAAGGGACTCATCCCCAAGGGTTTGACACTCACTAAGATGCCAGCAATGGATCTAGTGGATGACAAATTCAAAAAAGAATGGGACGCTTTTCTAAAAATACAATCAGGTACCCTGGTCCAAATGATCATAAAAAGGAGAATTCAGATGTCAGAGGAAATGTCGGGGCAGATAGATACCCTCAAACGAGAGATGGAGGCGTTCCCAGACAGTGAGGCAGTACGAAAATGGCACGATAGGATTTGCAAAAATCTTGATTCCCTGGAAAGAGAAATAATAGGGAAGAAGTCTAGGAAGCTATACCATCTGGAGAGGAAAGAGGTCACAGAGGTTAATCTGCACAAAGAGGTCGATGACACTAGTACACAGGGGAGAAACACAGAATATGAAAATGTCAAAACTTCAAATAGATTTGAAGCACTGGTAACACCTCATTTTTTAGATTATACTCCACCACATCACAAAGCACGAACAAGGACTGTACGCACTCCCACACCACCACGGCAGAATGTGAGGAGACACAATCACAATTATATACACGATTACAATTTGAGGGATCGTCCGATAGAGTATGCACGGGACAGAGGGAACCATCAGTCACAAAGACAGGAACACAGATATCACCAGAACACGGAGCACTATCACACACCGATATTGACCAGGTCGAAACGGCAAGAACACAACGGACATTTAGGAGAGGACGACACTCACGTAAGAAGGGAACACAGAAACCCACATCACCGACGACCAACATAATTAACATAAGTGACACTGTACTTACAGACACTCAAGTACTATTACTTAATAAAGGTCTAAAATTCGCCCCGTCAAACCCGCTTGATAAATTTGCCACATATATTGGAGTGGAGAAATTTATCAGACGGTTATGTCTCAAAAAGTACTTCTTGAAAAATCCTATAAACAGAGATATGGACATGGAAGGGAATGTAAGCAAATATTTACATACTGATTTAAAAGCCAGATCAAAGAAATTTCCAAGGCAAGAGATTAGTAATGAAATGGCGACATTCAGAAACAATGTAGAACGAGACTTGAGGGGAATTAATGGCCGTAGGATGAACGCAAATCTAAATAAGGAAGAAATTAAGGCAATCAAATCAATACAAGAAATGAATGACATCACAATCAGGCCAGCCGATAAGGGCGGGGCTGTGGTGATACAGAATACGGGGGATTACTTGAAGGAATGTCATAGGCAATTAGGGGTGGTAAACACCTATCAAAAATTAAGAGGAGACCCAACAGAGGAGTATTATAATACTCTAAAGAAATACTGCGGAAATGGATTAGAGAGGGGCTTTCTCTCTGAACAGGAAGCTAGGTTTATTTTGGACACGGAGAAGAGGATTCCAGTGTTCTATTGCATCCCCAAGATCCATAAAAGTTTACAATCACCTCCAGGTCGTCCCATAGTGTCAGGGATTGAATCCATATCATGTAACTTGTCAAAATATATTGACCGATGGCTTCAACCCTATGTGAAAAAAGTGCCGTCATATATATGCGACACCACTGACATTATTAAAACTTTAGAAACTATTGAATGGACAGATGGATGGATCTTGGGGACGCTGGACGTTGGATCCCTGTATACAGTTATAGACCATGTCCAGGGTATACAGGCATTGCAAGAACAACTGTCGGGAGATGCCGGTCTCTCCATGGAACAGTTGGAGTTCATATTGGAGGGAGTGAGATATATTCTGTCCCATAACTATTTTTCTTTTGAAAGGGATTTCTATGTACAGCGCACGGGCACCGCCATGGGCACTAGATTCGCCCCCAGCTATGCCAACTTGTTTTTGGCTCAATGGGAGAAGGAGATCATCATGCCCAGGCTGGGGACGGATCTGGTGCTATGGCGGCGCTACATAGATGACATTTTATTCATTTGGCAGGACACATCTGAATCTTTGGATTTATTCCTCCAGAATATTAATGTCAATGACAGGAATTTAGTGTTCAGCCCCAATGTGAGCAAATTGAAAGTTGAGTTTTTGGATTTGGAGATATGGGTAAGGGGAAACCAACTACATTGTAATACCTTCTTCAAACCAGTCGCTAAAAACAGCTTTATTAGATTTGCCAGTTGTCATCTTCCTCGATGGCTGATTAACGTGCCAACCAGTCAGTTCCGTAGACTCAAACGGAACTGTACTGATGTCAATAAATTCGAGGAAGAAGCGACTATTTTGAAACAACAACTATTAGAACGAGACTATCCAGTTCAAGTGATAGATAGGTCACTGGAGAAGGTAAAGAAAATGGAAAGAAAAGAGTTTTTTCTAGCTAGTGGTCCCCAGTCATGCGATGAAACATTGAGGATTATTCTTCCATTTAATTCACAATTTAAATTAGTGGAAAAGAGTATCCGGAAGCACTGGGGACACTTATTGAATGACAAGATAGTAGGGCCCCTCTTAAGTGAAGCACCAAAAATAACATACACAAGGGCAAATAACTTGGCTGGGAAAGTAGCTCCAACTGTGAAGGTGAGAAAAGATAACCATAAAAAGGAAAATTGGTTAGCAGTAAATGGGTTTTTTAAGTGTGGCAGATGTGCTAATTGCAAAATAACTAGTTTCCCCAAAAAAACTACAGTAGTAAAGTCTACAGTTAACACATTTAGTTTGGACATACAAGAATGCCTGACCTGTGATTCCACAGATGTTATATATCTGTTACAATGTGGATGCAGGAAACAATATATAGGCAGGACCAAGAGAACGTTAAAAAAGAGGGTAGCGGAACATGTGGCAAACATTAAAAAAGGCCTAGAGACACACTCCGTATCCAAACATTTCAAAACAATACATAACTGTGACCCTACAGGCCTTAAGTTTGTAGCAATAGAAAGAGTTAAAAAGGCATGGAGAGGGGGTAATCATATTGCACACATGTCACGACAAGAATCCCGAAGGATCTTTGAGTATGATACAATCATTCCTAGAGGCCTCAACGCCGAAATGGAAGTGTTTGGGTTCCTGTAGGGGGATTTTCCGGTAGGGATGGGACATCGCAGTTTGGTCGTTTATCGACACTGTGATCTCCCCTCCTCGCCGGAAGGCTCCCCAATCTCACTCATCGGTCCTTCGGGATGAATAATACAGTTCCCCCGAATGAGTACGTTTGCCTTATATGTAAAACGCAATATACACGTATGCGTTTCTATTGCGTTTTTATTGCGTTTTCTATGCGGATAGAAGATATGACCTTGCAGTCTTCTTCAGTATCTATTTTATGTATTTTTATTCATTCTTATCTATATATATGTAATAGATATGTTGTTAGGGGTATTTATTGTTTTAAATATGTATAACGAATTGATATATGAACGTATGATCCATGTACTAGGAATAGGAACCCACTCCACAAGGGGCAAATCCACTCCATAGAATACAATGATATAAGGAATATGGAGAAATGTGGGCGGGGTTATCCCATTTAAAAGGAGTGAGGATCCGCTCACTCAGTTGGCCACTGAGGAAGGGGTGTAGGACCCTGAAACGCGTCTGGCGGTTGGAAGTGAGCGTGGATCCATTTAAAGAAAGAAGAAGCCGGCTACATAAAAATCAAAAGCAAAGTAAACAAAGCATCACGTACGGATTCCAAGGCAGTCGCTCAATAGTGACGTCATACGAGCGTGTATCCGGTCCCCAAGGCAACCAGGTCACGTGGGACGCCACGTTCAGGCCGAGCACACCACGTGAGACGCTGTGTGGTGAGCGGCCGCCTGGATCGCCGCTGCGGAGGAGGCAGTGAAGACGGGTAAGACCGGGCTCGATTTTGAGCACTGTAGAGGCAAGTGAGTCATACCCACGATTGTGGGGCCATACCGCATTGGGTTTTGGACTTGTGCTTCACTATACCAAGTGCACTGGACATTGAAGCGGCGTATTCAATCACTGCACCTAAGCAGTACACTGGTGCTGGCGCATTTATCCACAGAACTGGTGTCATTACTACAATATATCTTTTGCACGCGGTTCTATACTTGAATACCTACGCATTGACGCAGAGACTGAGTGTGGGGCATATGTGGTATATGTATTTGTATGTTTGTATGATTTTAGGGGTATGTTCTTAAAATTTTAACAAATTAAAGTGTATAATCACTGTCACTGCCGTGGTGGTCCCTTTTGTGAGTGCCCCCCCATACTTGCTATATTTTACTTTTCTACTGGTCCTGAGGGTGGGACCTGGGGGTGAGCACCTGTTCCGTATAGAGAGAGGGTGAGCCGCTGTTTTCTTCTTTTTCTAATTTACAAAATAATGCCAACAGTAAATTTAGATTTTTTTTTATAAATAAAGATAAAATATATTTACTCAAATTTGCTAACATGAAGTATGATGTCTCACACAATCTCAGATAAGTAAAAACATTCCAAAGTTATTAACACACAGATTTGCAAAAATAGCCAAGGTCAGAAAGGTGAAAATGGCAGGGTCTTGAAGGGGTTGAACTTAAACATAATTCTTTTGTCTAGAAATGCTGCTCCCCTAATGGAGTGAGTATGTGAGTTTTGTGACTTAGATACACAGGAGACTGAAGGCAGAAAAAGACCACATGGTCCATCCAGTCTGCCCTTATATATTTATCTTACGATAGACATGCATGTTTAACTTTACTTACTGTAGATTTCTTAACCATATCTGATGGGACATTGTAACTATTAACATAGCAATACACCAAAAAAGGAAAAAAAAAAGGGCTAGCACACAATAATATTATATATAAACTTTATTAGCGTCTCCATACGAGACAAAAAATTTTAAAATATACATAGAAAACAATATGATGGTGAATAGGGAGCACACAAGATGACATGGAACACCACTGAGGGCTAATCCTATAATGGCAAATAAATTCAAAAATATATATAAATATACACTGCTCAAAAAAATAAAGGGAAAACTTAAACAATACAATGTAACTCCAAGTCAATCACACTTCTGTGAAATCAAACTGTCCACTTAGGAAGCAACACTGACTGACAATCAATTTCACATGCTGTTGTGCAAATGGGATAGACAACAGGTGGAAATTATAGGCAATTAGCAAGACACCCCCAATAAAGGAGTGGTTCTGGAGTGGTAACCACAGACCACTTCTCAGATCCTATGCTTCCTGGCTGATGTTTTGGTCACTTTTGAATGCTGGCGGTGCTTTCACTCTAGTGGTAGCATGAGACGGAGTCTACAACCCACACAAGTGGCTCAGGTAGTGCAGCTTATCCAGGATGGCACATCAATGCGAGCTGTGGCAAGAAGGTTTGCTGTGTCTGTCAGCGTAGTGTCCAGAGCATGGAGGCGCTATCAGGAGACAGGCCAGTACATCAGGAGACGTGGAGGAGGCCGTAGGAGGGCAACAACCCAGCAGCAGGACTGCTACCTCCGCCTTTGTGCAAGGAGGAACAGGAGGAGCACTGCCAGAGCCCTGCAAAATGACCTCCAGCAGGCCACAAATGTGCATGTGTCTGCTCAAACGGTCAGAAACAGACTCAATGAGGGTGATATGAGGGCCCGACGTCCACAGGTGGGGGTTGTGCTTACAGCCCAACACCGTGCAGGACGTTTGGCATTTGCCAGAGAACACCAAGATTGGCAAATTCGCCACTGGCGCCCTGTGCTCTTCACAGATGAAAGCAGGTTCACACTGAGCACATGTGACAGATGTGACAGAGTCTGGAGACGCCGTGGAGAACGTTCTGCTGCCTGCAACATCCTCCAGCATGACCGGTTTGGCATTGGGTCAGTAATAGTGTGGGGTGGCATTTCTTTGGAGGGCCGCACAGCCCTCCATGTGCTCGCCAGAGGTAGCCTGACTGCCATTAGGTACCAAGATGAGATCCTCAGACCCCTTGAGACCATATGCTGGTGCGGTTGGCCCTGGGTTCCTCCTAATGCAAGACAATGCTAGACCTCATGTGGCTGGAGTGTGTCAGCAGTTCCTGCAAGATGAAGGCATTGATGCTATGGACTGGCCCGCCCGTTCCCCAGACCTGAATCCAATTGAGCACATCTGGGACATCACGTCTCGCTCTATCCACCAACGTCACGTTGCACCACAGACTGTCCAGGAGTTGGCAGATGCTTTAGTCCAGGTCTGGGAGGAGATCCCTCAGGAGACCGTCCGCCACCTCATCAGGAGCATGCACAGGCGTTGTAGGGAGGTCATACAGGCACGTGGAGGCCACACACACTACTGAGCCTCATTTTGACTTGTTTTAAGGACATTACATCAAAGTTGGATCAGCCTGTAGTGTGTTTTTCCACTTTAATTTTGAGTGTGACTCCAAATCCAGACCTCCATGGGTTAAAAATTTGATTTCCATTTTTTTATTTTTGTGTGATTTTGTTGTCAGCACATTCAACTATGTAAAGAACAAAGTATTTCAGAAGAATTTTTAATTAACTCAGATCTAGGATGTGTTATTTTTGTGTTCCCTTTATTTTTTTGAGCAGTGTATATGTACAGCATATATTATGCATATAAGCCAAACAGGATATCAAATGCATATAATCAGGCACAACTGTAAAGACTGAGTAGTAATGTCATACAATATAAAAGAAATATAAAGTGCATAGTGCGAATATCACAAAGTATATAGATAGCTCAAGCTGAATTGTACACTACAAAGCCATAAGATAGATACCTGAGTGGTGCACCAACAACCCCAACATAAATAGCATCATAAAAGACAACAATTCAGCTTGAGCTATCTATATACTTTGTGATATTCACACTATGCACTTTATATTTCTTGTATATTGTATGACATTTCTACTCAGTCTTTACAGTTCTGCCTGATTATATGCATTTGATATCCTGTTTGGCTTATATGCATAATATATGCTGTACATATATATTTATATATATTTTTGAATTTATTTGCCATTATAGGATTAGCCCTCAGTGGTGTTCCATGTCATCTTGTGTGCTCCCTATTCACCATCATATTGTTTTCTATGTATATTTTAACGTTTTTTGTCTCGTATGGAGACGCTAATAAAGTTTATATATAATATTATTGTGTGCTAGCCCTTTTTTTTCCTTTTTTGGTGTATAACTGTACGTGTTGGCTTTGCACGGGTACTCACTATTGTGAGTCATTTATTATTGGTGTTTATTAACATAGCAAACAGCGCACCCTTTCCCAACCACTTTTCAAAACTTTAGTGGTGTAAAAATGCAAAAAGTCACAAATTTGTATGACTTTTTAAAAGGGTTTTCTGGTTTGCATTAACATCCTTTAAAATAACTAGCTGTTGGGAGGAGGCTATAAACTAGCTGGGTGTTATTAGGGGCGGGGCTGGAGCTATGGCAGAGAAAGGAGAAGCGCATCATGGGTTTGGTTGGATACAGCAACAGGAAGTGCTACATACATGATGGAAACAAACCGGAGGGAGAGTCCAAATACTAAAAAAGCATGGGAAAGATGTGCACGAGGTAAGCAACTAGATATCTGTTAAAACCCACAGTAATTCTGGAAAATCCCTTTAAAGCCAGAATTCTGGAGTGTGGGGCTACATCAAGCATGTCAAACACAAAGGCTAACATGGGCCAAAAAAACAAAACTTAAGTTTATGTGGGCCGCATCAAAAAAAAAAAAAGAAATCGTACATTTTCATAGAACAACATTGTTGTTTCATGACTGCTGACCCCCAACATCCCGTTGCCCAATAACACAAGTGAGACCTATATATATATATACAAATATTAAACTTCACTATAAGACGCACCTAGGTTTTTGAGGAGGAAAATAAGAAAAAAATATTTTTAACCAAAAGTTGTGCTTTTGGTGGGCTTTGAATTAATGGTGGTCTGTGCATGACACTATTATGGGGGATCTGTGGATGACGCACTGTCATGTGGGGGATCTGTGGATGGCACTGTTATGGGGGACCTGTGGATGGCACTGTTATGGGGGATCTGTGGATGGCACTGTTATGGGGGATCTGTGGATGGCACTGTTATGGGGGATCTGTGGATGGCACTGTTATGGGGGATCTGTGGATGGCGCTGTTATGGGGGATCTGTGGATGGTGCTGTTATGGGGGATCTGTGGATGGCACTGTTATGGGGATCTGTGGATGGCACTGTTATGGGGGATCTGTGGATGGCACTGTTATGGGGGATCTGTGGATGGCACTGTTATGGGGATCTGTGGATGGTACTGCTATGGGGTGGGATATCTGTGGATGGCATTGTTATGGGGTGGGGGATCTGTGGATGGCATTGTTATGGGGTGGGGGATCTGTGGATGGTGCTGTTATGGGGGATCTGTGGATGGCATTGTTATGAGGTGGGGGATCTGTGGATGGAACTGTTATGGGGTGGGATATCTGTGGATGGTACTGCTATGGGGTGGGATATCTGTGGATGGCATTGTTATGAGGTGGGGGGATCTGTGGATGGCATTGTTATGGGGTGGGGGATCTGTGGATGGTGCTGTTATGGGGGATCTGTGGATGGCATTGTTATGAGGTGGGGAATCTGTGGATGGAACTGTTATGGGGTGGGATATCTGTGGATGGTACTGCTATGGGGTGGGATATCTGTGGATGGCATTGTTATGAGGTGGGGGGATCTGTGGATGGAACTGTTATGGGGGGGATCTGTGGATGACACTGCTAAATGTCATCCACAGATCCCCCTCATAACAGTGTCCCCCAATACACCGGCCCTCTGCTCACCGAAGTATTTATAAACGTGAATCCTTATCCTGTTATTAAGTTGAACTAACGCTGCGCTCTCCCATGTTCCCATGTTCCCCTGTATCCCCACAGCACTTACGAACACGCTTCCATAGCAGGCAGAGCGGACGGCACCAGTAACGTCACTCACTGACGTCGCGCGTCTGCTCCGCCTGCTTCATTCATAAAGTGGGCGGAGCAGGCGCTCGACGTCAGTGAGTGACGTTACTGCTGCCGTCCGCTCTGCCTGCTATTGAAGCTTAAGTAAGTGCTATGGGGATACAGGGGAACATGGGAACATGGGAGAGCGCAGCGTTAGTTCAACTTAATAACAGGATAAGGATTCACGTTTATAAATACTTTGGTGAGCGGCGGGGCCCGGTGTAAGAGTACAGTGACTGCACCGGGCCCCGCCCCTAGTTACGGACTCCAGCCCCTCCTCTCTCCCGGCTCATACATAGCAGTCTGCGATGCTGCATCTTTGCCGGGCCGCAAAGATATTCATTGATAGATGTGCCTGTGATAAAGTCTAGTCAGTTTGTTTCATAGTACTAGTAGATATCTGGCCATTTCCAGTCAGTAACTATAGTGCGGTTAGAGTTCAAGCAATAATGATGATAAATTTGTCTTCTATCAAGAAAAACCATGCTCTGTTTATGTGTTCCTTGTATTATGTATATCCACACTATGGTCATTTTTCAAAAGTGAATTGTTTTCAGGTCATACATCATAAATTCCAGGCATACTGTGCAAGTATACTACAGACTACACAACAAGCATACTGAAAATAAGTTGTCTAGGAATTATCTGCATACATAGTACCATATAATTCCTTCAGACAGCTGACCTCTTCACATAATCTGCGATGATCAAGGAAACTATCCGTATAAATCTTAGCACTTCTCTTTTCTATATCCCCTATTAAAGGGGTTATCCAACCCCTATAATGCCCCCCAAAGTGCCCAGGCACCACATACAGGTTATAATTACTCTGCTCCCGGGCATTCGCTGCATCTCCCAAAATTCAAACAGAGTAAGGCTACTTTCACACTTGCGTTCAGAGCGGATCCGTCTGGTGTCTGCACAGACGGATCCGCTCCTATAATGCAAACGTTGGGATCCGCTCAGAACGGATCCGTCTGCATTATAGTTCAGAAACAATTCTAAGTGTGAAAGTTAGTCAGATGGATCCGTCCAGACTTTACATTGAAAGTCATTGGGGGACGGATCCGTTTGAAATTGCACCATATTGTGTCAACTTCAAACGGATCCGTCCCCATTGACTTACATTGTACGTCTGAACGGATCCGTTTGGCTCCGCACGGCCAGGCGGACACCCGAACGCTGCAAGCTCCGTTCGGATGTCCGCCTGCTGAGTGGAACAGAGGCCAAGCGGAGCCATCCTGATGCATTCTGAGCGGATCCGCATCCACTCAGAATGCATTGGGGCTCTACGGATCCTTTCTGGGCCGCTTGTGAGAGCCTTCAAATGGAGCTCACAAGCGGAACCCCGAACGCTAGTGTGAAATTAGCCTAAGTATAACATGTAGGAAGTGCCCGGTCATTTTGGGGGGCATTATAGAGGTCGGGTAACCCCTTTCAGGAAAATGCATGTCATAGAGAAACTAGAATTAGGCCTCATGCACACGAACGTTGTTTGTTTCCGTGTCCGTTCCATTTTTTTGGCGGATAGGATGCGGACCCATTCATTTCAATGGGTCCGCAAAAAATGCGGACAGCACACCGTATGCTCTCCGCATCAGTATGTCCATTCCGTAACCCCACAAAAAAAATAGAACATGTCCTATTCTTGTCTGTTTTAGGCATTGTTACAATGGATCCGTAAAAAAAAAACTGATGGCATACAGATGGCATCCTTTTTTTTTTTTTTTTTTTGCGGATCCGCAATTTGCGGACCGCAAAACACATAAGGTCGTGTGCATGTAGCCTTATTGAATGAAGGGAAACAAACTGGAAACTTTGCCCTTGATCTCATGTAGAAATTAGTAAATAGATTGAGGGCCAGATTTATCATTAGCTAAAGTCAAAATTATGGCATAAAAAAGTCGCAAATTTTTGTGCAATCTGTAAAACTGGGCAAAAATGTGTGACTTTTTCTGGCTCTGCGCTATGCTCGCCAGTTTTCTGAAAGTGGCGTGAAAGTGGGCGTGTTTTCTTATGTAAATAAATCTCTAGACAGATTTACTATTGCGACAATTTAAAAAAGTCGAAAAAAATTTCACAATTTCACTCCTGTGAGGACCATGCTTATGTTGGGAACGTTACATATATGTCCTGCGCTTATAACATTGGCATCAAACAGAAGACTCTTTTTACCTTTTTTTTTATCTTTTAACCTTTAAAAAGGTTGAATGTTAAATGTAAAAATGTTCATCAAAATAAATTAATTTGTTTTCATTATTTTACTAGAATTAATAATGTTTTATTAATTATTATTATTATTTATTATTAAAGCGCCATTCATTCCATAGCGCTGTACATATGATAAGCGGTGCACATACATAATACAGACAATTGCACTAATCATAAACAAGACGAGTTACAAACTGGTACAGAAGGAGAGAGGGCCCTGCCCATGAGGGCTTACAATCTACAGACTCTTTTTACCTTTTTTTTTTTACTTTTAACCTTAAAAAAGGTTGAATGTTAAATGTAAAAATGTTCATCAAAATAAATTAATTTGTTTTCATTATTTTACTAGAATTAATAATGTTTTATTAATGTATACTTGGTTAAATATATTGTAAAGTATAACATGTAGTTGGTTTTCTTTTCTTTTTTTTTTCAAAGCAAGTTTTATTTAGTTTCATAAAAATAAAATATATTCCAAAATATTATTTTATGTTTTGCACAGTTTTTTTCAACAAAAATAATAAAAAAAAATCTTTACTAGAAATGTGGACAGTCGGATGGGTATCGCAGACCACATTTAAAGTGAATGGGTCCTATATCTGCATGCGGCGGTCCCACGAGCAGATGACACAATGGATGTTAAAAAGGGAAACACATTAAAAAAAGACAAAAAAATGCACTTCACATTCAAATATTACACTATACACACTTATTACACTTTTTTAACTGATTCTTTTTTTTTACCTTTTCAGCTAATATTTTTTCTTCTTCTATAAAATTCTTCTTTTTCCTTCTTTTTTCATCATCAAAAAGATCTGTCATCTCAGGTACAACTGATAATGAAGTAAATCTTGCGACTTTTCTGTCAGAAACCTATAAACGTGCGACTTAGTATCTATAACATATGCAAACGTGCTACTATTTAAATGCGACTATTTAAATAGAACGTGCCACTTTTTCGTACTTTTTTAAAGCCACTTACTGAAGGATAAACTGCTACCATCAAACCACATTTATCGCAGTATTAAAGGACCATTAATAAATCTGACTTAGCCAAAAGTGACTTTGGACATATGTAAAAGTGGAGTAAGATCTAAGTGTAATGATAAATCTGGCCCTAAATCAAAAATTTCTAAACAAATCGGATTTGTCACAGATTTCACAAAAACTCTTCATCCAAACGAATCAGAATTTTTTTTTTTATTCGCTTCGGGCGGGGCCTCAGTGGTCTTGTCCATAATGCTTATGGCTGGTCTATCAGGCTGTATTTATAGCTTTATAACCAAAACAATCATCTAAAAGATGAAGGATTATGTGTGAGCCAATACTCAATATACTCGACAGACGAGAACACACATATACATTGATAATAGATTTTTATTAAATAGCATCATAAAAGACAACAAAATAAGTAATCATAAATATAATATAAATAGCAGTAATGCAGTAGCGCTGCGAATCAGCGGCTCACCAAAGAAACAACGGATAAATGTACCCCCTTCCAGTACTCCTCCTAATGGCTTGGCAATAATATACATGCGAAGATAACACATCTCTTCCACAAGCCAAAGGAGAGCGTGTATTATAATGCTGATATAGGTGATACCTTGTACAGAAAGTTGCGGCAGTTATAAAAAATAATATATGGTGTCAGTATGAATGTATCAGAGCTACCCACATGCACTGAACCATGTGGAGCCCATATAACAACAACCAGCAAGTAACCACCAATTAGACATGTAATGGGGGACAAACCTTAGATCCTTGGTGAGCACACCCCGACGTGCGTTTCGCTCGGCTTCTTGACGTTTTGAAAAAATTGATTCGACAGCTTCGCTGAAGAAATTTGATTTGTTACTAATTTGTCATGAATCGCTATCCAGGCCACTCTGCCTTAGGGTGCAGTCACATGATGAGGCCTTACTGCTAGTTGTTGGTCCTTTAAATATTATCCTGTTTAGGTCCAACCCTATTTTCTTTGGGTAACATGTTTTTTCTTACTCTCAGGTAAAGTTGTCACTGGGCAAAGAAGAGAGCCGGTGAATGTTGTTATGGAGTTCACCTTTCGCTGTCCTCTAAAGCTGTTCGGATTTCCTGGCATGGGGTAAGAGGTATGATATGGACTGATTTTATGATTCAATTGTTGTTTATGTCTGCTGTTTTTCTCAATCTGGATGTTCTTATAGTTCCTTAAGGTGGTAGTGATTTGTGGGTAAGATGGAGTTGGTTTCTGTAATAAAATCCTGTTTGGTCCAACACTGGTTGCCCAATGTTCGTATCATTTTTTCAGATATGGTTTCTAGGTTGTTGTGGGTATGCTCGCCTTCAATGAAGTATTTAGAGAGAATTAGAAGTTGAGTAAATCGGCTTATGAATAAATGCATGCTGCTCATTTGGAGTTTTTCGTTTCTCCATTGATTTAGTGGGTGAAGTCCACGGCCTTTATTTTTCAGGTTTACTTCATTTATCGGGTTGGATATTTTCAACAGGAGATGATTAAGATAATTTTTGGTGGGGTGGGGCCTGCGCAACCCTTTTAGGCTGGCAGACTTTTGGGGAAAATTGCTTTTTGGAAAGTGAATTGGTGGTGAAGCTTCGGCTTGTGGCTGAGCTACAGATGGGTTTCTGGGATAGATATTCAAATTAGCTTTCCTAAACCAATCTGATGAAATTTTTTTTCCAGAAACCCATAGGAGCGTTGACTGGCTTACAATACTCCTTATGCATTCTTGGCAACCTCCATAAGGAGAAATAGTACCCAAACAAAGCCTTTCAGACAGCCAAGCAAATTTTATTTGCTTGGCTCTGTTAAAGGGTAGTTACCCAGAAAGAGCTGGGTTTCTCGTATGATACAATCAGTTTTCCTTTCCTTTTAGATTTTCCCCTATTTCTTTAGCCACAAAGTTTTTGGTGGTAGCCTCAAACTGTTCATTTGTGCTTTTTCCTAAAAAGATTTTCCTGTAGTAGTAGCCTCAAACTACTCAGTCACTGTTTTTTTTTCAGAATATTTTTTATTTATTTTTATCTATTGCTGTGCTTTTGTCCCTATATGATGCTTTTCTAGAAAAGAGACATGCAAGCTAGTCTATTTTTCAAAAGGAAAACTGAGTGCCTCATACCATAAATCCAGCTCTTTCTGGGTAACTTCCCTTCAGTAGAGCCAAGCAAAGAAAATTTGAGGCCTTGGTTGGGGTACTGTTTCTCTTTATGCACCAAGTATTCATGAGAAGTATAGTAAGCCAGGCAATGCTCCTCTGGGTTTCTGGAAAAAATATATGACAATTTATTACATATTACATCTGCTTAGAAAAGCTAGTTTGAATATCTTTTCCAGAAACCCAGATGGACATTGTCTGGCCTACAACACTCCATGTATGTACTATACATACTAGGCACTCTCTGTAATGAGAAAGATCACATCCCATACAATGCATACATTTATATATATTTTGCTCAGAAACCCAGAGAAACAAGCTAGGTGCTTAGGTACTCTCTCATATTAGAATCTGAACTTTTTGTGAAATTCTGGATGGATACCTAACCGGTAGAATCGATTTGCTCATCCTTATGGCAAATGTCTTTTATTTCAGATGGGTGATTAATGTATGAACATAGTATGACTTCTTATCACAGTAGCCCAGACTATAGGGAAGGATCCCCATGGGATTAAGATTATAGCCATACATGGTGGATTCCTCAGGGGGTTTTGGTGGGAATTTTTCTGTAAAAGAAAAAAGGATGGTGTATCCTCACTGGGCAGATTTGCTCTGGTTAGTAACTAGCCAATGTTTGGTTATTGTGGTGTTGCCATCCCTGGGCAGAATTGTCTGGTGCTTTATTCAGAAGGAGCGATGATCAAGGCTAACACACATTTTAAGAAAGTAGATAGCAACAGCTATCTGGACTTCTAAAGTAGATACTATAAAAAATGGAAAGCAAACATTCCATTTGTGTAATTTAAGAGAATTTCATAAATTACTCAGATTCCACACATTTTCAGAGTAATACTCTTAAAGCTAAGTTTAAAGCTAAAGGTTATCCCATGCCAATTGTAGAAGCTGCCTATACCAAGATATAAAACTAGCAAATCAAAAAAGAGGGAAGACTTCAATTTTAATTTTATTGCCGCATATAATGTTAATCATAGGATAATCCAGAAGATACTCCAAAAGCTTTGGTAAATTCTTCTTGATGACCCTTAGTTGAATACAATATCCTGAAAAGACCATGTGTCACCTAAATTAATTCTAAAACCTTAAAAATCTGTTGCCACCACGTAAGCTCTGGAAAAGACCAAAATCACTTCGTGAGAAGTGAGCATTTTTCCTAAGACTGTGGCTACACTTGGAAATCTCTCTCTGGACAGAGCATGAGGGCTGCTCACAAGCTTCATACAAACTAAAGGACAGGTTGCTGTTGATTGTACGTAAGACAGAGAGGGAATATATACTGGTTAGCTAGTATTTGGACAAGCAGTTATTTTTTCCTTTTGTGTTATTTTGCATCTTGCCACCTGTTCACTTGTTGCTTGCATATACGTTTCCAATAAAAGTCAAAAAAGGCCCAAGTGCAACGTGCCGGTCCACAGGGGTAGAACACGGGAGATTCATGGTGGGCCGAAGTGAACAAACAGTTCATCGGTTACTCACGGTTTAGCAGATGCCTCCCTGGGCCAGCAGTGAAGTGAAGGGGAGAACAGCACTGGATTCTCTGGGGCACACTCTATTACAGGAGACACCAACCAGGTGGTGATCGAGGTGATTGGGTTTCTGAGTGCTTGTGCGGCAGAGCCCCTGACTTAAGTAATGTCTTGACGCCAGCACCTTGATGGTGCAAAATGTTGTGAGTGGTAGTAGTATGGAGTTAGAAGAATGAGGCAGGTTTCAATCCAATTGAGAACTTTACTATAACCAGGTTCTTGATGACAATTTGCATCCAGTAATAAAACAGTCTTTGATACACATGCAAGTTGGATGTGATGAATCCCAGTAACAGGCTGTACATGTCTCAGGCTATAGTAGGTAGTTATGTACTCAGCTCCTTGCCTCGCTTCAGTCTCAGTAGAGGTAGTTCAAGTCTTTTTCTTCTACATACAAGTGATGCAACAGAAATCTTATCTGTCCTTAAAATAATGGTGAGGCTGCCAGAAGCTTATAAATCCTTCACCTAGATACAAAGGCGCATAGAGCCCAGAATAATGGCTTTGTCCTTCCTTTGTCTTTTCCACAATAAACTTGACAAAATCCACTTGCTACTCTGGAAGAGTGAATGGTAGAATACAGACTTCACCTCTGCCTATTTTCCTGGCTTGACACTGAGATACAAGTTGGTTCCTCTGGGCCCTGGAGCCCAAGAGAGAGCTGACAGGAGAGGAGACCTCTCCTTCCCCCTAGCTCCTCATTCCATCTCCTTCTTTCTCCACACTCTAAACTCAACTCCCTGACTAGGCCTGAACTGTGCTATATATACTGGGGTGCTATCCCCATCTAGTGGTGGAATGTGTGTAGTGCACTTGACAGCCTGGTAACAGGAATTTTGCATAAGGATGAAATACAGCATGATATAACATGTGACACAATAAGCTTTTTCAGTGCCCACGTACACTAGTGGGACGCTGCACAAGCTTTACAGATTTGAATTCTGTCTGTGTCTCTAAAAAGCCTGGTTTGACTCTGACCCTTAAGCCAAATCCTCACAAGATAAATAGATAGATAGATAAAGAGGCGTAACGATCGCGGTCGCAGAGGGTGCAACTGCTACCGAGCCCAGCAGGGGGAGGGGTCCCGCTGCATCTACATGTAACGGGGCCTGGCACTGTCACTGTACTTCATGCCGGGCCCATCAGAGCGCTCAACTTGCCTGCTTCACATGCGGCCCAGCATCTATCAGGCCCCAGCGTTGCCCTACTAGAATTATTCACAAATCAAATGGGTGGGCAGAGCCAGACTAACATTGGTTAGGCTCTGCCCCCGCTTAATTTGTGAATAATTCTAGTAAGGCAGTGCTGAGGCCTGATAGATGCTGTACTGCATGTGATGCAGGCGAGTTGACCGCTCCGATGGGGCCCGGCATGAAGTACAGTGATAGTGCCAAGCCCCATTACCTGGGCAGTGGGGGACATTACTGGGGTCAGTGGGGGACATTACTGGGGGCAGTGGGGGACATTACTGGGGGCAGTGGGGGACATACCTGGGGCAGTGGAAGGACATTACTTGGGTCAGTGGGGGACATTACTGGGGGAACGAGAAGGACATTACTAGGGGAAATGAGAGACATTACGGGGGCAGTGGAAAGGCACTATAGGGATATTACTGTGGGCGCTATAGGTACATTAGTGGGGGGGTATTATTATTACCAGAAACCAGGGGTGCAACAATCATGGTCACAGAGGGTGCAACTGACCACAGCATGGGGGGAGGGGCGATCCACAGTTTGCTCTGGGGCTCAAAGAATTCTAGTAACGCCACTGGATAGATAGATACATAGATAGATAGATATCATTGCTTCAGAAAAGTCCCAGTAAGGCCTCATGCACACGACAGTTGTTTTTATAGTTCTGCAAAATGGGGTTCTGTTGTTCTGTGATCCGTGTTTTTGCTTCCGTTGTGTTTCCGTGTGTCTTCCGGTTTTTTTTTGCGGACCGTCAGAAAACAAGGAAGGGTGAAAAAAAAATTATTTTAATATCTCCACCCAGGATACTGGTATATATGCAGGTCACCTGAGTTTGGTTTTGTGGCCATTTTCTGTAGTCTTTACAGGGTACCGAGGTTCTTTTGGTTGCTTGTCTTTGCTGTTTCACCATGGCGGATGACTCCGAGGAAGAGGTCTTACTGCATTGGCTTATTTCTCGGCGATGGGGACAGCGCACTTTTGTTGGACGAGGAACCTAGTAGAAGGCGGCGATTTTGGGTCCATTCGATTGTTTCTCAGCGCTACCGGAAAGGACACTTTCATACCCTCTACCAAGATCTTCGCCTGCATCCTAAGAAGTTTTTTTTCATTCTGTCGGATGTCAGTGACTACATTTGATTGCTTGCTGTTGTTTCTACGTACTGTCCTTACCTTCATGGACACAAATATGAGGCGCAGCATTTCTCCTAAGGAAAGGCTAATCGTCACGTTGAGGTAAGCAATATTTTACGTTTATAGTTTCAACAGTAATGTGCAGTGCTTCTGTCCGGAGGAACATGTTTTAGAAAATGGCTGCTGTTAGACATGTGCTACTGTTTGCTGAAGTAACCTTTCTTTGCCCATAATGTTTTGCGAACATTGTTATGTCCTTTTTTTTTTTAAACTTGAATCCCTGAAACATAACATGGCAATATTAAAGGTCGTCGATTCTTTTTAGCAGGTTTCCAATTTGTGTTCAGCTAACGTCATCATCATGCATAATGTTCACATCATTATTAAGTCGCCCATAACCTTCAGCATGTAAAGGGGCTAAACACAGTTGATATAACTTAGTTGTGGTAGTACTGCCAACACCCCAATCGCTGGTAGTGTTTGGTTCATACACACAAAATCAAATTATTTTTTTTTGTTTAGTCGACAATGGACATAAATTGTTTAAAATCATGTCTTGTATACAACATTATAGGCGAATCATGTATCTGATGTTCCCATTTGATTTGCTGCTTACTGATGTTTTTTTTTTTTTTTCGTTTTCCTACAGATTCCTTGCAACTGGGAACTCTTTTGCATCCGTGCATTTTGAGTTTTTTTTAGGAACCTCGAAGATCTCTCGGATTGTACGTCACACTTGCCATGTCATCTGGCAGCAACTCCGAGAGACGGTGATGCCACAGCCCAAGGTGGACGATTGGGTTCGGATCGTTGAGGGCTTCAATATTTCTGCGCAGTTTCCAAACTGCATCGGGACAATGGATGGCAAGCACATCCGTGTGAAGAAGCCTCCTCACTCAGGGACCCGATTCTTCAATTATAAACATAATTTTTCGGTAGTGCTGATGGCTGCTGCTGACAGGAACTACCGGCTTATAATGGTTGATATCGGGGCCTATGGAGGCACTGCGGATGCTCACATCTTTAGTGCTTCTAGAATGGGTGAGCGGCTTCGTGCCAACCAGCTTGCCCTGCCCGAGTCCAGAAGACTGCCCGGATATGCAGGTCCGCCGGCTCCATTTGTCATCGTGGCGGATGAAGGGTTTGCATTGACTCCCCATGTTATGCGGCCCTTTCCAAAGCGTGGTTTGGATCTCAGGAGGCGTATTTTCAACTACCGGTTGACTCGTGCCCGTCTGTATGTTGAGTGCGCTTTTGGGATACTCTCTAGCAAGTGGAGGGTGTTTTTGTCATCCATACAGATGGATCCGGAGAATGCTACCCTGGTGATTCAAGCTTGTATTGTTCTACACAACTTCACCAGGATTAATGAGGCTTCCTCTTCTGTTGACATGGAAGATTTTCCTACGTCATCAGGTTTGGGTTTGGAAAGGACCCTGCATAGACGACCTGGGACTGCAGGCATTGCAGTTCGGGAACTCTATGCAGACTACTTTTACAGCCCAGAGGGGTCCTTGCCATGGCAGAGGGATGCTATTCGTGGCAGTTTTTGAAATCTTCTGGGCTCTTTAGTTGTTTATTATTTTGTAGATAGATTATGTTAATTTATTGTGGTAGTTGAGTGTAGGGACTCGCAAGAGAATGAGGACCCTTGATGTGGGCGTGTGGGCTGAGATTTTTTGGCCAGCACATAGTTAAAAGTAAATATCAATACTAATGATGTTTTCCATAAAATGTCACTGACATTAACATCATTAGTATTTAGTGTAATGGGCCAAAATTTTTTCTAATACCTCATGTTCACATTATAGCAAAATACAGTTTATGTTCCTCAAAATTAAAATTTATGTACATTGTGAACTGGTGTGCGTCTATATGTGTTTATGAAATGTGTTGAAGAACTGTAAAAATGTGTTTTTATAATAAAATTCACACAAGCCAATTTAAATTTTCAGTTCAAAATTTTCTTTTAGAAAAATGTCATTAAATAAAGGATACACAAACAACAATAATCAAAACAAAAAAACATTTCAAGAACATATGACATTACAGATCAAAAAGGTCTTGTGAAAACGAGCCATGCCCATAAGCTGATTGTGGCCGTACCTAGCCAGGATCAGTGGCCCGAATTGCAATCCTTTGTGTGAAAGTGGATGCTATCGGGTCTTGGGACCGTTGGTAAGTCGTTTGGGGGGGGGGGGGAGATGGCCCTTGAGGTGGGTGTTGAGGCTGGTAATAGCTGGGTACAAGTTGCTGTGGGGGAATATTCAAGATCTGCTTGCGCAGATCATTAATATGGGAGTGTATGTCTCCCTGGTAAGGGGAGGCGTACATTTTAATAACAAGAGCCATTGAAGCCACACATTCAGGATGCTTTTCAATGGGCACTTGCTTCAATAAAGGTGCAAGGCCCCTCAGCATTGACTCCTCAATGCCATCCCTCCACTGGGCAAGGAAATCTATGACTCGGGCATCTACAGTCTCCCGAGTCTGTTGCCCAGAGGAAGATTGAGGAACATTGCGGCGACGCCTGGGCTGCGGCTGCTGGAGTGGTGAAGGGCTCTGCGGAGATCGGGTGGCCTCAGCCTGGGATGGCTGGTCCGGCTCCTTAGCGGGCGTTGGGGCAGGACTAGCTGCCGGTGAAAAAACTGCCGGCGTGTTACTTAATGCCGCCTCGAATACTTCAGGCTCATCAAGACTGTCCACAGTACTGTATTGGAAAATGACATGAAAACATATATTAGATCATTTGCCTACTACATTTCAAAAGTAGTAAATGTTTTCTAAATAAAAACAACTGTGTGTGAACTACATATACGTTGAGCATGCATACATCACAGATTTTATCAAAAATTTGAATTTTGTCCTTCAATGTATATTTCATTTTTCATGTCAATTAGCTCACAACCCCAAATATGAAACTATTTCTAAAAAAATGATTGGCGTTTGGATCAGTCAAGCACAAAACGAGGTATACACATTCAAGGACCAAAAGCAGTGCTGATATTCTGTCCGTCTCTTCTGTATCTGGACTGCTTTGAACTTCCTACCATCCATATGTAATGTAAACCAAAAAGAACATCATTTCCTAATAAATAACATAGAGCACGCATCACCAGGCCATGGTGGTAGTAGTAGTTACTATTCAGCTGTACGGACACTGTTGGAGCATCATTATACTCTATTAAAAGCGGATTATGTATGTGTCATTTTTATATATAGTTGAACTTTGATGACTCCATGTTGAGGTTTATAAGCAAACATTAAAACTATGTAAATGTCAATTACAGTACAGAAGAGGTACCAAATCCTAAAACCACCATAATAAAATTAGCGTGTATGTTCCAGAAATGATGAACATAACAAAACTTACACAAATGGGTACGCTATTCAGGGCCACAAAAAGGAAACAGGCTTTTCAATAACTTTACACATTTATTACCTATCCACAGGATAAGTACACAAGATCATATTGGCCGGGGAACAACAGCCAACCACCATGACGATCAACTGTATGAGGAGACAATGCGTGCAGTGCGCACGGGCCATCTCTCTTCTTGATTTCTGCTCTAATTGCTGAGATCTAAGTGACTTGTTCAAGAAAATAGCGCCACGCAGGAAATAAAAAGATACAGGAGGCGGCATGTGCGCTCTGCATGTGTCGTCTCATCATACAGCTCATCATCGGTGGTGGCCGGTGTTACTAACCCACAGAAATGATTTGGTTCACCGACACAAAGGATAGGTCAACAATTGTACAACGCCACACAACCGCTTACATTCTAGACCACTATGGCTAAACCAAAATTAGGAACTTATAATTACCAGGAAAAAAGGATTTTAGCACAACAAAATAACTTACGGCCTCAAATCCATCACCGGACGCAAAAGCTGCAATTGAGCAGCGTATATGGCCTCTTTTTTGAGCTGCCTTCCCCACTCCGGCCTTGACTATTCAGCTCCCAGCGAAATTGGTCCCGGCAGCTGTTCCACCTTGTTTTCGTCTGTTTCACTGTAAAGAAATGAAATATTGCATTTAATGCAAACAAATGTCAGTCAAAACATAAAAAATATATCATTAGAAATAGCAAAGGGAAAAGTTAAAGCAAAATCAAGTTGCCAACTCAGATAAGTGCACATACAGGCTTGAGACATGAGTACTGTTTGCTGGAGCAAAAGGAGGCTCAGTCATTTATTGAAAAAAAAGATGGGGTATGGTATTTAGTGCACGACTGTTCCCAAAACCATGTGCAGGTTTTATTGCAAATGAAGCTGGACCACAAAATATACATTCTTCTGACCGCATGGAATTTATAGCTACATCATTTTATAGGGACAGACTGGGCAAGGACAGTACAACGACATTGCTGGCACTTACCTAAAGCTGCACGGCCACGGCCATCTGCTTTGGACCATTGTTGCCGCCTCATGTTACGGGCCACTTGCTCCCAAGCCGACTCCTTGCGAACTCGGTCCTGATAATTATTTGACCGGGTGTCCCATAGTTCGGGGCTCTCCTGCACCAAACAAATAAGTCTCTCCACATTCCAGCGGGGCATCTTATTTGGCACAAAATAGAATAGCCAGACACTCACTGCCACACCACACTATGGATTTTCACCACAGGTGCCTAATAATTTGCATAACCTGTGACCTTAAACTTCCTGTATCTGAATGGGTCCGCAAACCGTTTTCCGTGAAAAAAATAGGATAGGTTATATTTTTTTGACGGACTGGAACCACGGATCACGGACGCGGATGGCAAACGGTGCATTAGCCGAGTTTTCCACGGACCCCATTTCAATGGGTCCGCAGAAAATCACGAAAAACGGCGCAACGGACATGGAACACAACAACGGTCGTGTGCATGAGGACTAAGAGGACTGAAAAGTCGCTCTGGTGATTAAAGAACACCACTTTTGAATCACATCCTTGGGAGTGCCGTGGAATTATTTTTCATTTTAGATAGATAGACAGACACATCTGTCTAAGTGATCTCCGTCATGCTCCCCAAGCATATCAGTTCCTTTTTCACTTAGCAACCAGCAATGCTGCTACCTACATGGCAAAAATGAAATAAGAATAAAGGAGACGATTAGATCTCAGCGTTCCCGCTTGCTATGGCTTGTATACAGGAGGACTTTATTGTTTCCACCACTTGTAAAGTCATAATTCTCCTATAAGGCGTGCCTTCAAATGTGATTGCAATATAGGCTTAGTGTTTTGCAACTACAGCCATAGTTTTAAACACAGGTTTGCACTGATTTTATTTTACCTGTTATATATGATTATGTATTTATCTATAAATGTAATCATACCTGACAGAGTTTATTTTAATGTAATTTGCCTGCTACAGTCAGGTCCATAAATATTGGGACATTGACACAATTCTAACATTTTTGGCTCTATACACCACCACAATGGATTTGAAATGAAACAAACAAGATGTGCTTTAACTGCAGACTGTCAGCTTTAATTTGAGGGTATTTACATCCAAATCGGGTTAACGGTGTAGGAATAACAACAGTTTGCATATGTGCCTCCCACTTGTTAAGGAACCAAAAGTAATGGGACATAATAATTATAATCATAAATCAAACTTTCTCTTTTTTATACTTGTTTGCAAATCCTTTGCAGTCAATTACAGCCTGAAGTCTGGAACGCATAGACATCACCAGACGCTGGGTTTCATCCCTGGTGATGCTCTGCCAGGCCTCAACTGCAACTACTGTCTTCAGTTCCTGCTTGTTCTTGGGGCATTTTCCCTTCAGTTTTGTCTTCAGCAAGTGAAATGCATGCTTAATCGGATTCAAGTCAGGTGATTGACTTGGCCATTGCAGAACATTCCACTTCTTTCCCTTAAAAAACTCTTTGGTTGCTTTTGCAGTATGCTTTGGGTCATTGTCCATCTGCACTGTGAAGCACCGTCCAATGAGTTCTGAAGCATTTGGCTGAATATGAGCAGATAATATTGCCCAAAACACTTCAGAATTCATCCTGCTGCTTTTGTCAGCAGTCACATCATCAATAAATACAAGAAAACCAGTTCCATTGGCAGCCATACATGCCCACGCCATGACACTACCACCACCATGCTTCACTGATGAGGTGGTATTCACCAGGGAAAGAATTCTTCGGTCATCCACCACAGTTGTTTTCCGTGGTCTTCCTGGTCTTTTGGTGTTGCTGAGCTCTCCGGTGCATTCCTTCTTTTTAAGAATGTTCCAAACATTTGTTTCGGCCACGCCTAATGTTTTTGCTATCTCTCTAAAGGGTTTGTTTTGTTTTTTCAGCCTAATGATGGCTTGCTTCACTGATAGTGAGAGCTCTTTGGATCTCATCTTGAGAGTTGACAGCAACAGATTCCAAATGTAAATAGCACACTTGAAATGAACTCAGGACCTTTTATCTGCTCATTGTAATAAGGATAATGAGGGAATAACACACACCTGGCCATGGAACAGCTGAGAAGCCAATTGTCCCATTACTTTTGGTTCCTTAACAAGTGGGAGACACATATGCAAATTGTTGTAATTCCTACACCGTTCACCTGATTAGGATGTAAATACCCTCAAATTAAAGCTGACAGTCTGCAGTTAAAGCTCATTTTGTTTGTTTTATTTTAAATCCATTGTGTATTATAGAGCCAAAAATTTTAGAATTGTGCTGATGTCCCAATATTTATGGACCTGACTGTATGTGTATAGATATCAGTTAATCAAGACCCCCACCCTCCCACATGGGACGGAGGTTCTGAGTAGAGATGAGCGAATCGAAGTTGACGAAGTGGAATTCGATCCGAATTTCAGGAAAAATTCAATTCGCACAGAATCCGAATTTCCTGATGCTTCGTGGTAACGAATCACATTTTTTCCTAAAATGGCTGCTGCACATGTTATGACATGAGCAAAAGACTCTGAGAACGAGGAATTAGTGTTGGGCGTGAATATTCGAATCGTGAATTTTAATCGCGAATATCGCCACTTCAAGAATTTGTGAATATTTAGAATATAGTGCTATATACTCGTATTCACGATTGTTCTAATCGCGAATTTATCGCGAATATCGGCACTTAGCAACATCCCTAGCAACCATTAGGAAAGTTGCCTATAGGACTAGGAGTAGTGTTGAATACGAATTTTCGTATCGGGAATTTTACTGTGAATTTTCCGATTGCCGATTTTCACAATCAAGAAAATAATGACGAGATCACGAATTCTCAAATTCTTGAATATATGATGAATATTCGCCCAAATATTCGCGAAATATTGCGAATTCAAATATTGCCCCTGCCGCTCATCAATGCAAGGGATCACCCACAATGCCATGCATGCAGACAATTAGCAGCCAGCCCTGTGATTTCAAAGTCCTATAAATAGCCTCAGCCATCTTGGATTCTGCCATGTTCCAGTGTACATAGTGCAGGGAGAGACGTCAGCAGACGCTAGGGAGAGTGCTAGGAAAGACTTGAAAACTTTTATTTTGATGAATAGAACTTCAGGAAAAGAGCATTAGAAGTTTATGGAAAGGATAGGGTGGAATTATTCTACAGTATTGAAGCAGAACAGGGTCCAATAGGGGAGTGTACAGCCTGGGTAATAGGAACAATCCTATTACACCTTGCTGCACTGACTGGGGATCCAAATTGCCATTATACTGCTGCTTTCAAGTTTGCAATAGAAGGTACCTGTAATTCCATCAAACCGTTCTCCTTATTGGGGTGAAAGTGCTAGGAAATATTTCTACATCTTATTAGCCCTTGTGCGGTGCAGTTTATATGTTCTAAAGCCTTTTTTGGCGTGTATTAGTGGGGAAAAAAGATCTTATTAGCCGCTGTTTAATGAAGTGAAAAAATTACAGACCTTTTTGACGTGTATTAGTGGCAAAAAATTTTATTATTTGCCGTTCAGCGGTGCAGTTATATGTTCTAAAGCCTTTTTTGGCATGTATTAGTGGGGAAAAAAGGTCTTATTAGCTGCTCTTTAATGAAGTGAGAAAATTACAGCCCTTTTTGACGTGTATTAGTGGCAAAAAAAGTATTATTTGCCGTTCAGCGGTGCAGTTATATGTTCTAAAGCTTTTTTGGTGTGTATAAGTGGTAAAAAAAGGTATTATTTACCGTTGTGTGGTGAAGTGAGAAAATGACAGCCCTTTTTGGCGTGTATTAGTGGCACAAATAAAAGTATTATTTGCCGTTCAGCGGTTCAGTTATATGTTCTAAAGCTTTTTTGGCGTGTATAAGGCCCCTTTGACACGAGCGAGTTTTCCGCGCAGGTGCAATGAGTGACGTGAACGCATTGCACCAGCACTGAATCCTGATCCATTCATTTCAATGGGTCTGTGTACATGAGCGTTGTTTTTCACGCATCACTTCTGTGTTACGCGAAAATCGCAGCAAGTTCTATATTCCGCGTTTTTCACATAGCCCTTGTGTGGTGAAGTGAGAAAATTACAGCCGTTTTGGCGTGTATTAGTGACAAAAAAGGGCTTATTAGCCATTATGTGATAAAGTGAGAAAATTACAGCCCTTATTGGCGTGTATTATTGGCAAAAAAATATATTATTTGCCGTTCAGCGGTGCAGCTATATATTCTGAAGCCTTTTTTAGTGTGTATTAGTGGCAAAAAAAAGTATTATTTGCCGTTCAGCGGTGCAGTTATATGTTCTAAAGCCTTTTTTGGCGTGTATTATTGGCAAAAAAAAGTATTATTTGACGTTGTGTGGTGAAGTGACAAAATTACAGCCTTTTTTGGGGTGTATTAATTTCCTTTTTTTTTACTTATTTGATCTAACAGAATGTCAGACAGAGAAGTGAAAGACCCTGCACAGGGGAGGGGCAGAGGACCAAATGTTTCTGGTGCAGGCACAGGTTGCAGCAGAGTAAGGGGGCGTGGCAGCAGGGGTCACTTCCAGAGGCCTGAGCTCCCGGTGTCAACTAGTGGTCGTGTCATGACCAGCAAGCCAGCGGTTCTTGAATGGTTGACTCGGTCATCCACTTCGAACCAAGAGACATCAGACACCCCCAGCCAAGAGTCAGTGGGTTCTTCAGACACAACCCTTAGTTGGCATAGCCCAGGAGCAGGCCCTGTGCCCTCACCTGTCCTCAACCTGCCTCTGTCCTTTTCTGTTACCTCAGCCAGAGAAGTATTGTATGCTGTGGGCTCAGCTCCACTATACAGCGAGGACGAGCTACTAGAAGACAGTCAGCAGCTACTGCCCAGCAAATATCTGTAGGAGACATCCGCCGCTTCCTCCAGTAGGCGGGCAAGTAGTTATGAGGAGAGTGGCGTGGGAGCTGGTGTTGCGAGCAGTCAGTATCCTGGCTCAGAGACCGTTGAGGAGGACATCAGTGACGTGCAGACAGTACTCGATGATGATGTAGCAGATCGCAATTGGGAACCGGGTGACGAAGGGGCTTCATCATCATTGGAGAAGAGAGTGGCAACTTGCGCGTGAGGCAGTGGTGGAGCCAGCAAGTTGGTAGCTTGGCCGGGAGTCAGCAGGGTGGCAGCCAAATGTGGGAAGTCGGGAGCCAAATGTGCCCGAGGTAGACCACCCACTTCGCAGGAGCCTACCTACCCAGAAGGTAGTGGTGCAGGGGTTCACGGAGGCAGCGTGGTCTCCTCATGCTGTTGCTGCTGTCACCTCCCCACTATGTCACTGGGCCACTCTGTGGTATCCTCATGTTGATGCTACCTCAACACTATGTCATTGGGCCTCTCTGTGGACTTCTCAAGCTGTTCTCCCACCCTCCCCACTCCATGACTGGGCCACTATTTAGCCTTTTGTGGCTATGTTGACATCATAATTTTTTTGACCCTTCTTCTGATCTGTCAGAAGGAAGAAAAAATGAGATGCACAATGGATCCTGTCTGTGTAGCAGCTGTAAGGCCTGTATGGCCCCATCAGAATTGGCTTATGATTTGGTAGCCAAAAGCAGGAGTGGGTACAAAACACAAAAGACATGCAAATATTCCATTCAAGTGTCTTCTCTGTTTTAGATCCACTCCTGTTTTCTTTGGCATTAGCAATACTGATGGATTACTGTCCAAATGCTGACCAAGTGAAGGCGATTGCTCAACAGACAGGATCCGTTTTTTGGGGGGTTATTGTTCTGACGGATCAGAGGAAGGACAATATAATCAGTGACGTCAACACAAACTTACTGCTGACACCCTCTCCACTCTGTCAGGGGGGCTCTACTTGTATAAGCATTTAATAGAACAGGTTCAATAGACATCTATGTGGAATCAGCTGACGACGGTGTAAAAGGAATGCACTCTTTCACGCTACAGTAGGATCTTGGGCCTCTGCACGATTCTTTATACCTGGTGCTAACATCGACCTATAAGGAGTTCACACTTGAGTTATTTGGTCAGTTTTGGCTCCGTAACTGCCCAAATAAGTGAAGTGTGCAGTGATTCTAAGAGTGACTCCTGTCATCTGCATGTCATTCTGACTCACAGTATTGTTTCACTACCACAGCAGACTCCCTATACATGTTACTGCAAGGCACAGTGTTCTACACCACTATACAGGCTACCTGCAGCCAGGAAATAGCTGCTTTTTAACGTGATTCGCCGCAAATAAATTTGGATCGAATCAAATCTTTTCAAAAAATTCGGCGAACCGGTTGAATAGAATTTTTGAGAAATTCACTCATCTCTAGTTCAGAGATTCAAAGGACACCTTTCTGGGTTTATAAGGCATGTGTTTGTTGGAAACCACATTGTCTCTGCTACCTGAGAAAAGGTTTGCTTGTGTCCCAAAATGTGTAGTACAGTGGATGTAAAAAGTCTACACACCCCTGTTAAAATGTCAGGTTTCTGTGATGTAAAAAAATGAGACAAAGATAAATAATTTCAGAACTTTTTCCATCTTTAATGTGACCAATAAATTGTACCACTCAATTGAAAAACAAACTGAAATCTTTTAGGTGGAGGGAATAAAACAAAAAAAAAGAAAATGTTTTATAACTGGGGATGTAGCTGTGTTCTGAATTAAGCAATCACATTCAAAATCATGTTAAATAGGAGTCAGCATACACCTGCCATCATTTAAAGTGCCTCTGATTAACCCCAAATACAGTTCAGCTGCTCTAGTTGGTCTTTCCTGAAATTTTCTTAGTCACATCCCACAGCAAAAGCCATTGTCCACAGAGAGCTTCCAAAGCATTAGAGGGTTCTCATTGTTAAAAGGTATCAGTCAGGAGAAGGGTACAAAAGAATTTCCAAGGCATTAGATATACCATGGAACACAGTGAAGACAGTCATCATCAAATGGAGAAAATATGGCACAGCATTGACATTACCAAGAACTGGACGTCCCTCTAAAATAGATGAAAAGACAAGAAGAAAACTGGTCTGGGAGGCTACCAAGAGGCCTACCGCAACATTAAAGGAACTGCAGGAATATCTGGCAAGTACTGGCTGTGTGGTACATGTGAAAACAATCTCCCGTATTCTTCACTCTGGGCTATGGGGTAGAGTGGCAAGACAAAAGCCTTTTCTTACGAAGAGAAACATCCAAGCCAGGCTACATTTTGCAAAAACACATCTGAAGTCTCCCAAAAGCATGTGAGAAAAGGTGTTCTGGTCTGATGAAACCAAGGTTGAACTTTTTGGCCATAATTCTGAAAAATATGTTTGGCGCAAAAACAACACTGCACATCACCAAAAGAACACCATACCCACAGTGAAGCATAGTGGTGGCAGCATCATGCTTTGGGGCTGTTTTTCTTCAGCTGGAACTGGGGCCTTAGTTAAGCTAGAGGGAATTATGAACAGTTCCAAATATCAGTCAATATTGGCACAAAACCTTCAGGCTTCTGCTAGAAAGCTAAACATGAAGAGGAACTTAATCTTTCAGCATGACAACGACCCAAAGCATACATCCAAATCAACAAAGGAATGGCTTCACCAGAAGAAGATTAAAGTTTTGGAATGGCCCAGCCAGAGCCCAGACCTGAATCCGATTGAAAATCTGTGGGTTGATCAGAAGATGGCTGTGCACAGGAGATGCCCTCGCAATCTGACAGATTTGGGGTGTTTTTGCAAAGAAGAGTAGGCAAATCTTGCCAAGTCAAAATGTGCCATGCCGATAGACTCATGCCCAAAAAGACTGAGTGCTGTAAGAAAATCAAAATATGCTTCAACAAAGTATTAGTTTAAGGGTGTGCACACTTATGCAACCATATTATTTTATTTTTATATTTTTTCTTCTCTCTACCTAAAAGATTTCAGTTTGTTTTTCAATTGAGTTGTACAGTTTATAGGTCACATTAAAGGTGGAAAAAGTTCTGAAATGATTTATCTTTGTCTAATTTTTTTTACATCACAGAAACCTGACATTTTAACAGGGGTGTGTATCCACTGTATATGAGACATTATAAATAAAGAATACTTTTGGATTACTTTACTGCCATTCTTGATTCCACTTGGGAGTTCTTGCGCTACTCGATGCTCATCATCTAGTCTGTGTATTACACACAGGCTTTCACACTGTGGTTGTCTTCGTTCTCAAATCCACTAGCACCTGTATTGGAGAGATTTGGGTTGTGGCTGCATTTACACAACTTTTACGAAAAGTTTATTTTTTTTTACATTAATGTTGTGCCTAATCTGTACAACCATTGAAGGTGAGCCTCTTTAATTGGTATAACAATTTCACAGTCCACCTAAATGGAAAAAAATAGAACATGTTCTATCTTTTTGTTGTGCGGAGGCACGGCTAGAAACACCACGGGAGTACTGTAGTGCTTCCGTGGGGTTCCGATCCGTGCTTCCGTTCCGCACCGCACCGCATTTCCGGGTTTTCAGATTTATTCAAGTGAATGGGTCTGCATCCGTGATGCGGGGTGCACACGGCCGGTGTTCCGTGTATTGCAGAACCGCCGTATGCATGAGCCCTTAACCGTTAAGGGCAAAACTAGAGAGTAATGTATCAAATCCAACCGGAAAAGTGAAGTGTTTTAGATTTTTTTTTTTCAGTGAAGTAGGCAATTGCAATAAATTTATAAAATGTCAGGGCCATTTTTAGTGTGATTCTAAGTGATGGGCAGATGTGTGGTGTCTGGAATTGCATTTAAAAAAAATGAAAATTACTGAAAAAGATAAAGAACACCCTGCACGATGTGATAAATAAATATGCGGATGTACACGACCACATTTAAAACTGAAAAATCGCTGCAAATAATTGCACACACACAACAGATTCAAAAATTATACAGTCAGGTCCATAAATATTGGGACATCGACACAATTCTAAATTTTTTGGCTCTATTCACCACCACAATGGATTTGAAATGAAATAAACAAGATGTGCTTTAACTGCAGACTGTCAGCTTTACTTTGAGGGTATTTACATCCAAATCAGGTTAACGGTGTAGGAATTACAACAGTTTGCATATGTGCCTCCCACTTGTTAAGGGACCAAAAGTAATGGGACATAATAATAATCATAAATTAAACTTTCTCTTTTTAATACTTGTTTGCAAATCCTTTGCAGTCAATTACAGCCTGAAGTCTGGAACACATAGACATCACCAGTTGCTGGGTTTCATCCCTGGTGATGCTCTGCCAGGCCTCTACTGCAACTGTCTTCAGTTCCTGCTTGTTCTTGGGGCATTTTCCCTTCAGTTTTGTCTTCAGCAAGTGAAATGCATGCTCAATCGGATTCAGGTCAGGTGATTGACTTGGCCATTGCAGAACATTCCACTTCTTTCCCTTAAAAAACTCTTTGGTTGCTTTTGCAGTATGCTTTGGGTCATTGTCCATCTGCATTGTGAAGCACCGTCCAATGAGTTCTGAAGCATTTGGCTGAATATGAGCAGATAATATTGCCCAAAACACTTCAGAATTCATCCTGCTGCTTTTGTCAGCAGTCACATCATCAATAAATACAAGAAAACCAGTTCCATTGGCAGCCATACATGCCCACGCCATGACACTACCACCACCATGCTTCACTGATGAGGTGATATGCTTAGGATCATGAGCAGTTCCTTTACTTCTCCATACTCTTCTCTTCCCATCACTCTGGTACAAGTTGATCTTGGTCTCATCTGTCCATAGGATGTTGTTCTAGTACTGTGAAGACTTTTTTAGATGTTGTTTGACAAACTCTAATCTGGCCTTCCTGTTTTTGAGGCTCACCAATGGTTTACATCTTGTGGTGAACCCTCTGTATTCACTCTGGTGAAGTTTTCTCTTGATTGTTGACTTTGACACACATACACCTACCTCCTGGAGAGTGTTCTTGATCTGGCCAACTGTTGTAAAGGGTGTTTTCTTCACCAGGGAAAGAATTCTTCGGTCATCCACCACAGTTGTTTTCTGTGGTCTTCCGGGTCTTTTGGTGTTGCTGAGCTCACCGGAGCGTTCCTTCTTTTTAAGAATGTTCCAAACAGTTGTTTTGGCTACGCCTAATGTTTTTGCTATCTCTCTAAAGGGTTTGTTTTGTTTTTTCAGCCTAATGATGGCTTGTTTCACTGATAGTGAGCTCTTTGGATCTCATCTTGAGAGTTGACAGCAACAGATTCCAAATGCAAATAGCACACTTGAAATGAACTCAGGACCTTTTATCTGCTCATTAAAATTGGGATAATGAGGGAATAACACACACCTGGCCATGGAACAGCTGAGAAGCCAATTGTCCCATTACTTTTGGTCCCTTAACAAGTGGGAGGCACATATGCAAACTGTTGTAATTCCTACACCGTTCACCTGATTAGGATGTAAATACCCTCACATTAAAGCTGACACTCTGCAATTAAAGCTCATTTTGTTTGTTTGGGAGGCGGCGTTGCGGCATGACGTGAATAGACGGGCGTGCAGCGGTCCTCCCCCCTCCCACAACGCCGACCCTGGCTCCTGCTCCTGCTCTCGCTGCGGCATGGGCAACGATTCCGATGCGCTAATCCGATGAGCCCGACCCCAGGCTGAGAGGCTGATCTACCTGATTGATGTGCCTGCCTGGTCCGCCTTCTGTTCCTCTGCTGTCCCGCTGCTGTGAAGCACTGCTGCCGTCTCCGCTGAGTTGGCCTCGGAGGCTGTATGTCCGGGGTCTCTACCTGGGGTCCTAACTGCCTCAGGCTGCCCTTCTGTGCCCGCTCCAGGCCACTCAAGATCGGAGGCCACCTGCGATGTTCGAAGATCCGAAGTAGCGGCGCGGCGTGAGTAAATGCCCCCCTGTGTGTGCCGCATGGTGGTCTCTGGGAGTTCTGTTTGCTAGGTACTGTCTGTTGCGAGCGGTCGTCTGTGAGCCGTCTCCCGGGTCCTATCTGCCCTGTTGCCGGGTGGCCCTGAAGAGAAGGGGACTGACCCCTTTACTATATGCTCCACTATACGCCGCTCCACATGCCATTAAGCCAGCTGTTTTACTGATTTATCTGTGGGGTGGCCGCGACAGTTGCCAAGCTCCAAACAGCTTCTCTTGCTGGGCCCTATATCAGCCTTATACCTGTTATTTACACCAATCATATGCCTGCCACATTAGTGTACACCACTACAGCCCCTGTTTTGCCGCTGGACACCGCACCGCTGCATGGTAAAGACTGCCATATACAGGGAGTGCAGAATTATTAGGCAAGTTGTATTTTTGAGGATTAATTTTATTATTGAACAACAACTATGTTCTCAATGAACCCAAAAAACTCATTAATATCAAAGCTGAATATTTTTGGAAGTAGTTTTTAGTTTGTTTTTAGTTTTAGCTATTTTAGGGGGATATCTGTGTGTGCAGGTGACTATTACTGTGCATAATTATTAGGCAACTTAACAAAAAACAAATATATACCCATTTCAATTATTTATTTTTACCAGTGAAACCAATATAACATCTCAACATTCACAAATATACATTTCTGACATTCAAAAACAAAACAAAAACAAATCAGTGACCAATATAGCCACCTTTCTTTGCAAGGACACTCAAAAGCCTGCCATCCATGGATTCTGTCAGTGTTTTGATCTGTTCACCATCAACATTGCGTGCAGCAGCAACCACAGCCTCCCAGACACTGTTCAGAGAGGTGTACTGTTTTCCCTCCTTGTAAATCTCACATTTGATGATGGACCACAGGTTCTCAATGGGGTTCAGATCAGGTGAACAAGGAGGCCATGTCATTAGATTTTCTTCTTTTATACCCTTTCTTGCCAGCCACGCTGTGGAGTACTTGGACGCGTGTGATGGAGCATTGTCCTGCATGAAAATCATGTTTTTCTTGAAGGATACAGACTTCTTCCTGTACCACTGCTTGAAGAAGGTGTCTTCCAGAAACTGGCAGTAGGACTGGGAGTTGAGCTTGACTCCATCCTCAACCCGAAAAGGCCCCACAAGCTCATCTTTGATGATACCAGCCCAAACCAGTACTCCACCTCCACCTTGCTGGCGTCTGAGTCGGACTGGAGCTCTCTGCCCTTTACCAATCCAGCCACGGGCCCATCCATCTGGCCCATCAAGACTCACTCTCATTTCATCAGTCCATAAAACCTTAGAAAAATCAGTCTTGAGATATTTCTTGGCCCAGTCTTGACGTTTCAGCTTGTGTGTCTTGTTCAGTGGTGGCCGTCTTTCAGCCTTTCTTACCTTGGCCATGTCTCTGAGTATTGCACACCTTGTGCTTTTGGGCACTCCAGTGATGTTGCAGCTCTGAAATATGGCCAAACTGGTGGCAAGTGGCATCTTGGCAGCTGCACGCTTGACTTTTCTCAGTTCATGGGCAGTTATTTTGCGCCTTGGTTTTTCCACATGCTTCTTGCGACCCTGTTGACTATTTTGAATGAAACGCTTGATTGTTCGATGATCACGCTTCAGAAGCTTTGCAATTTTAAGAGTGCTGCATCCCTCTGCAAGATATCTCACTATTTTTGACTTTTCTGAGCCTGTCAAGTCCTTCTTTTGACCCATTTTGCCAAAGGAAAGGAAGTTGCCTAATAATTATGCACACCTAATATAGGGTGTTGATGTCATTAGACCACACCCCTTCTCATTACAGAGATGCACATCACCTAATATGCTTAATTGGTAGTAGGCTTTCGAGCCTATACAGCTTGGAGTAAGACAACATGCATAAAGAGGATGATGTGGTGAAAATACTCATTTGCCTAATAATTCTGCACGCAGTGTATATAGACTGCCATATGTATACCTGCCATATATACCTGCCATATATACCAGCCTTATACTAGCCAGATCAGTGTACATCACTACAGCCCCTGTTTCGCCGCTGGACACTGCACCGCTCCGTGGTAAAAACTGCTCCAACTCCCCTCTGACCCCCAGAACCCACAAGCCCCAGAACTGGGACAATTCCATTTAGGAGTTTTCCAAGACTCAGGTGACCGGGGGGTCTATTTGCAAGATCCCTGATTCATTTATCCTCTCTGGGTGCTATAAGATATACACGGTTGTTTGTATAAGGAACATTAAGATCTGCGCAACATCCACTCTGAAACTACCGTGTAAGAGGCTGAAAGGGGAAGGGAACAAAGGGGGAAAGGGGGGGGGAAGGGAGGGGAAAAAAAAAATGGCTCCAAAACCATCAAACAGAATGTCCATCGGAAGCTCTCCACCCAAAGGGGGCACTGTAAGGACGCAGCTTGATAAATATCTTAAATCCTCACCTCCATTACCCAAGACAAGGGGTAATCAGAAGCAAACATCACAGATGGGGGATCATGAAGAGAATAAAAACCCTCCAAATAAGGTGGGAGATAACCAGATGAGTAATATTGATCATAAATTAGCAGGTATATTGGAAGCAGTTAAAACAACCAACCAATCATTAAGTACCCTGACGACAACGGTGGCATCAGTGCAGACCGACATCGCGGTAATCCGGGACGATCTAAATAAAATGAGGCAGCGCGTTAAAGAGTACGAAACCCTGTCTATAGAGCTGCAAAAAGAATCCAGCCAGATTAAAAAAAGGATGGCAACAGTAGAGAATGATAATAAGGCACTGAAGGAAAAAATGGCCGATTTGGAGGACAGATCACGGAGAGACAATCTCAAATTAGTGGGTTTTCCAGAAGGAGCAGAAAAAGATGACCCTATAGGTTTCATACAAAAATGGCTATTAGATAATATAACAACGTCAGGAGCAGCTCTAGGACCCACAGTGGAGAGAGCGCACCGTATTCCAACAAGAAAACCCCTACCAGGGCTAGCACCAAGGCCCCTGTTAATTAAAATGACCTCCTCAAGGGATCGGGATAATATCCTTAGGTGGAAGAGAGAAGCGCAAGCGGTGAAATACAATGATGCCAACATAGAGATATACCCGGACTTCTCGAAAGCGACGCAAGATAAAAGAAGAGAATATAAGGATGTTAAAAAGAGACTGATACAAGCCCAACTAAAATACTCCATGATGTACCCTGCGAAACTACGGGTCATCTACAAAGAAACCATTCAATTTTTTTCCAACCCAAGTGATGCAGCAGATTGGATGGACTCTCAGGGCATTAAATAACCCGCTCATGGTCGCGGTGGGGGAGAGCCGGGGGGGTCGACGGCGGGGGGGGGGATAGTCGATAGTCAGAGACCTATGAGCCGCAGTTTGCGTCTCGCAGGTCAGAATGGGATTGGGGTTTGGGGGGTTGGGGGAGGGAGCTTCTTTCCGCGGGGGACTGTCGTGGTGTTGAGGGTATGTCGTTGGTGGTTCCCCTGCCCCTCCGCTCAGTGCTGCCTTACTCTTCAAAATGTCTAGTATATTGACATGGAATATCCGCGGTTTTGCGGACAAAATTAAGAGGTGCGCAGTGTTTGATTTAGTTTCTAGACATTTACCAGCAATAGTGGCCCTGTTAGAAACTCATCTTACAGGTGAAAAAATAGCAGCACTGGGCGGAAGGAGATGGGCCTCTCACGAATACCATTCCTGTCACTCTATATATTCCAGGGGAATTAGTGTGTATATTCATAGACAGGTAGATTATGACCCAATAGAACAGCTACTCGATCAAGAGGGCAGGTACATCTTTTTGCACTGTTATTGGCAGGGGCAAAGGAGAATCATAGCGTTTATATACATCCCGCCCCCCTTTACAACTACTGTATTATGTAAATTGATGGACTATATTGCAGCACGAGAGGAGTGCCCGGTGCTGGTGATGGGCGATTTCAACTCGGTCATGGACATTAAAAAAGATAGGATCTCCACCATAACCAATTATGAATTAAATCTAGGATCAAGTACAGTGCTATCTAGAATTTGCACAGAGATGGCACTGGTTGATATATGGCGATCTCTTTACGGAAATAAGCAGGTATTTTCTTGCTGCAGTAACACATATAGGTCCATGTCCCGAGTTGATCTGGCTCTCGCCAGCCCCGGGCTCATCAATAGGGTAAAAAAAATTAATTATGAAAGTCATGGTATCTCGGACCACAGCCCGGTTTTGGTAATACTGGACAGTCCTAAGAAACCAAACCCAAATATAATTTTTAAACTTAACCCCCACTGGATGACATTGATAAGGAATCTAGATAAGATTAATGAAGAAATAAAACTCTTTTGGAGGGATAATGTTAATTCAACACATATCCATATGGTTTGGGACTCACTTAAGGCATACCTTCGGGGTATATATTCATACGAAATCAGGAAACAGAAAAATCTCTTTGCCCAAACTCAAAAAGAAATAGAAGGGAGGCTCAACCAGATAACGAATGAGATTATCCACGCAAACACCCCAGAAAAACAACTTCAACTTAAAAAAGCACAAGATGAATATAAACAATATCTACACAAAAAAGCACAGAATAAAATGTTTTTTTCAGGGTTGAGGAGTTTTAGTGAGTCTGGTAAGCCAAGCAGATTATTATCTATGATAGTAAAAAATCAAAGGGGAGGTTCCAATATCATTGGTATTAGGACAGAGGCAGGAAACATCCTACGAGACCCTGATGACATCCTAAGGGAATTTACTAGGTATTTTACGACACTATATCAAGCCGGGTCTAAAAATCAGGGAGGAAAAATAGATCAATATCTGGACAACATTGAGATCCCTGAATTTGACCAACAAGACATTGACTGGTTAAATAGACCTATACAACTGACTGAGCTACAGACTACAATCTATCAAGGGCAACACATCCCCAGGGGTGGACGGTTTCCCATTTGAAGTATACCGGAAACATGAGGGAACGATTCTCCCCCAAATGTTGGAGGTACTAAATAAATCTTGGATAATGGGTTCCCTACCCCCCTCATGGATGGAAGCCACTATCACATTGATCCCTAAAAAGGGTAAGGATCCGTTGTTAGCTGCCTCCTACCGCCCCATCTCTCTGTTGAATACAGACTATAAAATTCTTGCTAAACTGTTAGCCAACAGATTAAAAACTGTCATACACAAAGTCGTCCATGTAGATCAAACCGGGTTCATTCCTAAAAGAAACATACAGGATAATATAAGGCGGGCCTGCCTGAACATCCAGACGGGGGACGGGGGGGACTGCTCCATCCTGTCTTTGGATGCCGCTAAGGCCTTTGACAGGGTGGAGTGGTCCTTCCTTTGGAGAGTACTATTGCGGGTGAAGATGGGCGACCATTTCTCCAGATGGGTTCGCATTCTGTACCAAAACCCGGTATCGAGGGTCCGAATAAATGGTGAATACTCTGCCCCTTTTCCCCTGAACCGAGGAACACTCCAGGGCTGCCCCCTTTCCCCCTTGCTCTTCTCGCTGTTCCTGGAGCCAATTGCATGCAAAATCAGAACAGATGTGGAAATATCGGGCTTCAGGTGCGAGGGAGAAGCTGACAAAATGATTTTATATGCGGACGACATGCTGCTCTTTTTGGGGAAGGGGTATACAGACTTGCCCAGGGTTATGGAAAGTCTGGATGAGTTTGGATCACTATCTGGATATGACATAAACTGGGAAAAATCCAAATTCCTTCCATTGAGACGCCCGGTTCCACGGGGCCACAATTTCCGGGTTAGTATATTGACCCCAGCAGACTCTCTATTGTACCTGGATATGCAGATAGGGACCAAACTGGAACATTATTTGAAACTGAATATACTCCCAACAATAGATAAAGTCAGGGAAAAAATTAGAACGTGGCTAAAACTCCCTCTGTCACAAATCAACCGAATAGCGCTTATTAAAATGACATTATTACCAATGTTACTATATGTTTTCAACGCTAGTCCAATCACGATAGAAGACAAGTTTTTCAACAAGTTAGAGACCCTCTTTAATGAACTGATATGGGGCCGCAAACGAGTCAGAATTAAGATTCAGTATCTGTATAAAGAAGAGGGTGGAATGTCCATCCCTTTTTTAAAAGGATATTACCTAGCTGCCCAACTGAGATGGTGTGTGAGGAATCGGAGGAATAAATGCATCTGCCTTCTTTTTGGGGAGCATTGTAGACCATGGTCGGATCTTTTTCACATTCTTGAAACCGGTATTCTTAAGAAGAAAACAATAATAAACCCGTTTTGTAGAATGCTTGGGTATATTTGGCAACAAATTAGAGACATGGCGGGTGTATCTGAAGCAGTTCAGTACACCCCATTGTGGGGGAACGCACACTTACCACAAGTTATGCAATTAGGCCACGCTGAATATTGGGAAACATATGGGATATATTTAATTGCACAAGTTTTTCATCAAGGACTGATTAAGCCCTTAAATGAAATATTACCAGATATCACATTAGGATTTATGGATAAATTTCGATATGAACAATTACGTCATGCCATATACCACACGGAGAATAAGAATTATTTGAAGATAGTAAGGAACACTTTTTTAGATTTCTGTCAAGATATGACATTTAACACCTCCATATCACAGATGTACGTTAGGTTAAAATATGAACACACAAAAACGATCACATTTAGGGGTGAGGCTAAATGGGAAAGAGATTTACACAAAGGGGAACCGATTATATGGAATACTGTATATAGAAATATTAAAAGATCGACTGTCTCACCCGCACATGCATGGATCCTTTTGAAAATCATACACCGCCTCTATTATACACCAGCATTACTGCATACTTTTTATAAAGATAGGAAACAGAACTGCTATAAATGTAACAAAGACAGAGGAGATTATAAACATCTGCTGTGGGAATGCCCAGGGATAAATGAATATTGGATAAAAATATTTCGGAAACTGCAGGACTACTCCCCTATGAAGTACCAGGCATGCATTGATTACGCCATCCTGGGTACCTTCCCAGAGACGGTTGAAAATAAAATTAAGCAAATACTGTGGTTTCGGGGCATCGCACTAGCTAAAATAATAATTGTGAAACACTGGGGCACCATGAAATACCCCAGTTTTCAGGAGTGGTTGGAGTGGATAAACAGAGTTAGGCAGTATGAACATATTCTAGCCCAAACAGTAGGGAAAAGGGCAGTCTGGTTACGGATCTGGGGTAACTGGAAATAACGACAGCCGATGTAGACACGGCGGCTTTGTGGAGGAGAGGGGGGGCAACTGGCAACTGGAAACAATGACAAAGATGCAGACACGGCAGCCCCGCGGAAAGAAAAAGGGGGGGGTAGAGGGAGGGATAAGGGGAGTGTATAAATAAAATGGAAATTCAGCACAGGATTAGATGAATGTACTAATGTATTCCTACTTTATTGCTTTGTGATATTAAAATAGAAGATTGTTATACACTATTTTTTTTTTTGGAAAATAAAATATATATAAAAAAAAAAAAAGCTCATTTTGTTTGTTTTATTTTAAATCCATTGTGGTGGTGTATGATGGGCTATAAGTAACTCCATTTTGTCCTTTCAGCAACGTGTATTACATTTGGCCAGTGCACTTCCAATATCTCCCTTCCCCCTTCCCCCTTCTGGAATGTGAGAAACTTCCTGTGCGGTTTCAAGATACCCATACATTCCTTGGTTTGTAAGTTTGAACAGCCTTACCATATAGGGTCATCTTGGCTCAAGTGCATGCTGGCCTATGTGTATATACCTGATTGGTCAAATGCTGTTACTATGAGTCATCTATTATGTTAATGCTGAGCTCATGTGTGATCATACTATAGGTCGAAACTAATGCTAACATATGATTGGATGTCAAGGAAGCTCAACCCCCTCTATTATAACTGTTTGCCAACTGTGAAATAAACCAGAATGGATTGGAACTAGACACGTGTTCAGTGTTATTTCATTCATTCTCCCGGTACCGGATAAGATTTAATTCAAGCTGATCACCGAAGTCTGGAGACAGGGACACGTTAGCCAAAAGAGTCCATATTGCCTTACAGTGTATAGAGCCAAAAATGTTAGAATTGTGTTGATGTCCCAATATTTATGGACCTGACTGTATAATATATAATGGCCCCCTCTGTATTATTATAATATATAATGGTCCCCTCTGTATTATTAGTATATATAATGGCCCCTCTGTATTATTATAATATATAATAGCCCCCTCTGTATTATTAGTATATATAATGCCCCCTCAGTATTATTAGTATATAATAGCCCCCTCAGTATTATTAGTATATATAATGTCCGCCTCTATTATTAGTATATATAATGGCCCCCATTGTATTATTAGTATATATAATGGCCCCTCTGTATTATTATAATATATAATGGCCCCCTCTGTATTATTAGTTGTCACGGCGGACAGGGAATTCAGACACACAGAGAAGCAGGGGAAGGGTCACCTCCTAGCTAAACCCTGACTTCTTTCCCTGCACTGCTCAGCCCACATTCAGACCTTGAAGGTAGGAATGAAGTGTCCTCGTGCCTGGGCTAAAACACCCTAGATTCCCTGAGATGGTGAAAAGGAGCAGCCTGCTCGCATAGAACCTGGATGGGAAAGATGACACAAACACAACCTAGACAGCAATCAACAAAAACTGAAACCACACTTATCTTTTCTGAGCTGGAACAGACAACCTTCCTTCCTTGCTTCCAAGGCCAGACTGATTTCTATAACCCGCTCAGAACACTGGACTAGAGTGATATTTAAACCAGTGACCCCACCCAGTGCACCTGATGGGAGGCGGGTTCAGCACGACTCCAAAACAAAACAAAACTAAACAGGTGCTGCTATTCTGGCCGACCTCCGCACATAGTCAGAGCAGGGTATGACAGTACCCCCCCTTCTACGGGTGACCTCCGGACACTCCGGACCAACCTTATCCGGATGGGATCTATGAAAAGCCTTTACCAATCGGCTGGCACTGACATCCAGCGCCGGAACCCACGTCCTCTCCTCAGGGCCGTATCCCCTCCAGTGTACCAGGTACTGAAGGCAACCCCGAAGAACTTTAGAGTCGAGAACCCTGGAGATCTCGAACTCCAAATTTCCATCGACCAGAACGGGAGGAGGAGGCAATGGCGATGGTTCCACCGGTTTCACGTATTTTTTTAGTAAAGACCTGTGGAACACATCATGGATCCTCCAAGTCTGCAGAAGAACCAGCCGAAACGCTACTGGATTGATCACCGCAGATATTTTGTACGGACCAATAAATCTTGGACCCAGTTTCCAAGATGGCACTCTCAATTTAATATTTTTAGTGGACAACCACACCAGATCACCCACACACAGGTCCGGACCAGTCACACGTCTCTTGTCAGCCATTTGCTTATGCCTCTCACCCATTTTCCCCAAATTCCCTTGGATCCTCCGCCAGATAGAGGACAAGGCAGAAGAAAATCTCTCTTCCTCTGGCATCCCAGAGGAACCAGTCCCAGAAAAGGTACCAAACTGAGGATGAAAACCGTATGCACCAAAAAATGTTGACTTACCCGTGGACTCCTGCCTATGGTTATTCAATGCAAATTCTGCTAGGGACAAGAATGAGGACCAGTCCTCCTGATTCTCAGCCACAAAGCACCTCAAGTAGGTCTCCAGGTTTTGATTAGTACGCTCTGTCTGTCCATTCGACTGCGGATGAAAAGCCAAACAGAACGCCCTCCAAAACCTGGAGACAAACTGCGTGCCCCTATCAGAGACCACATCCGAAGGAATACCATGCAATCTCACAATATTATCCACAAAAATCTGCGCAAGAGTCTTGGCGTTAGGCAGACTAGTTAAAGATATAAAGTGAGCCATTTTACTAAAACGGTCAACTACCACCAAAATTACTGTTCTCCCGGAGGAACTCGGCAGATCCGTAATAAAGTTCATAGACAAATGCATCCAAGGACGAGACGGAATTGACCATGATAGAAATGAACCAGCCGGTCGAGTATGAGAAACATTTGACTGAGCACAGGTCTCACAAGCTGCCACGTAATCTTCAATGCTCTTACGTAACCCTGGCCACCAGAACCTCCGAGACACCAGATCACAGGTGGACTTACCACCAGGATGTCCAGCAAGGACAATATCGTGATGTTCCTTGAATACCTTGTATCGCAGGCCTTCAGGAACAAACAACCTCCCTGGGGGACAAGAACCAGGAGCCCCCTCCTGAGCTCCCAACACCTCCATCTCCAATTCGGGGTACAGAGCGGAGACCACGACCCCATCAGCTAAAATCGGAGCAGGATCCTCTGAATCACCTCCCCCAGGAAAGCTACGAGACAAGGAATCCGCCTTGACGTTCTTAACCCCTGGGCGAAAGGTAACCACAAAATTGAACCTGGTAAAAAACAGTGACCATCTGGCCTGTCTAGGGTTCAGACGCTTGGCAGATTGCAAGTAAGCCAAATTCTTATGGTCTTTATATACCGTAACAGGGTGAGACGCCCCCTCCAACCAGTGACGCCATTCCTCAAAGGCCAACTTGATAGCCAGCAACTCTCTATCTCCAACATCATAATTCCTCTCGGCGACCGAGAGCTTCTTGGAGAAAAAAGCACACGGGACCCATTTTCCAGGAGATGGACCCTGCGACAGCACCGCTCCAACCCCCACCTCAGATGCATCAACCTCCACTACGAATGGCTGAGACACATCGGGCTGCACCAGAATGGGAGCAGACGCAAAACGCTCCTTAATAGCCGAAAAGGCCTGCAATGCCTAATCCGACCAGACAGAGACGTCGGCGCCCTTCTTAGTCATATCAGTGAGAGGTCTTACAATGGTAGAATAGTTCGAAATAAATTTTCTACAATAATTAGTAAACCCCAGGAACCTCATCAAAGCTTTCTGATTCTCTGGTCGGTCCCACTCCAGAACCGCCCGTACCTTTTCGGGGTCCATACGAAAACCAGAGTCAGAAAGCAGATATCCCAAGAACGGAAGCTCCTGCACCGAAAACAAACATTTCTCCAATTTAGCATATAATTTATTCTCCCGAAGGATCGTCAAGACTCACATGATCCTGATGGGTCTTCAGATCAGGAGAGTAAATTAAAATGTCATCCAAATAAACCACCACGAATCTCCCCACCAAATGATGAAAAATAGCCCCCTCTGTATTATTAGTATATATAATAGCCCTCTCTGTATTATTAGAATATATAATGGCCCCTGTAACGGACCGTTTCAGCAGACAAGGGGTTAAAATCAGTTTAGGCGATGTGCCCCTTTCTGAGAGACAGGCCCAGCTACTGCAGAACACCAATGTCCCGAACTGGATACAAAGTAGCACTCCAAACTGGAACCTCATGAATAGCTGCTAGTAGACGAACAGGAATCAGCTTACACTCCTGGCAATCAGTCTCTAACAGCATACAGCGGATCCCCCCCAATAACGAGACAAGGCTCCGTGTTGAGGGTCAAGCAGTGGTCTGAGGTCCTGGCACACCCAGCCTGTTTTTTATTACAGTTGTTGCAATTACAGGTCCGCCCACAGGGAGGTATAAAACAACCAAGCCCATCTGGTGTACACGCCCCTAGGGGGCCAGAATGAAGACTGTGACATCACTGTAGGATACACAGAGACAATACATCCCCACAATGCATCATGGTTTCCTCCTCTCTGCCCTGGAGACACCCGAGGCGTAATCCAATTATCTCTCAAGACAAAGAGAAATCACCAATACACATGTGAGAACAACAGGACAGACATCACCCTTTAAACACACAATGGGACAATGGCACAATAGAAACACACCCAGCATTTTCCTCCCAAGCTGACAAGTTACACTTATTATAAATTGTTACAACTTTGTGAGTTTACATTGGCCATACATATAACTTACATCAATTTAAACAGTATAACTTGGGGACAAACCTATCCAAAATTCACTTGAATCGGTTCAGGGGTTTAAAAGTTAGTATGGGCCATAATCCTGAGGCAAGAGGCTGGTAAACAGGCCTCTCCAAAACCCAGTGGCGAGGTTGGTTTCACCACACATCCCCCCCCCCCAGGGAAGACTAACCAGATACCTGACCTCACGCCGGTCGGTACCTGAGTTAGTCTGGCAGCCCACCCACAACCCAATACTGGACCTGTTGCATTTAGTAGCCTGTCTCTGTCCAGTAAGTCCACCAAGGTTATGTTGGAAGCTGGTACTCCCGGTCTCTGTGTTGCTCCCTGGCTTAGAGTCTGGTTGTTGGAGGGGGAGACCGACTGTCTCTACCCCCTGTGCTGTAGGTGCAGAGACCACGGTCCCATCTGCACTGTTGTGGGGGTTACTGTCTCCCCCTGGTGCGTTAAGCTGCTGCTGGGGAGAGGGGGTAACGAGCTCCTCTCCCATACATACTTCCAGCCGCTGGGGAGGGCGACCGACCGTCTCCGCTCCCAATACAGTGTCCTGCTGCTGGGGAAAGGAGACTGGGCTCTCTATTCCCTGCTGGACACTCTGCCGCTGGGGAATGGAGTCTTGGCTCCCAATTCCCAAAAAATCACTCTGCTGCTGGGGGGCAGGGACAACTACCTCTGCCCCCTGTAACTCAGCCTGCCGCTGGGGAGGGAAGACGCTGCTCTCCTCTCCCTGCACTTCATACTGCCTTCCCGGCATATCACTATGCTGCTGGGGGGCAGGAACAACTACCTCTGCCCCCTGTAACTCAGCCTGCCGCTGGGGAGGGAGGACGCTGCTCTCCTCTCCCTGCATTTCACACTGCCTTCCCGGCATATCACTCTGCTGCTGGGGGGCAGGAACAACTACCTCTGCCCCCTGTAACTCAGCCTGCCGCTGTCACGACTGTGACTGATCCAGACAGGTCTGGGAGGAGAAGGTCGCAGCGACTTGCTACTCGCGATAGCTTGTGAGTTTGCTCCGTGGTTCAGGGTATGTCATCTGGGTTTTGCCTTGTGAACCTTTTTGTCCTGACTGGGAGTTTGCAGGCATCCTTCTCAGGTGAGTCCTGTCTGCCACTCCCAGCTACTATATTAATTTCAGTTTCACTTGCAGTCATTGCCAGATATAGTCCTTACTTCCAGTTCTAGTCTGACCTTTGAAGGAGATCGTTTGATGGTGTTGCTGTGGAGCTCTTGTCCGGCGTGGACTGTCGTGATTGGGATCGCCTTCTCTGCTCGTGACTGGATAAGTCTATCTCTGCTATAGTTTGTTTGTTGCTGTCTTCCCCTGTTGTTTTCCTAGACGTGAGTGATGGTGACTAGCGCTCCCATCGGCCTTTCCCCAGTCCAGTCTTGTTAGGGCGACTGAGGGTTTAGGCATCCTGCTCGCCGCACGGGTTCACACCCCGTCAAGGGTATCAGGGCAGACAGGTGCCAGCTTAGGGTTAGTCAGGGGTGGCCATTCTATTTCCCATCTGTAGATAAGGGTCCCCCTTCCCCTCCGTCTGGTGTGACACGACTGCTGCTGGGATAGCGGTCGTGACAGCCGCTGGGGAGGGAGGACGCTGCTCTCCTCTCCCTGCACTTCACACTGCCGCTGGGGAATGGAGACTGGGCTCCCAATTCCCTGCAATTCACACTGCCGCTGGGGAGTGGAGACTGGGCTCCCAATTCCCTGCTGGACACTCTGCGGCTGGGGAGGGGAGACTGAGCTCTCTCTGTCCCGCAACTGTAATTTCCAATGGAGGTCCACCCAACGTGGCAGCTGACCGTCACCTTCTGCCCGGTATAGTAGGGTCTTGAACACTAGACTCCTCACGAACTTCACGTATTTCTCAGCTGGATTGGGTCCGAAGAAGTTCAGCTGCAACCACATCATACGGTCAAATTCCTCGACAGAGTATCTGTACTCCACTGCTGGTTCCATCCTGGTGCTTTTAGGGTCGCGTTGCCCTTAACTTGTAAAATCCAAAGAAATGGTGTCTCCTGTAGCTGTCCTTCTGGCTGTAGGAACGATCCCGCTGCTTGCCACCAATGTAACGGACCGTTTCAGCAGACAAGGGGTTAAAATCCGTTTAGGCGATATGCCCCTTTCTGAGAGACAGGCCCAGCTACTGCAGAACACCAACTCCCGAACTGGATACAAAGTAGCACTCCAAACTGGAACCTCACGAATAGCTGCTAGCAGACGAACAGGAATCAGCTTACACTCCTGGCAATCAGTCTCTAACAGCATACAGCGGATCCCCCCAATAACGAGACAAGGCTCCGTGTTGAGGGTCAAGCAGTGGTCTGAGGTCCTGGCACACCCAGCCTGTTTTTTATTACAGTTGTTGCAATTACAGGTCCGCCCACAGGGAGGTATAAAACAACCAAGCCCATCTGGTGTACACGCCCCTAGGGGACCAGAATGAAGACTGTGACATCACTGTAGGATACACAGAGACAATACATCCCCACAATGCATCATGGTTTCCTCCTCTCTGCCCTGGAGACACCCAAGGCGTAATCCAATTATCTCTCAAGACAAAGAGAAATCACCAATACACATGTGAGAACAACAGGACAGACATCACCCTTTAAACAAACAATGGGACAATGGCACAATAGAAACACACCCAGCATTTTCCTCCCAAGCTGACAAGTTACACTTATTATAAATTGTTACAACTTTGTGAGTTTACATTGGCCATACATATAACTTACATCAATTTAAACAGTATAACTTGGGGACAAACCTATCCAAAATTCACTTGAATCGGTTCAGGGGTTTAAAAGTTAGTATGGGCCATAATCCTGAGGCAAGAGGCTGATAAACAGGCCTCTCCAAAACCCAGTGGCGAGGTTGGTTTCGCCACAGCCCCCTCTGTATTATTAGTATATATAATGGCCCCTCCATATTATTATAATATATAATGGCCCCTTTGTATTATTAGTATATATAAAATAGCCCCCTCTGTATTATTAGTATATATAATAGCCCCCATTTTATTATTATAATATATAATTGTCCTTCTGTATTATTAATATATATAATGGCCCCTCTGTATTATTATAATATATAATGGCCCCTCTGTATTATTATAATATATAATGGCCCCCTATGTATTATTAGTATATATAATGGTCCCATCTGTATTATTATAATATATAATGGCCCCTCTGTATAATTAGTATATATAATGGCCCCTCTGTATTATTATAATATATAATGGCCCCCTGTGTATAATGATAGTAGAGGATAGTAGAGAATGATAGTAAAGTGAGGAATTTACAAATGTTTTCTGTGAAACTCTGTAGAGACGAGATGCGGCTGAAAGAAGGTATCATGGGGGTCTTATCTCCGAATGAAGATGTTGAGCAAAGTCTTCATCACAGGAGATGTCACTGGATGGATGAGGTAAGTGGTGCTGTATTCTACTGTATATAATAATGTCCATCCACATATTTGTTTCACGGTAGGATTGGGGGGTGGATTGAGAATATGGCCCACCCTGCCGCATCCTGGCCCCAGACTTCAGGTCACACTGTGTGTGTTCTAAATTCTGGGGCCTCATACCCATCTACTACATTATCTGTACTCAGTTATCACTGTGTTATCTGTAGTGTTACATAGGACTGCAAGTGACATCTACTACATTATCTGTAAAAATGGGCATGTCCACAGGTTGGGGGGGGCGCAATACATGACTTGCCCCGGGTGCTGGCAACCCACGCTACGCCACTGCATAGCCGTGTGCAAAAAAAACATACTATTAAAACATAACAATATTAATCCCCCCAAAAAACTACCCCTCATATTTTGTCACTTCCACTCCCCCCAAAAAATGTATAAATAGTGATCAAAAAGTCACACACACTTCAAAATCGTATCACTAGTGTTGGGCGAGCATGCTCGGCCGAACACCATTTTCACTCGAACATCGCGATGCTCGGAACATCACAGTGTCCGGCCGAACACCGCGTGGGCTCGAGCGCGATGCTCGAGTCTCCTTCCCGCACGTTTGTTGGCTGCTATGCAGCCAATAAACGTGCGGGAAAGTACTAGCCCTCACTGTAATGCCATAGCCATGTTGGTTACTGGCATTACAGTGATTGGCTGGCCGAGACACCTCATCGGGTGTTATATAGCACCCGATAACACGTGGTTCGGCTCAGTTTTAGTCAGGGAGAGCTGCAGCAGAAGGGACAGATAGTGTAGGGACAGGAATTGTTTAGTGTTGAAAGGTGTTAAAGACCCAAAAGTCCTTTTAAGGACTATTGTTTTATCTGGCTGCAATATATATTATTAGCGCAACCTGCGCTAAATTGCATGCAATTGTTTGGCCGCTGCTGACAGTGACACAAACTCTGCTACATCTGTTGTGTTACATTTGCACATCCTAAATATCTGTAACATTCAGCGCAATTGTTTGGCCGCTGGTGACAGTGACATTACCTGCACTATATCTCCTGTATAATGCTTGTGCATACTAAATATCTGTGACATTCAGTCAAATTTTTCTGTCAAATTTTTGTGACATTCAGTCTACAAACCGGATTCCAAAAAAGTTGGGACACTAAACAAATTGTGAAAAAAAACTGAATGCAATGATGTGGATTTGGCAAATGTCAATATTTTATTTGTAATAGAACATAGATAACAGATCAAACGTTTAATCCGAGTAAATGTATCATTTTAAAGGAAAAATACGTTGATTCCAATTTTCACGGTGTCAACAAATCCCCAAAAAGTTGGGACAAGTAGCAATAAGAGGCTAGAAAAAGTAAATTTGAGCATAACGAAGAGCTGGAAGACCAATTAACACTAATTAGGTCAATTGGCAACATGATTGGGTATAAAAAGAGCTTCTCAGAGTGGCAGTGTCTCTCAGAAGCCAAGATGGGTAGAGGATCACCAATTCCCACAATGTTGCGCAGAAAGATAGTGGAGCAATATCAGAAAGGTGTTACCCAGCGAAAAATTGCAAAGACTTTGCATCTATCATCATCAACTGTGCATAACATCATCCGAAGATTCAGAGAATCTGGAACAATCTCTGTGCGTAAGGGTCAAGGCCGTAAAACTATACTGGATGCCCGTGATCTCCGGGCCCTTAAACGACACTGCACCACAAACAGGAATGCTACAGTAAAGGAAATCACAGAATGGGCTCAGGAATACTTCCAGAAACCGTTGTCAGTGAACACAATCCACCGTGCCATCCGCCGTTGCCAGCTGAAACTCTACAGTGCAAAGAAGAAGCCATTTCTAAGCAAGATCCACAAGCTCAGGCATTTTCACTGGGCCAGGGATCATTTAAAATGGAGTGTGGCAAAATGGAAGACTGTTCTGTGGTCAGACGAGTCACGATTTGAAGTTCTTTGTGGAAATCTGGGACGCCATGTCATCCGGACCAAAGAGGACAAGGACAACCCAAGTTGTTATCAACGCTCAGTTCAGAAGCCTGCATCTCTGATGGTATGGGGTTGCATGAGTGCGTGTGGCATGGGCAGCTTGCATGTCTGGAAAGGTACCATCAATGCAGAAAAATATATTCAGGTTCTAGAACAACATATGCTCCCATCCAGACGTCATCTCTTTCAGGGAAGACCCTGCATTTTTCAACAAGATAATGCCAGACCACATTCTGCATCAATCAAAACATCATGGCTGTGTAGGAGAAGGATCCGGGTACTGAAATGGCCAGTCTCTAGTCCAGATCTTTCACCTATAGAGAACATTTGGCGCATCATAAAGAGGAAGGTGCAACAAAGAAGGCCCAAGACGATTGAACAGTTAGAGGCCTGTATTAGACAAGAATGGGAGAGCATTCCTATTTCTAAACTTGAGCAACTGGTCTCCTCGGTCCCCAGACGTCTGTTGAGTGTTGTAAGAAGAAGGGGAGATGCCACACAGTGGTGAAAATGGCCTTGTCCCAACTTTTTGGGGATTTGTTGACACCATGAAATTCTGATTCAACATATTTTTCCCTTAAAATGGTACATTTTCTCAGTTTAAACTTTTGTTCCGTGATTTATGTTCTACTCTGAATAAAATATTAGAAGTTGGCACCTCCAAATCATTGCATTCAGTTTTTATTCACGATTTGTATAGTGTCCCAATTTTTTTGGAATCCGGTTTGTAATTTATTTGCGCATACACTTACAAAACCTGCGCTTCTGTACGTGTGACATACTTGCAAGCATATATACCTTTTAATATGCAGAAGGCGAGCAGTAAGAGAAGGGGAAGTGGCCGTGCTGCTGATGGTGCACTCAGAGGCCGTGGCCCTGGGAGCGGTGAAACTGTGTCTGCTGCCAGAGCATAAGAAACACACTCATCCACGATACCTAGCTTCATGTCCGAGTTTGCAGGGCGGCGCAGGACACCACTCTCGGTGTCAGACCAGTGCGACCAGGTGGTTGGTTGGATTGTAGCAGATAATGCTTCCAGTCGGTTCTCCTCCTCCACTTCCACCTTTGAATTCTCATCTTGCAGCACCAGTCAGCCATCAGTCAGTAGCTGGAAGCAGTGTAGCACTGCAGTGGGGAAGCGGCAACAGGTCGTGTTAAAATTAATTTGCTTAGGTGACAAACAGCACACCGCCGCAGACCTGTGGCAGGGTACAAGGGACCAGACTGAGCTGTGGCTCTCGCCAGTCAACCTGCAACCAGGCATGGCTGTGTCTGATAATGGCCGTAAATTTAGTGGCGGCTTTGGAGCTTGGCAAGCTCACGCACATACCATGCCTAGCCCACGTGTTCAACTTAGTGGTTCAGCAGTTTCTCAAAACCTATCCCAATTTGCCTGAGCTACTGCTGAAGGTGCCCTGCAGATGTGCCCATTTCCAAAAGTCATCTACAGCTGCCGCTGGTCTAGTAACAATACAGCAGTGCTTGCAATTGCTAGCTCACCGACTATTGTGCGACGTGAGCACGCACTGGAACTCCACGTTCCACATGTTGGCCAAGCTTTGTGAGCAGCAGAGGGCAGTAGTGGAATACCAGCTGCAGCATGGTCATCGCCTTTCCGATCAGCTTCCGCTATTCACATGCGACGAGTGGGCATGGATGTCTGACCTCTGTGAGGTTTTAACGCAACTTTGAGGAATCAACAAAGATGGTGAGCGGCGATGCCGCTATTATCAGCGTAACCATACCACTTCTGTGTCTACTGAAACACTCGCTGATCGCGGCTCACAATGAAGGCGGAAGCTTTGCATGTGGAAGAGGTGGAAATGAGGGAAGACAGTACACAGGGTGATAGCCAGACCACCCTCCGTTCGTCTTCTATGTGCTAATTGGATGATGAGGAGGAGGAGCAGGAGGAGCAGGAGACGGTTGCCTCCTCTATAGGGGGTAGTACCCATAGCAGGTTTATTCAGCATGGATGGGCCGAAGAGGAGGAAGAGAATGAGGAGATTGAGAGTCATCCTCCTCATGAGGACAGCAAAGTCTTGTCTGTTGGGACTCTGGCACACATGGCTGACTTATGTTAGGCTGCCTTTCCCGTGACCCTCTTGTTATATGCATTTTGGCCAACACCGATTACTGGTTGTTCACCCTTGACCCCCGCTACAAAGAGAACTAGCAAAATGGTGCAATACCAGAAGGTCCTTGTGGAAAAATTGCTCCAAAAATTTCCAGCTGACAACGCTGGCAGCAGAGTACGTAGTTCCTTGGGCAACAGAGGAGGGGAGATGAGGGGAACACACAGCAATTCCAACAGAGGCAGGGCAACACTCTCCAAGGCCTGGGACAGTTTCATGACACCCCGCCAGCACCCTTACCCTGATGCGCAGCCTAGTGTCACAAGGAGAGAAAAGTTTTGGAAGATGGTTAAGGAGTATGTAGCAGACAGTGTCAGCGTCCTCAATGATCCCTCTGTGCCTTACAACCAGGGCCGGCGTCATAACCCGGCATCCCCGGGCAAGTGCCGGGGCCCAATGCTCCTGGGGGGGCCCACTGAGCTGCTATGAGCACTTCCATCAATACAGATGGGAGCTCTCACTGCTGTCCTTTCACATACGCAGTACCCCTCTGGTGGGCCCTCTGAGCTGCAGAGACTCAGGACACGCCCCCTCTACACAGGACACACGCTGCCTGAGGAGACTGGAGAGAGACCGCACGGCTGGAGCTGGAGCAGAGAAGTGTGAACACAGTCTGTGAGTCTGCACTGTGACTGTCTCTTCTCTGTGGGACAGAAGGAAAGGGGGGGACACTGCTGCTTCATTCTATTTAGTTGTGTTACTGTTTTATTAAGCTGATTGTCTCCATGACACCTGCCCCCCCCCCCCATATCCTGTCCTATATCATCCTCATGGGGCCCCTGCTGTCTCCTTTCCTCCCTCATGTATCCAGGGCTCCTGTCCCACCCTCCTATCTCCTGTTGCTGCCCTGCACAGACCTCCTGCCACTACTTGTATGAATCCCCCTCAGAGCCCCTTCCACCTACTTGCTGTGTCCACCCCTCCTGTCCATCCCGGGCCCCTGTCTCACTCCTCTGCCTCTCATTATGGTGGCATCTGAACCGCATTCACCATAAGGACCTTCTAACATCACAGGGTCATGTGACTGTGCCCCCCACCCCGTACTGTGCCCCTTTATACCCTGCATTGTGCCCTCCTACCACACCCTGTGCAGTGCCCATAGTCATTCCCTGTACTGTGCCCTCTTATACCCTTTTATCCGGTCACTGTATGGTGGTTTTATCATTGTATGGCGGTGTTATCACTATATGGCGGTGTTATCACTATATGGCGGTGGTATCCAATAACTGGATGGCCATAACTGTATCCCTTTCTGCCCACACCACTTTTTTTAGATCTGGAATGAGCGGGAAAAGATACAGATTGCGGTGTTAAGGACCTTTGCGCCACATCTGTGTCAGAAATACGCCTAATATAGACGTATTTCTATATGATAAATGACCCCCTAATTGTATTATTATTCAGGGGTAGCGCTAATATCTTTATAGTATATAGATTCTAGTGTATCATACTGTGCCCTGTATTTCCCAGTAGAAAATGATCCTTGGGAAACACAGTCCTCACCCCTGACCACCAGGACCCAGGTAGCGCTCTGTCAGTACATGGCGGCCTCCCCTCTCCTCCATGCTGCTCCGCTGTGTACTGGGGCTTATTCTGACACTAGGTCTGGGTTCACATCACATTTTTGCCATCCATTTAATGCATACTGAAAATGTATGCATTGACAGATGCCTCAGACTGATGCCGTACAGCGGCGTCCGTTCACCATACAGTTCCATGGTAAAAAAACATATACGTTAACGTATGCATATTTTACTTGACTCTGCAGGATACAAAAACGTGGAGTGCTGCACATTTGTATACATCAAACCGATAGGAAAAACGTAATGTGAACACACATTGGGGGGGAGGTGGGCGTACTAAATTTCGCTGTGGGGCCCAGTCAGTTCTAGCTCCATCACTGCACATCTCCTTCTCTCCTCCAGGCCTGGCCCACTGCTGCAGCGGGCCGGAGGAGAGAAGGAGCGCAGGGAGCTGCGGTTAGTGAATGACAGGACCACCAGCTCCCCTGCAATGATAGGTATGTGAGGGGGCCACTGGGGGGTCATTCATCACACTGTGAGGGTCCCTTACACAGTATAATGACTCCCAGTGCCCCCCATTTAGTATAATGATCCCCATTGACCCTCCATTTAGCATAATGACCACCAGAGCCCCCATTAAATATAATAACACCTCGTGCCCCCTCCATACAGTATAACCCCCAGTGTGGGGGCGACTGGGGGTCATTATTCTGAATGGAGGGTCACTGTGGGGTCATTATACTGTGAGGGCCCTTTACATAGTATAATGACCCCCAGTGTCCCCCATTTAGTAATGATCACCAATGACCCTCCATTCAGTATAAATACCCCCAGAGCCCCCTCCATACAGTATTCCCCCAGTGTAGGGGCTACTGGGAGTCATTATTCTAAATGGGGGCGACTGGGGGTTATTATTCTGAATGCAGGGCCACAGGTGGTCATTATACAGTGGGGGGGAATTGGGGGTTCATTATACTGTGTGAAGGGCCACTAGTAGTCATTATACTGTATAGGGGCCACTGGGGGTCATTATACCGTGTAGGAGCCACAGGGGGACATGTCAATGTAAAGAAATGCCTCATGGGGGCCCACTGGGATTTATCGCCCAAGGGCCCACATAAACCTGGAGCCGGCCCTGCTTACAACTATTGGATGTCCAAGCTGGACACGTGGCACAAACTGGCTCTCTACGCCTTGGAGGTGCTGGCCTGCCCTGCCGCCAGCGTTTTGTCAGAGTGGGTATTTAGTGCTGCTGAGGGCATAATAACTGATAAGTGCATCCGCCTGTCAACTGAAAATGCTGAAAGGTTGACTCTTATCAAAATGAACAAGGCCTGGATTGCCCCTGACTTCTCTACTCCACCAGAGGAAAGCGGCTGAACTTAAAGGCACTTTAAATGTGGCTTTTATGGTGTATTGAATACACTGTATTCCCATGCACCCCTTCCACCACAAAAAAAGGGTATATGGTTCAATCTTCCTTTTCTCGTCCTCCTCCTCCCCCTCCATCATATCAACATGCTAATTAGGCTGCCCTCGCTCCTAATGTTTTAGAGGGTCAGCTCAGCAGCAGACCCTCACCCCTAATGTTTTAGAAGGTCACCAGCAGGCCCATGCCCATAATGTTTTAAATGGTCAGATCAGCAGCAGGCACTCTCCCCTAATGTTTTAGATGGTCAGATCAGCAGTAGGCCCTTGCCCTTAATGTTTTAAAGGGTCAGATCAGCAGTAGACCCTCACCCCTAATGTTTTAGAGGGTTACCAGCAGGCCCTCGACCATAATGTTTTACATGGTCATCTCAGCAGCAGACCCTCACCCCTAATGTTTTAGATGGTCAGATCAGCAGCAGGCCCTCGCCCCTAATGTTTTAGAGGGTCAGCTCAGCAGCAGACCCTCACCCCTAATGTTTTAGATGGTCAGATCAGCAGCAGGCCCTCGCCCCTACTATTTTAGAGGGTCAGCTCAGCAGCAGACCCTCACCCCTAATGTTTTAGATGGTCAGATCAGCAGCAGGCCCCCGCCCCTAATGTTTTAGAGGGTCACCAGCAGGCTATTGCTCCTAATGTTTTTGAGGGTCACCAGCAGGCCATCAATCATAATTTTTCAAGGGTGTATGATGCCCTCCTTTATGTGTAACAAAGGGTGTTTTGGAGTGCCGGTTCCTTGTAATTTTTGCCAGCCCTTTCACTTAGTGCATAGGCTTTATGAGTGTAGGAGTCCCACTACATGAAAAATGGTACCACAATGTGAATGAGGCCCTCCTTTATGTGATATACAGGTTTATCGGAGTGCCTTTTCCTTGTAATTTTTGGCAGCACTTGCACTTTATATGCAAATAAATATATAAGAAAGAATGTTTCCTAACAATTTTTCCTCTAAAATCTATTTTATCTTAATTTTTGTGTGTATTATTGTCAGTCTGTAAAAGTGGCGTACTACTCGGACAACATCATTCCCAGCAGCGACCTGGGAGTCCAAGATGCATCCAGACATCCTCCCCATGCTGTTCCGGAACCATTTCAGTGGTTTTCCATCAATTTCTGACCTTTTCCTGTGAACCAGACACCCTCCCCTCTTCAGAGCAGGGGGTGCCTGGTTAAATGCTCGGGTTCACCCATTTATTTCCATTGTGCTCAGGTGCTCTGTAAAGTGTTCTACTCAAGCACCCGAGCACTTTGCTGCTCGATCAACACTAGGTATCACTATCAGATCGCCCCGAAAAAATTATCGCTCCGTACACATAACTACAAAAAAGTTATAGGAGTCAGAATATGATAATCAAAAAAATAAATAATTTTCAATTATTTTTTTTTTTTTTCAGTATTACAAGGCAAGAAAAACTATACAAGTGTAGTATCGTTGGAATCATTCTGACCTGGAGAATGAAGGTACTAGATCAATTTTACCGCATAGCGAACGCCATAAAAAAAACTGGCAGAATTGTGTTTTTTACTTTCCAATTGCACCCCATTTGGATTTTTTTCCCCGCTTCCCACATTAGAAAGTACAACTAGTCCTGCAAGGCTATGTGAACAGGAAAATAAAAAAGTTATGACTCTGGGAAGGCGGAGAGTGAAAAACAAAAATGAACTAGTGATTCCATCTGTTACCCCTAACTTCCTTAAGATGTTTTGACACATGTAGGCTTTTTGGAATTTTTGCTGTGATTACCATACAGAAAAGCTAGTCTGGCTGTATGCGTGCTCGTGGAAGCCTGAGAGAAAGAAATTAGATTGCAAGCTAGGGGCAGAGATTGATGTGAGTATGATCCTCTGGGTGATGTTCTGCTAGAGAATCTTGGGTTCTGGCATTCTTATGGATGTCACTGATACATACAACCTACCTAAACATACAGTACACTCCTTTATGGCAACAATATTCCCTATCTGCCATGTTTTTGTAGCAGAATCATACACCCTGCTAAGTAAAAATTGTTCAGGAATGGTTTGAGGAACATGAGTAAGTTTCCATGTGTTCACATGGCCTCCAAATTCCACAGCTGTCAATACAATCTGTCCTGGGTGTGCTGGAAGCATAAGTTAGATACATGGTGGCCTTGTAACTCACAGGACTTAAAGGATCTGCTGCTAACATATTTCAGAAGCCTTGTGAAGTCCATGCCTTGACAGATCAAAGCTGCTTTGGCAGCAAAAGGGGGTCTACACAATATTAAACATGTTATGGCTGATCAGTACATGTCAACATATGTTAGTATTCAGATAATGTATAGCATGAAAACCAGTACTTGAGTGCAGAATTTATCACGAATGTAACATGTCCTTCATATTTTATGCTTGTTACTAAAATCTAAGGCAGAACAAGAGCCTCTTTAGTTTTTCATATTAAGCCTCCTGTTTAAATGATAGTATTGTTCTACACAATGAGTTGTACATCGGGTAACTGAGCAAAGACAATAAGCTCTTATTCCTCCAATGTTAAGGTCATCATTCCAGCAAAGATCCCATCTTAAATAGTCTAATTATTTCCATTATAACATGCTCTGCAAGAGCCAGCAACAAATGTTCAGTGGGTTATTTATCACTGTAGGATCTCTAAAAGTAAAAAAAACAGCAATGATGTCCTACCGTATGTATAGGAGTATAAGGATGCTAACATTATTTTTTTAACAAGTCACTGACTGGTGTTTTTTATTCAGTAAGTTATACTTATCATTGATATCACTGATCTGTCTTTTTTACCTCAATGTACAGTGGATATTTAAGTTTAGTAGTGGTTTGATTATTTGGGACTGGACCTCCCAATGTGTGCTTCTTACTTCCTCTACAAAGTTACGTTGTTTAAAAAAACTAAGTTGGTCAGCACATCCTATAAAATGGAGAAAGAAAATGCACAAGTATGCATAACTGTGGCTAAAAATGCAAAAACAAGCATAATGCAACAGCACTCTGCCCTAGAGTATATGGACTATAACATTTACTAATATCATATTAACTATATAAATAAATAGGAATGTTCATAGAATAGAAGATGCTACAACTGTTGCTACAAGTGCAGTTGAAATACCAATTCTCAGAAGGATGCACAAAAGCCACAATAATTCCTAATTTTGATATATATTTATTAAAAACTCATATACTAAATGGTTTAAATATTTCAAGGGATTATGTCATCAGAAAATGACCTATTCTTTAAATAAAGATTTTATGTTAAACTTATTTTTGAGTTTTTGTTTGTTTGTTTTAAAATTTCCTATGTCACTATCAATATATAAAAAATAAATAAATAAAAAACGTAAAAAAAAAATTTTAAAAAAAAGGTAGCCTAATAAAAGTCTGACATTCCTGTCAGGTACACTTTTCATCTTATGAGAAATAGAGCCGGAAGCTAGCAGCGGGGACCAGGTAAGTATGAACCCCACTGCCGGTCAGCCACTCTCTGAAGTCTTATTAAGTCTTGGATAACCCGTTTAAAGTGCAGTCTTTCCTTTATTCAATCTTCATATTCAAGCTTTACAATATGTATATTGAAGACGCTGAGTTTCCCGTCCCATCTCACGGCATGTTTAAGGGGACACGCCCCCTTACGTATGCTTTGGCAGAGCATACCACAGATATAGTATGTGTTAGGGTGGTAAACTGGCCCTGGAATGAGAGGGAAACAGGTAGGGAGAAGATGTGGGTGGAGAGAAATGAGGAGTGTGCATATTATAAAGAGGAATGCTATGGATTAGTAGGTAATAGGGGAGCTAGGGCAAATAAATAACGTATTTTCAATCTTACAGCTGCCATACTATACCTTCAGGACCGCCATCAGGTAGTGCTCGCATTAAAATGCCTTTCTTGGGCCTCAAAAAAACTCATTCCACTCCTGGATGGATCTCAGAAATGACTTTATGGATCAATTGAGTTTACTAAGGAAAAAGGTGTTTGGATTCTAACCTTAGGTAAAAAGTTGAATTTAGAAGTGTTTCTTGAAATTAATAATATTGCTGTTATGGATTCCACCAGAGAAGTGGACCCCTAAACTCCAAGTGGTTAATACTGGTGGCACTGGATGTGTGATCAGTAAGTAACAATTACAAGTTATGGCTACTAAATTACCACATATTGATTGTTAGAGTGGTTGTCCTACTTATTTAGAAATTGCCCCCTGAATTCAGTAATTGTCATAAAATAATAAAAAAGTATACTCACCAGTTTCATCACCTGCTGCTTTCAGCTTTGCTGTTCCGATCCTCCTGCTGCGGTCATGACATCATTTTCTTGGCTGCAGTGATGACATGCCCATATACACCAATCACTGGCATCAGCGGTATATAGCACAAGATCTCTGAGGCCAGTGCTTGACTGCAGAGTTCACATGGGGTCTATGAATACAAAAATGCTGCAGCTAAATAATCAAAGCAAGGCAGGGAGGCTTGGTGGAAGCAGTATGGGATTAAATGGGCGAGTATACATTCTTTTATTATTTTAGGGCAACTGCTCACTTGCGTTGTATGTTTTTCTCAACCTTGTTGCACAGTCTAGTCACACTATTATGACCACCAGCTAATATGGAGAGTAACCACAGTGTGCAGCACAGACAGCAGATAGAATGGCTGGGAGTGACTCAATAAGATCCTGGGAAGTTGTCACAGATATCAGGAGCCATGATGACTACACCACAGCTGCTGGGGGGTACATGGGGGAGGATCCACATAGCGATCACGATGATCAAGGTGGTCCCATAGGTGCTCAATTGGGTTCAAATCTGAGGAATTAGGGGGCCAGGGTAGTACTTGGAATTCTTAATCATGCTCTTCCAAACAATGTTGGACATTTCTATCCATGTGACATCACATTGTCTTGCTAGAAGATTCGCCCCAGGCAAGACAGCATGTGTGGGTGTACATGATCTACAAGGATTGTACCCAAATTGGTTGACAGTACCTTTCCCAGACCATAACACTGCCACCACCAGCTTGTTTTCTCCTCACAATAGTTGCAGGGCATTTCTTCTCTGATGTTTCTCGTCTGACACTCCAAAGTCCATCCATCCGATGAAGCAGAAACTGTGACTCATCCAAGAAAACAACACTTTGCCAATCAGGGGAGTCCAATCCTGATAATCCAATCCATAAAAATGTAAGGCTTTTTTTCCAATGCAACTTTGTTAGCAGAGGTGCAGTGACCATCCATCTGCTTCTGAGCCCCATATACATTCAGGTAAGCTGAACTGTTGTTTTAGACATATGTCTGATAGCCCCCTGGTTCACTTTAGTGGTGAGCTGCTCCATTATAGCGTGTTGGTCCTCCCTCACTCACCTTCGTGACCAATGTTCACCTCTCAGATTAATGGCATGTGGTGCTCTCCAGTTTCAATGTTGTTTATTCATAATAGTGCCATTTGTGCACTCACAATACACTTTCACCACAGCAGCACATGAACAATTCACCAACTGCACAGTTTCAGAAATACTGTCATCATTGCCCCAAAAGCCAATAATCATCCCATTTTCTAACTCTGATAAATCTCCATTTTTACCCATAACCGCAATGAGGAATATGTGTGCAGACAGCTTACAACACACCTTATATACCCACCAAGCCAGCTCATGACACATGACCTTGTTTAGGAGCTACGCGCTGCCGACAGAAGTGATCATAATAATGTGACTTGACTGTGTATATTCTAAATATATAGCCAAGCTTTCACTAATTATTATTAGTATATCAATTTTAAATGGCAACACCTACAATTTAAAGTAGATATAATGATCACCTAAATCACAAAAGCAAAAAAACATACTGCAACTTGCAAGTGCCTAAATGCAGTAACTGCACCTACTATAACTATACATACAGATCTTGGACCTAGACTATTCACACGCTATAGGCACTCAGTATATTTCCATTTATGAATGTCATTGATTCTGAATTTTAAAGTTTTATTGTCAGTTCTTAAAGGTATATTTTACATATAAAGCATGCATTGTATCATGAAGTCCTTAAGGTCACTTTAGTAGTTATGATGATGTGCATCCTGTTTATGTTGTCTTAGTAAACCAGTCAGTCTCGAGCGAGCACAGCAATGACCTGTTATTATATACTACTATAACTTACTGTTTCAGATGCTTCTAAATCAGTAGCTTTGTTTTTGTAGACGTCTGTCTTAAGAATGATAGCAACCGTTCTAGATCCATATTTCTCCTTAGTCCTCTTTTGGATGAAAAAATATACAAAAGTGATATTCTGAAATTTTTTGGGCTGAAGACTAGAATTAAATGAAGAGTGATGAGTGAATTTACTATAATCTAATTGTCCGTTTCTTTCATTTCAAATTCCTGTTTATCTTAATCTCATAAAGACATTCATGAAAAAATAATGTGAAACATAAATCTAAAGTATAAACAGTCTTAAAGATGATCTGATTTGTAACTTCACAATTGAAAATCTTTCCTGAATTCATTATAAGAGACATTTGAATATATTTGGCAATGTGAGGCATAACCTTTTTTATTTGCTGTTGAATATAATGCATCTACTATGCAAATTAAACAGCTCAGCCAAGGGTTATTTAACTTACCAGAGCAAAGGATTCTGGGTTCATTGTCAATGTTCGATCATCTATTGTAAGTCTAGGGTAATATACCATAAGTTTTTGTTTAGATATAGCTTCCCAGCCTGTAGGCTGGGAGATGGAATTTCTTAATAGAGTTAGTCCACGCAGATATTCACAATATCAAAATCCGCAGTGTATTCCACGGCAGAAACCGTGGCAGTGGTGGTTATTCAATTTTAATGTTGCTGACCTGTTCATGAGTGGACACCCTAGACACCAGACCAAGAAAGGATGGGTCCTTTCTTTGCGCTGTCATGGCTATAAACTGTGACCTTATGAAATGCAGCATGGCTTCCCATTGAAAACAAAGGCAGATTCAATGCGGCTGCCAGTGGCTTTTTGGGGTGGCATCTGCTCCAAAATTCTGCTGGCAAAAAAAACATGTTTGCAGAGCCTTATGACATGTGGGTTCATGACTATATTATCACATTAGAGATGATGGACAGTTTCATCCCCCAGTAAGTGTTACGGATAAGCGTGGAACTACTGTGCCAAGTAACTAGTTTGATGTTGGGCCATACCCTAAGGACATTCTTTTTTTGCCTCCCTTGTATTCACCCTTTAAACCCTGTACTAGGACATGTACTTCACTATGGGTTGGTTACCAAACCGCTACCTCCTGGGATGATCCCAGTGTACTTGGCAGCTGACCTACTGAGGTCAGAAACACTGATGAAAACACAAAAGACACAGGCATGGCACAAAACAAGAAGCAGTGGCAGACAAACAGATCAGGAACTCATGCAGATGGACTACAAGAGCCTGGAATTTGAACACGCAAACTTCAGGAATGGACTTCAGGAACCCAGACAAACATAGCAAATACTGGAAGGGAGTAGTTAAGACATCTTGGTGGTAGGAAGCACAAGACACTCACATTGTCACTAGAAGACGTAGTTCAGACATAGCGGTTACAGGAATATGGATGAAGCCGGAACACAGACAAAGAGATAAGCTCCATACAGACTCTAGCATAGCAATTACAATCCATGACAAGGTGAAGCAAACAGAGTCCATAGAATGTATAGAACAGACACAGGGTACAAATAGACACTAAAGGGACAAAAACAATTACAGACACAAGCCAGCAATCCCAGAGTCATGTAGGGACAGTATAGGGACATATTTAGTTAGTTAGGTAGATTGAATCAAATGGTAGAAAGGTTAGTGTTTTATCAGGGAAAGAAGAGGGTGGTCACTCAGAGATGTGTGTGTGTTTCATACTGAGGGCAGATGATGGCATTAAGTGGAAAGTTCATATATGTGCAGAAAGCCCCTGGGGAAGGCTGAGCAGAGAATGGGAGTAGTTGTGGCTCTGATTATGTTGTATCACAGTGTACTCACTCAGACTGTCACTTCCTGGGGACAGTGCAGTGAAGAAGGAGCACCCTATGTTCCCTCGGGCCACTCCCTGTAGCTAGAGCTCCTGCTTGATGGTAGTTTGGGGGTGTCCTTGATGTTAAATGTCAATGTAGGCGCAAAGCAGGGCTTGAAAATGATGCAATGGCCAGAGTGTGGTGTTAGGAGAGTCAGTAACCAGGCCAGATTAAACTTAACAAAAGTCTCTCTATACTGTGTGCCAAATTGGAGTTGTAGTACATCCAGCAATTATCTGTACACAGTGCAAATTCCTCCCAGGTGTCCAAGCATGAGCTAAGCAAGCAGTAGCAATAGCCCTCTAAATATTTCTTCTCTGGCTAGTAATTACAATCTGGTAACCATGACAGTATTGTCCTCTATTCGGGGGTGCATATGGTGTCTTACCATGTTATGCCCTTTGCAGCAGCAGAGTCTGGAATGGATCAAGCTGGGTTACCTTGCTGACTATCACAATGTGGCCATACAGACCCTCTTTCAAAACTTCATCTTTTTCATCTCCTAGAGCTTTTGGTGATGTAGAAAGCTCCAGGCTCATGACAAACCCTATATGGCATTGTTCTTTGACATCAATGGTCTTTAGGTATGCTACGGCAGCAATTGCGTTAACTGAAGCATCGCAAAAGATATATAGTCTTTGCATCTTGGCTTCAGTATATGGCACAAAAGCATATGGTCGTGCCACATGAAGGCTGGACAAAGGTTCGAGAGACTCTTCCAACCTATCCACAGCTTCTTTTTCTCTGCGGGAAGAGGGTCATCCCAATCAGACGTCTCTGTGGTGAAGTCTCTTAACATCATTTTGCCTTGGATAGTAACAGGCGCTACGAATCCCAGAGGATCATATGGTTTATGGTGGACAGAACTCCTATGCGTGAAGGGCTTTTCTTCCTTGCTAATATGGAAGGTGAATGTGTCTGCCTTTAAATCACAGAGCAAACCGAGACTCCACTGCATGGGAAGGGAGTCGGTGCTAAGATCAAAGTCCTTTAGATCACTTGAATGGTCTTGGGGTGAGAAGGCCTCCATTAACTCATGGCTGTTGGAGGCAATTTTGTTCGTTTGTGGGTGTGGATTTCAAGCAGTCGTCCACGTAGAAATCTTTTTCCACAAAGAATCTGACATCTGACCCATACTTTGCTTCACCCTCTCAGGCTGAATGCCTGAGACCGTAGATAGCAACTGCAGGTGAAGGACTGTTCCCGAAGATGTGCACTCTCATTCGGTGCTCTACAATGTTTTCATTGGGGTCGTTGTTGCGGTACCAGAAGAACCTCAAGTAATTTTTGTGTTCTTCCTTGACAAGGAAGCAGTGGAACATCTGTTGTATGTCGGCCATAAATGCTACGGAATCTCTGCAGAAGTGTAGAAGTACCTCCAGAAGTCTGTTGTTGAGGTCTGAACCAGACAGTAAGACATCATTTAGCGAGACGCCTTCGCACCTGGCGCTCGAGTCGAATACTACTCGTATCTACCCTGGTTTTTTAGGATGATACATGCCGAATATGGGTAAGTACCAACACTCCTCGGAGTCTTGGAGCGTGGGTGCCATTTCTGCATGGTTGTTCTGGAATATTCTTTCCATGAAGGTAAAGAAATGTTCTCTTGTCTCTGGTGTCCGCTAAAGTTTATGTTTGAGGGAGATAAATCGGCTGTAGACATGTTCTTTGTTGTTAGGTAAGCGTTGTCTCCAGGGTTTAAATGGTAAAGGTGCGACCCAGCTTTTTGACTTGTCTTTTACTATTCATCGATCCATGATATCCAAGAACAGCCTGTCTTCTATGGACATCGCGACCCTGTTGTCTTCTCTTGTCCTGTGGAAGACTGTGCACCCTAAGTGACCTTGCTCACCGTCGCAGGCGTAGTCTTCACATGAGGTATCTGCAAAAGGACAAGGCACAGGAGCACTGTGTGGCAGTTGTTTTATCAGGGAACTACTGTGACATGGCTGGAATAGGGAAGGACGTCCATTCTCAAGTGTGAGCATACTGTTGACTGAGGTCGGCTTGTGTGATCCTCCTAGACAGACGTCTCCTATGATGACCCATCCTAGGTCAAGTCTCTAGGCGTATGGAGCATTTTGGGGACCGTTAATCTGTCCTCTAGCCCTATAAACTCGTAGTATGTCTCTTCCAAGGAGTAAGACTATCAGGGCTTTTGGGTCCAGTTCTGGTATCAGGTGAGCTATACGCCTCAGGTGGGTGTAGTATGCTGCTACCTCTGGTGTAGGTATCTCAGACCGGTTGTGAGGTATGTGATTGCACTCCAATATGGTTGCCAGCGACAAGCAGGTCAGACCATCTATGGACTCTACCTTGTACCCAGTTGCTTTCCTCCCCGCCGTCTCAACGATACCAGCACATGTCCTTAAGCAGTATGGAGAACCGGGCCCTACGATGTTGAGAGTGTCGAAGAAGGTGTATTTAGCTAAAGACCTATTGCTTTGATCATCAAAGATTGCATATACCTTGATCGCCTTATCTCGGTGGCTGACCAGATAAACTCTGACAAGGCAGATTTTTGAGCAGGACTTCCCTCCTGCGAGTCCTTTACAGATCTCTGTACAGTGAGAAGTGACTACTGTGGTGTCTATCTGCTTCCCATCATGCTCCTCTGTCTGGAGTGATACCTGAGAGGGTGGTCCAGGATGTACAGCTGTGTTGTGTTCTGTGCTACCGCATTCTGTGCATGTCACACTGACCTTACAGTTCCTGGCGAAGTGTGATGTTGAAGTCAGGGCGGGTTCTAGGTGAAATGGGGCCCTGGGGTGAAAAACAATAAGGGGCCCTCCCCCCATGACACTTGCTGACTTTAACATCCCGTATTGACTCTGGAGATTTCATTTGTGGACGTTCATACAGAAGAAACTGTATATTGTGTGGCACAGTTTATGCTACATGTGTATAACAAAACATATTTCACATGAAAACTTACAATTACTTGGCTTGGCCCTTGGGGATCTCGGAAACCACTTCAACACTTTGACCGGGGGCTCGGCGGAGCTGATGTTGTGTTTTATCCTAATGAGAAAGATTTCATAATAAGGATTTGGAGAAGGGGCAGAGGGATAGCAGAGCAGGGAGAGAGAGGCTGGTGCTGCTAATAGGGGGCTCATACCATTGGCATGTTTAGCAGACTCACTTCCAAGCCACTTTACCAAGAGATCTAACTCATCACTACAGGAAAGATCTAAGTCCCTTATGGCGATCTTGAAGGAGGCTTGCCATGCCCTGTAGTTCTCGGTAAGGGGGACGACGACTGTGAACTTTATAAGTCCTTTGGTAACCAGCTCCCGTTTATCAAAGAACTTAGCGAAGTCCATGGCAGCCTGGTTAGCGCCAATACTACCCGGTGTGTTGTTGTTATGCTGCATGTATGGTGTATCACCATACCTTTTAGGGGTTTCTGGCTTAGGGAAGTCTGTATAATACCGTTCTGACGCGAAAGTCTCTTTAAGTCAAAGTGAAGGTTGTAGCTTTCGTTCTACAGCATCGTATTGTCGTATACCGTCCTGCTGGAGGTACTGTGGTTCAAATTAGTGATGAGTGGCAGGGGCTATATTTGAATTTGCGATATTTTATGAATATTTGTGCAAGGATATATCAGGGAGAATATCCTTTCTGCTGCAGCCTGTGACAGTTTAAGGATGGAACTGAGCATGTGCTTCCTTCTCAGTGAGCAGGACAGAGAAATTAGAAAAGTAAAGCAAACAACAGGTGGCGCTATACAGATAGTTTGCATTGAATAACTCAGTAGTGATGTGCGGCAGGGGTTCTTTTCGAATTCACAATATTTCACGAATATTTGGGCAAATATTCGTCATATATTTGCGAATTCGAGATTATTTTCTTGATTGGGAAAAATTGGCAATGTAATATTCGAGTAATGCGCGCGAAATACAGGCGTGGGTCACTTTTGATAAGTTTTACAAGCTGCTAGAAGTTTCCTGAGACTGGATAAAATGGTTGGCACGGCAGAACAAAAAATGGCTTTATATGCAGTTAGAGTGTGCCAATATATTCACGATTGCGCTAATCGGCACCAATGATGCGAATATTTTGGCGCAATACGTGAAACTTCACATTTTAACAGGTCTGCATGTATGTATGGACAACAAAACCTATCACACTACCTAACACCCTGCACTGCAACAGCTACATCATATCAGGATATAACTTACACTGACTATCTCCCACTAACTATCTGTATTATATATATAAGCTATCTAACTATCTATCTAATGTAGTGTGGAAAGCACAGAGCACAGCAATGTCACTGCTGTCTCTCTCAGAACTTTAAAAAAAAACTGTAGAAAATGGCTGCTGGGGAGGTTCTTATATAGTAAGGGGTAGGCAACTTTCCTATTGGTTGCTAGGGATGTTGCTAAGACATTGCAGCCTTCTCATTGGCCCACAAGGAAGAAGGGAGGTTACTGATGAAAAAATAATCTACAATATTTGAAATTACAAATATATATCACTATATTCTAAATATCCGCGAATTCTCGAAGTGTCAAATTAGGATCTTTGACACTCTGTATAAGCTGGCGGATATACTGGATCATAGTTGTCATCTGTTTTGGGATGCTGATGGACATATTCTGAGATGCGCTGTGCTGGATCTTGTTGATCTTGGTCTGGCCCAAGTAATTTGCTGTGTTTCTCGGATCCGGGGAACTCCATGGCTTCTAGGAACTCTGCTTTGGCTATTGCATCTGCCGCTTCTTTATCTGCTGCGAGCTTTTCCAGTGACGCTTGCAGGCATGCTGTCTCTTTCTTTAGTTGCATCTCTTGTGCAGCAAAGAAAGACCTTACTTCAAAAAAGCTAAATTTAGCCAACTAAGAGAGGCTATAGGCATAACTAACTGGGACAAAGTCCTCAAAAATAAAAATACAGCCACAAAATGGGATATCTTTAAAAACATCCTAAAATCTCATTGTGAGAGGTACATACCGTATGGGAATAAAAGGTTAAGGAACAAAGCATATAAATCACTAAAACAGGAGGGTAGCACGGAAGCACTGAAAAACTATAAGGAAAAAAATAGAACATGTAAAAAACAAATAAAAGCGGCCAAACTAGAGACCGAGAGATTAATTGCCAAAGAGAGTAAAACTAACCCTAAAATGTTCTTCAATTATATAAATGTTAAAAAGTATAAATCTGAAGGTGTCGGCCCTTTAAAGAGTAATGAGGGGGGAGTCGCAGAGAGCGACAAGGAGAAAGCAAAGCTGTTAAATATTTTTTTCTCCAATGTATTCACTGAGGAAAATAAAGTCAGATGACATGCAGAATGTAAAAATAAATTCCCCATTAAAAGTGTCCTGTCTGACCCAGGAAGAAGTACATCAGCGACTTAAAAAGATTAAAATAGACAAATCGCCAGGACCGGATGGCATACACCCCTGTATCCTAAGGGAATTAAGTAATGTCATAGCCTGACCCTTATTTCTGATATTTGCGGACTCTATACTGACAGGGAATGTCCCACAGGATTGGCGCATGGCAAATGTGGTGCCAATATTCAAAAAGGGTCCAAAATCAGAGCCTGGAAACTATAGGCCGGTAAGTTTAACATCTGTTATGGGTAAACTGTTTGAAGGTTTTCTGAGAGATGCTATCTTAGAGCATCTCAACGGAAATAAGAAAATAACATCATATCAGCATGGCTTCGTGAGGGATCGGTCATGCCAAACTAATTTAATCAGTTTCTATGAGGAGGTAAGTTCTAGACTTGACAGCGGCGAATCAATTGATGTCGTATATCTGGACTTCTCGAAAGCATTTGACACTGTACCACATAAAAGGTTAGTATATAAAATGAGAATGCTCGGACTGGGAGAAAACGTCTGTATGTGGGTAAGTAACTGGCTCAATGATAGAAAACAGAGGGTGGTCATTAACGGTACACACTCAGATTGGGTCACTGTCACTAGTGGAGTACTTCAGGGGTCAGTATTGGGCCCTATTCTCTTCAATATATTTATTAATGATCTTGTAGAAGGCTTGCATAGTAAAGTATCAATTTTCGCAGATGACACTAAACTGTGTAAAGTAATTTACACTGAAGAGGACAGTATACTACTACAGAGGGATCTGGATAGATTGGAAGCTTGGGCAGATAAGTGGCAGATGAGGTTTAACACTGACAAATGTAAAGTTATGCACATGGGAAGGAATAATGCAAGTCATCCGTACATACTAAATTATAAAACACTCGGTAACACTGACATGGAAAAGGATCTAGGAATTTTAATAAACAGCCAACTAAGCTGCAAAAACCAGTGTCAGGCAGCTGCTGCCAAGGCCAATAAGATAATGGGTTGCATCAGAAGGGGTATAGATGCCCGTGATAAGAACATAGTCCTACCACTTTACAAATCGCTAGTCAGACCACACATGGAGTATTGTGTACAGTTCTGGGCTCCTGTAAACAAGGCAGACATAGCAGAGCTGGAGGGGGTCCAGAGGAGGGCAACTAAAGTAATAACTGGAATGGGGCAACTACGGTACCCTGAAAGATTATCAAAATTAGGGTTATTCACTTTAGAAAAAAGACGACTGAGGGGAGATCTAATTAATATATATAAATATATCAGGGGTCAGTACAGAGATCTATCCCATCATCTATTTATCCCCAGAACTGTGACTGTGACGAGGGGACATCCTCTGCGTCTGGAGGAAAGGTTTGTACACAAACATAGAAAAGGATTCTTTACGGTAAGAGCAGTGAGACTATGGAACTCTCTGCCTGAGGAGGTGGTGATGTTGAGTACAATAAAGGAATTCAAGAGGGGCCTGGATGTATTTCTGGAGCGTAATAATATTACAGGCTATAACTACTAGAGAGGGGTCGTTGATCCAGGGAGTTATTCTGATTGCCTGATTGGAGTCGGGAAGGAATTTTTTATTCCCCTAAAGTGGGGAAAATTGGCTTCTACCTCGCAGGTTTTTTTTTTGCCTTCCTCTGGATCAACTTATGTACTATGTTACTATGTTACTTTTGCAGTCTCAGCTTCCGCACGGGCGAGAGCAGCCATTTCTTTTATTGAGGACTAGAGCAGCTTGCTCGTGACCTAGTTTTGTATGATGATTCCTGGCTAGCGGACATTATGTGCTTGATTGCTGGCTGCCTAATGTCTCTGTGCGGATTCAGTCTAGGTAGGAACGGACTTCAGCGTGGTCTGGATCAGGCTGCACTAGCTGGGGGTTGCACTCTCACTTCTTGTGACTGTTTGGCATCTGCTGCAATCTTGTACACAGGGCCGCGTGTGAGATGGCAGCTCCATATAGTCAGATACACTATCTCTGGTGACTAGCATTTGTTTTACTGTTCTATCTTCATACACGTTCACACAGTGTGCAGTCTGAAATTCAGCATAAACCATTCCTGTCTTTCAAATAAGAGGACTGTTCTTTGTAGTCTAACTTGTTTATTGGTAAAACAGGAGTATTTGATTGGCAAAACTACAAGAATACAAATAACATGCATAAGTATAAAGCATAGCATAGCATGTACTATAACATGAACAGTCATCAGTGAAAGCAGTGAAAGGATTACATGTCTGACATCTAACAGTTATAACTCCCTGAATAACAATTACAAGTTAGTGAACAGCTCTGCATAATAGAGATTGCCTCGCGGTGCGCCCGGCGGTCGTTTCGCGGCAAACTTTGCTCGCTCGCCGAACATGCGAACATACTAATTGAGAGGTGCTATTTCTATATACCTTCTTCCACCAAATACTGATTGAGGGCTATGATACACCTGCTTCCACAAGGGGTGCCATATACCTGTGTCCGCCAAATACTTATTGAGGGGTGCTATATACCTGTTTCTGCCAAATACTGATTGAGGGGGGCTATTGCTATATACCTTCTTCCACCAAATACTTATTGAGGGCTTCAATACACCTTCTTCCACAAAATACTGATTGAGGGGTGCTATATACCTGTTTCCGCCAAATACTGATTAAGGGAGGCTATTGCTATATACCTTCTTCCACCAAATACTGATTGAGGGCTGCGATACACCTGCTTACACAAAATACTGATTGAGGGGTGCCATATACCTTTTTCCACCAAATACTGATTGTGGGGTGCTATATACCTGTTTCCGCCAAATACTGATTGAGGGGTGCCATATACCTTCTTCCACTAAATACTTATTGAGGAGTGCTATTGCTATATACCTTCTTCCACCAAATACTGATTAAGGGCTGGGATACACCTGCTTCCACAAAATACTGATTGAGGGGTGCCATATACCTGTTTCTGCCAAATACTGATTGAGGGCTGCAATATAACTTCTTCCACAAAATACTGATTGAGGGGTGCTATTGCTATATACCTTCTTCCACCAAATACTGATTGAGGGCTGTGATACACCTGCTTTCACAAAATACTGATGAGGGGTGCCATATACCTGTTTCCGCCAAATACTGATTGAGGGGTGCGATATACCTTCTTCCACAAAATACTGATTGAGGGGTGTTATTGCTATATACCTTCTTCCACAAAATACTGATTGAGGGCTGTGATACATCTGCTTTCACAAAAACCTGATTGAGGGGTGCCATATACCTGTTTCTGCCAAATACTGATTGAGGGGTGCGATATACCTGTATCCGCGAAATACTGATGGAGGGGTGCTATATACCTGTTTCCGCAAAATATTGATTGAGGGGTGATATATATCTTCTTCCACAAAATACTGATTGAGGGGTGCTATTGCTATATACCGTCTTCCACCAAAAACAGATTGAGGGCTGCGATACAGCTGCTTCCACAAAAATACTGATTGAGGGGTGCCATATACCCTTTTCTGCCAAATACTGATTGAGAGGTGTTTTATACCTGTTTCCGGCAAATACTGATTGAGAGGTGCCATATACCTTCTTCCACTAAACACTGATTGAGGTTTGCCATATGCCATCTTCCACAAAATGCTCATTGAGGTGTGCTATTGCTATATATCTTCTTCCACCAAATAATGATTGAGGGCTGCGATACACCTGCTTCCACAAAATACTGATTGAGGGGTGCCATATACCTGTTTCTGACAAATATTGATAGAGAGGTGCCATGTACCTTCTTCCACTAAACACTTATTGAGGGGTGCCAGATACCATCTTCCACAAAATACTGATTGAGGGATGATATTGCTATATACCTTCTTCCATCAAATACTGATTAAGGGCTGCGATACACCTGCTTCCACAAAATACTGATTGAGTGGTGCCATATACCTGTTTCCACCAAATACTGATTAAGGGGTGCTATATACCTGTTTCCGCCAAATACTGATTGAGGAGTGCCAAATACCTGCTTCCACAAAATACTGATTGAGGGGTGCTATTGCTATATACCTTCTTCCACCAAATACTGATTGAGGGCTGCGATACACCTGCTTCCACAAAATACTGATTGAGGGGTGCCATAATCCTGTTTCCGCCAAATACTGATTGAGGGGTGCTATATACCTTTTTCCGCCAAATACTGATTGAGGGGTGTCATATATCTTCTTCCACAAAATATTGATTGAAAGGTGCTGTTGCTGTATTCCTTCTTCCACCAAATACTGATTGAGGGCTGCGATACACCTGCTTCCACAAAATACTGATTGAGGGGTGCCATAATCCTGTTTCCGCCAAATACTGATTGAGGGGTGCTATATACCTTTTTCCGCCAAATACTGATTGAGGGGTGTCATATATCTTCTTCCACAAAATATTGATTGAAAGGTGCTGTTGCTGTATTCCTTCTTCCACCAAATACTGATTGAGGGCTGCGATACACCTGCTTCCACAAAATACTGATTGAGGGGTGCTATATACCTTTTTCCGCCAAATACTGATTGAGGGGTGTCATATATCTTCTTCCACAAAATATTGATTGAAAGGTGCTGTTGCTGTATTCCTTCTTCCACCAAATACTGATTGAGGGCTGCAATACACCTGCTTCCGCAAAGTACTGATTGAGGAGTGCCATATACCGGTTTCCGCCAAATACTGATTGAGGGGTGCTATATACCTGTTTTTCCCAAATACTGATTGAGGGGTGCCATATACCTTCTTCCACAAAATACTAATTGAGGAGTGCTATTGCTATATACCTTCTTCCACCAAATACTGATTGAGTGCTGCTATACACCTGCTTCTACAAAATACTGATTGAGGGGTGCCATATACCTTTTTCCGACAAATACTGATTGAGGGGTGCTATATACCTATTTCCGCCAAATACTGATTCAGAGGTGCCATATACCATCTTCCACAAAAAACTGATTGAGGGGTGCTATTGCTATATACCTTCTTCCACCAAATACTGATTGAGGGCTGTGATACATCTGCTTTCACAAAAACCTGATTGAGGGGTGCCATATACCTGTTTCCGCCAAATACTGATTGAGGGGTGCGATATACCTGTATCCGCGAAATACTGATGGAGGGGTGCTATATACCTGTTTCCGCAAAATATTGATTGAGGGGTGATATATATCTTCTTCCACAAAATACTGATTGAGGGGTGCTATTGCCATATACCGTCTTCCACCAAAAACAGATTGAGGGCTGCGATACAGCTGCTTCCACAAAATACTGATTGAGGGGTGCCATATACCCTTTTCTGCCAAATACTGATTGAGAGGTGTTTTATACCTGTTTCCGGCAAATACTGATTGAGAGGTGCCATATACCTTCTTCCACTAAACACTGATTGAGGTTTGCCATATGCCATCTTCCACAAAATGCTCATTGAGGTGTGCTATTGCTATATATCTTCTTTCACCAAATAATGATTGAGGGCTGCGATACACCTGCTTCCACAAAATACTGATTGAGGGGTGCCATATACCTGTTTCTGACAAATATTGATAGAGAGGTGCCATGTACCTTCTTCCACTAAACACTGATTGAGGGGTGCCAGATACCATCTTCCACAAAATACTGATTGAGGGATAATATTGCTATATACCTTCTTCCATCAAATACTGATTAAGGGCTGCGATACACCTGCTTCCACAAAATACTGATTGAGTGGTGCCATATACCTGTTTCCACCGAATACTGATTGAGGGGTGCTATATACCTGTTTCCGCCAAATACTGATTGAGGAGTGCCAAATACCTGCTTCCACAAAATACTGATTGAGGGGTGCTATTGCTATATACCTTCTTCCACCAAATACTGATTGAGGGCTGCGATACACCTGCTTCCACAAAATACTGATTGAGGGGTGCCATATACCTGTTTCCGCCAAATACTGATTGAGGGGTGCTATATACCTTTTTCCGCCAAATACTGATTGAGGGGTGTCATATATCTTCTTCCACAAAATATTGATTGAAAGGTGCTGTTGCTGTATTCCTTCTTCCACCAAATACTGATTGAGGGCTGCAATACACCTGCTTCCGCAAAGTACTGATTGAGGAGTGCCATATACCGGTTTCCGCCAAATACTGATTGAGGGGTGCTATATACCTGTTTCTGCCAAATACTGATTGAGGGGTGCCATATACCTTCTTCCACAAAATACTAATTGAGGAGTGCTATTGCTATATACCTTCTTCCACCAAATACTGATTGAGTGCTGCTATACACCTGCTTCTACAAAATACTGATTGAGGGGTGCCATATACCTTTTTCCGCCAAATACTGATTAAGGGGTGCTATATACCTATTTCCGCCAAATACTGATTCAGAGGTGCCATATACCATCTTCCACAAAAAACTGATTGAGGGGTGCTATTGCTATATACCTTCTTCCACCAAATACTGATTGAGGGCTATGATACACCTGCTTCTACAAAATGAAGATTGAGGGGTGCAATATACCTTTTTCCGCCAAATACTGATTGAGGGGTGCTATTGCTATATACCTTTTTCCACTAAATACTGATTGAGGGGTGCCATATACCATCTTCCACAAAAAACTAATTGATAGGTGCTATTTCTGTATACCTTCTTCCACCAAATACTGATTGAGGGCCATGATACACCTGCTTTCACAAAATAAAGATTGAGGGGTGCCATATACCTGTTTCCGCCAAATACTTATTGAGGGGTGCTATATACCATCTTTCACAAAATACTGATTGAGTAGTGCTATTGCTATATACCTTCTTCCACCAAATACTGATTGAGGGCTGCGATACACCTGCTTACACAAAATACTGATTGAGGGGTGTCATATACCTTTTTCCACCAAATACTGATTGTGGGGTGATATATACCTGTTTCCGCCAAATACTGATTGAGGGGTGCCATATACCTTCTTCCACTAAATACTGATTGAGGGGTGCTATTGCTATATACCTTCTTCCACCAAATACTGATTAAGGGCTGGGATACACCTGCTTCCACAAAATACTGATTGAGGGGTGCCATATACCTGTTTCTGCCAAACACTGATTGAGGGCTGCAATATTACTTCTTCCACAAAAAACTGATTGAGGGGTGCTATTGCTATATACCTTCTTCCACCAAATACTGATTAAGGGCTGGGATACACCTGCTTCCACAAAATACTGATTGAGGGGTGCCATATACCTGTTTCTGCCAAACACTGATTGAGGGCTGCAATATTACTTCTTCCACAAAATACTGATTGAGGGCTGCTATTGCTATAGACCTTCTTCCACCAAATACTGATTGAGGGCTGTGATACACCTGCTTTCACAAAATACTGATTGAGGGGTTCCATATACCTGTTTCCGCCAAATACTGATTGAGGGGTGCCATATACCTTCTTCTACAAAATACTGATTGAGGGGTGCTATTGCTATATACCTTCTTCCACCAAATACTGATTGAGGGCTGTGATACACCTGCTTTCACAAAATACTGATTGAGGGGTGCCATATACCTGTTTCCGCCAAATACTGATTGAGGGGTGCTATATACCTGCTTCTGCGAAATACTGATGGAGGAGTGCTATATACCTGTTTCCGCAAAATACTGATTGAGGGGTGATATATATCTTCTCCCACAAAATACTGATTGAGGGGTGCTATTGCTATATACCGTCTTCCACCAAATACAGATTGAGGGCTGCGATACACCTGCTTCCACAAAATACTGATTGAGGGGTGCCATATACCCTTTTCCGCCAAATACTGATTGAGGGGTGTTTTATACCTGTTTCCGCCAAATACTGATTGAGAGGTGCCATATACCTTCTTCCACTAAACACTGATTGAGGTGTGCCATATGCCATCTTCCACAAAATGCTAATTGAGGGCTGCTATTGCTCTATACCTTCTTCCACCAAATAATGATTGAGGGCTGCGATACACCTGCTTCCACAAAATACTGATTGAGGGGTGCCTTATACCTGTTTCCACCAAATACTGATTGAGGGGTGCCATATACCTTCTTATACAAAATACTGATTGAGGGGTGGGATGCACCTGCTTCCACAAAATACTGATTGAGGGGTGCCATATATCTGTTTCCGCCAAATACTGATTGAGGGGTGCTATATAACTGTTTCCGCCAAATACTGATTGAGGGGTGCCAAATACCTGCTTCCACAAAATACTGATTGAGGGGTGCCTTATACCTGTTTCCACCAAATACTGATTGAGGGGTGCCATATACCATCTTCCACAAAATACTGATTGAGGGATGATATTGCTATATACCTTCTTCCATCAAATACTGATTAAGGGCTGCGATACACCTGCTTCCACAAAATACTGATTGAGTGGTGCCATATACCTGTTTCCACCAATACTGATTAAGGGGTGCTATATACCTGTTTCCGCCAAATACTGATTGAGGGGTGCCAAATACCTGCTTCCACAAAATACTGATTGAGGGGTGCTATTGCTATATACCTTCTTCCACCAAATACTGATTGAGGGGTGCTATATACCTTTTTCCGCCAAATACTGATTGAGGGGTGTCATATATCTTCCTCCACAAAATATTGATTGAAGGGTGCTATTGCTATATACCTTCTTCCACCAAATACTGATTGAGGGCTGCGATACACCTGCCTCCACAAAATGAAGATTGAGGGGTGCCATATACCTGTTTCCGCCAAATACTGATTGAGGGGTGCGATATACCGGCTTCCGCGAAATACTGATGGAGGGGTGCTATATACCTGTTTCCGCCAAATACTGATTGAGGGGTGTTTTATACCTGTTTCCGCCAAATACTGATTGAGAGGTGCCATATATCTTCTTCCACTAAACACTGATTGAGGTGTGCCATATGCCATCTTCCACAAAATGCTAATTGAGGGCTGCTATTGCTATATACCTTCTTCCACCAAATAATGATTGAGGGCTGCGATACACCTGCTTCCACAAAATACTGATTGAGGGGTGCTTTATACCTGTTTCCACCAAATACTGATTGAGGGGTGCCATATACCTTCTTATACAAAATACTGATTGAGGGGTGCTATTGCTATATACATTCTTCCACTAAATACTGATTGAGGGCTGGGATGCACCTGCTTCCACAAAATACTGATTGAGGTGTGCCATATACCTGTTTCCGCCAAATACTGATTAAGGGGTGATATATAACTGTTTCCGCCAAATACTGATTGAGGGAAGCCATATACTTGCGTCCACAAAATACTGATTGAGGGGTGCCATATGCCGGTTTCTGCCAAATACTTATTGAGGGGTGCTCTATATCTGTTTCCGTCAAATACTGATTGAGGGGTGCTATTGCTATATACCGTCTTCCATCAAATACTGATTGAGGGCTGGGATGCACCTGCTTCCACAAAATACTGATTGAGGGGTGCCATATACCTGTTTCCGCCAAATACTGATTGAGGGGTGCTATTGCTATATACCTTCTTCCACCAAATACTGATTAAGGGCTGGGCTACACCTGCTTTCACAAAATACTGATTGAGGGGTGCCATATACCTGTTTCTGCCAAACACTGATTGAGGGCTGCAGTATTACTTCTTCCACAAAATACTGATTGAGGGGTGCTATTGCTATATACCTTCTTCCACCAAATACTGATTGAGGGCTGCGATACACCTGCTTTCACAAAATACTGATTGAAGGGTGCCATGTACCTGTTTCCGCCAAATACTGATTGAGGGGTGCGATATACCTGTTTCCGCGAAATACTGATGGAGGGGTGCTATATACCTGTTTCCGCAAAATACTGATTGAGGGGTGATATATATCTTCTTCCACAAAATACTGATTGAGGGCTGCTATTGCTATATACCTTCTTCCACCAAATAATGATTGAGGGCTGCGATACACCTGCTTCCACAAAATCCTGATTGAGGGGTGTCTTATACCTGTTTCCACCAAATACTGATTGAGGGGTGCCATATACCTTCTTATACAAAATACTGATTGAGGGGTGCTATTGCTATATACATTCTTCCACCAAATACTGATTGAGGCCTGGGATGCACCTGCTTCCACAAAATACTGATTGAGGGGTGCCATAAACCTGTTTCCGCCAAATACTGATTGAGGGGTGCTATATAACTGTTTCTGACAAATACTGATTGAGGGGAGCCATACACCTGCGTCCACAAAATACTGATTGAGGGGTGCCATATGCCGGTTTCTGCCAAATACTTATTGAGGGGTGCTTTATATCTGTTTCCGTCAAATACTGATTGAGGGCTGGGATGCACCTGCTTCCACAAAATACTGATTGAGGGGTGCCATATATCTGTTTCCGCCAAATACTGATTGAGGGCTGGGATGCACCTGCTTCCACAAAATACTGATTGAAGGGTGCCATATATCTGTTTCTGTCAAATACTGATAGAGGGGTGATATATACCTGTTTCCACCAAATACTGATTGAGGGGTGCCATATACCTTCTTATACAAAATACTGATTGAGGGGTGCTATTGCTATATACATTCTTCCACCAAATACTGATTGAAGGCTGGGATGCACCTGCTTCCACAAAATACTGATTGAGGGGTGCCATATACCTGTTTCCACCAAATACTGATTGAGGGGTGCTATATACCTGTTTCCGCCAAATACTGATTGAGGGGTGCTATATAACTGTTTCCGCCAAATACTGATTGAGGGGAGCCATATACCTGCGTCCACAAAATACTGATTGAGGGGTGCCATATACCGGTTTCTGCCAAATACTTATTGAGGGGTGCTATATATCTGTTTCGGTCAAATACTGATTGAGGGGTTCTATTGCTATATACCTTCTTCCACCAAATACTGATTGAGGGCTGGGATGCACCTGCTTCCATAAAATACTGATTGAGGGGTGCCATATACCTGTTTCCGCCAAATACTGATTGAGGGGTGCTATATACCTGTTTCCGCCAAATACTGATTGAGGGGAGCCATATACCTGCTTCCAAAAAATCCTAATGAGGGGTGCCATATACCCCTTTCTGCCAAATACTGATTGAGAGATGCTATATACCTGTTTTAGCCAAATACTGATTGGGGGTGTCATATACCTGTTTCCGCCAAATACTGATTGGGGGGTGCTATATACCAGTTTCCACCAAATACTAATTGAGGGCTGCGATACACCTGCTTCCACAAAATACTGATTGAAGGGTGCCATATACCTGTTTTCGCCAAATACTGATTGAGAGGTGCTATATACCTGTTTCCACCAAATACTGATTGATGGGAGCCATATACCTGCTTCCACAAAATACTGATTGAGGGGTGCCATATACCGGTTTCCGCCAAATACTGATTGGGGGGTGCAATATACCAGTTTACGCCAAATACTGATTGAGGGCTGCGATACACCTGCTTCCACAAAATACTGATTGAGGGGTGCCATATACCTGTTTACGCCAAATACTGATTGAGAGGTGCTATATACCTGTTTCCGCCAATTACTGAGTGAGGGGTGCCATATACCTTCCTCCACAAAATACTGATTAATGGGTGCTATTGCTATATACCTTCTTCCACCAAATACTGATTGAGGGCTGCGATACACTTACTTCCACCAAATGCTGATTAAGGGTTGCTATATACCTGTTTCCGCAAAATACTGATTGAGGGGTGCCATATACCTTCTTCCACAAAATACTGATTGAGGGGTGCTATTGCTATATACCTTCTTCCACCAAATACAGATTGAGGGCTGCAATACACCTGCTTACACAAAATAGTGCTTGAGGGGTGCCATATATCTTTTTCCACCAAATACTGATTGAGGGGTGCTATATACCTGTTTCCGCCAAATACTGATTAAGGTGTGCCATGTACCTTCTTCCACAAAATACTGATTGAGGGGTGCTATTTTTATATACCTTTTTCCACCACATACTGATTGAGGGCTGCAATATACCTTCTTCCACAAATACTGCTCTTCTCTACGGACTTGGGCAGAGGGTCATTTAGAAAATGACAGGCAGAGGAAGAGGCAGACTGTTCCGCAGGGATGGTAGGGGTCGGGAAGGTGCACCAGGCCGGAGCCTAAGTGGGAAGTTGGAGAAGACTCGTGCAATAACTTCAAAGGGCACACCAAAGTTGGTTGAGTGGCTCAACCTTCCTCATCTGCACCCTCCTCATCCTCTGTATCTGCACCCTCCTCACTCTCTGCTGTGTGCACCCCCAAAGACACCACTACCATAGCCCCTCCACTCGAGTCAGAGGAATTATTTCCCCATCCATTCCCAGAATGTACCGATGTTCAGCCATTCTTGGAATCGGATGAGGATCAGGAGGTAGCAACGGCCGCCAACAAGCGGTCTGACGACAGTACCCAGATCAGCTCACGGAGGGTGGTCCCCGCTGTTGCTGCCCACTCTGAAGGTGAAGGTGACGATCATGATGTGTCGATGGATGTCATGTGGGTGCCCACAAGAGAGGAAGATGAGGAGAGTTCAGAGGGAGAGACGGAGCAGCAGATAGGGAGGAGAAGGAGGAGAACAGGCAGAACTCGCACTGCACAGGAGGCAAAAAACAGACTGCAAATGTATCTGGAGCGAGCCATCCACCATGCACGGTCACATGGATGCCGGCAAATGGCTCCGCAGTGTGGGCTTTTTATAACATGTCAGCTGCTGATAATAGTGTTGCCATATGCAGCTTGTGCTGTCAACGCATAAATCGCGGTAAGCCCAACACTCACCTAGGGATGACCGACTTAAGAAGACACCGGGCCTCCCATCACCGAGCCCAGTGGGAGCAACGCCGTCAGAACATACAATGCCACACTCCCGGCGCTCCAAGTCCTGCCTCTTCTCCTTCTCCTCTCTCCTCCCATTTGCCTCCACTCCACCTTCCACCGCACCGTCGTCGTGTTCATTTGGCACAAAGCAGGCTTCCGTGGCCCAAATGTTCAAGCAGAAAAAAAATTATGGCGTTGGATAATCCTCTTGCCCAACGGCTGACCGCTGGCTTGTCGGAACTGGGGCCTGTACTGGCCGACAGTTACATATATATCCTGTGACCGCCTAATGAACCTCCAGCCACAGAATCCATAGTTCTATGCTGTCAGATGAATTCCTACTGCCTAATTTTTGGGGCCTGTATTGGCCGACAGTTACATATTCATCCTGTGACAGCTTAATGTACCTCCAGCCACAGAATCCAAAGTTCTATGCAGTCAGGTGAATGCCTATTGCCTAATTTTTGGGGCCTGTATTGGCCGACAGCTACATATTTATCCTGTGACCGCTTAATGTACCTCTAGCCACAGAATCCAAAGTTCTTTGCTGTCAGGTGAATGCCTATCGCCTAATTTTTTGGGCCTGTACTGGCCGACAGTTACATTTTTATCTCTAGCAACATAATCACACCCCTGCTTCTCATTATGGTGGTGTATGAACCGCATTCACCATAAGGACCTTCTAATTTCACAGGATCATGTGACTGTGACCCCCACCCTGAACTGTGCCCCTCAACCCGTACTGTGCCCCCTTATACCCTGCATTTTGCCCTCTTACCACACCCTGTGCAGTGCCCCTAGTCATTACCTGTACTGTGCCCTCTTATACCCTAACATAGACGTATGTCTATTAAATAAATGACCACCGCTGTGTACTGGTGCTTATTCTGATGCTAGGGCTGGGTTCACATCCTATTTTTGTCATCCATTTAATGCATACCAAAAATGTATGCGTTAACAGATGCCTCCGACTGATGCCGTACAGTGGCGTCCATTCACCATACAGTTCCATGGTAGAAATAAATTTATGTTAACATATGCTTTTTTTTTATGGACTCTGCAGGATACAAAAACGTGGAGTGTTGAACATTTTTATACATCTAACCAATAGGAAATAAAAATATTATAGGCTACAGCAGTTCACATTTTTGAGAGTTTCCCTTTAAGACGCATATTTTTGTGGGAATTTTTGCCAATGATCCCCCTCTGGTATGTGAGGGGGTCACAGTCTGGGGCCCCCAAGATGAAACATATGATACTCCAATTGGATACATCTGTGACTACATTGAATAAGCTATAGTGATATAACATGCAGTTTGTGTGACTGGCCACTAGAGGCCCTTAGTCGGATAGCCCCCTTAGAACTAATGGAGCGAGATGTTGACAATTAATATATAAAAAGAAAAGTAATCTTATAGCTGCACCTGATTGGCTTTCTTATTGAAATAGACTGTAAAAAATAGCTTCTTATTTATTTTGTGCATTTTGTTATTTTGTTGCCATGTCCTAACTTCCTGGGAAAAGCTACAGGGGCTGGAGAAAGGAAGTGGCAGGAGGACAGAGAGTCGGTAGTTGGAGAGCAACGGATTCAGACGTGTCTGCTAAATTGTTTAGCTGAGGTGTCCTGTGATCAGCCAGAGATTGAAGGCTTTATCCACAGCAAGCAAGGGACGATTGGTGAATATCTGCTGCCTGCTAAAGAGGATCTGTGGTGAATATCTGCTGCCTGCTAAAGAGGATCTGTAGTCTTCATTTATAATCAGGAGCTGAGGAGACCAGAGGCCTGCCTGCTCTGAGGCCAGCGGTGAATCATCATCAAGAAAACCAAGCTGCCATTCAAGCCTGCACTGGAGATCTCAGCCTGAAGCATTTTACACTCGGTTAGTGCACACTTTTAAACTTGGGACTTAAATCCTGAGCTCAGGTCCCTCCCTGCAATCAGGGTGAGGACAAGTTTTGGCACCGCTGCAGCAATTAAAGCTTTACTGCGACAGCAAGTGGATCCACATCCCGGCTCTGGAGTTACAAATAGCCACGTGGAAGTTCAAGGGAGTCTAGCTGAGGTGGGGGAGTGGGCATTACCGGCATTTGGGGTGATAGTGTGGGATTTTTCTGTATTTGGCCTCTGTGAGCCACAGTGCCCCTCAGCCGAGATCCCAGGTACACAGACCCCAAATTTAGTGTTGATTCCTAGTGGCTTCAGTTCGCTGTGTTTGGTTAGGAGATCCTGCCATATTTAGTGGCATTTAGGCAAAGTATGAATATTTAAAGGTACAGTACCTAAATTAGGGAATTCCCAGCTGGGGTCCCACTGTGGACAATCTTGGGTTGCTAACAACCCAGAGAGTTTGTATCACCACTTCAGTACACCAGAACATACCTCACTCCGTGTGGTCCGGCTGGATCACGGTGTACATTATATTGTATATAGTTTTCTCTTCTAAAGTCAGTAAAATTATTTTGGTTCACACAGCTCACTGTCCGTGCATTCTTTCTTGTGTGGTTCACTGTATCCTAACGGACTCCCTCGGGTCCACCTCTTACAAATTGGCGTAGTCGGCAGGATACAGTGACACCCATGCAGGCGAATGCAGCGGAGGGAGCGGCTCAGCCTGCCCTAAAGGCTGTAGCAGCGAGTTCAGGGGGTGACGAGGCAGTGGCACCCATTGCCACCCACAGGGCAGCACCCCCACAGGCCCTGATGGGACACCTCCTGACGGGTGCTCTGTTGAATCACTTAGCGAAATATGACGGGAAAAACATGTTGCTATCTGACTGGGTAGAACGGGTTAGGGGAGCCATAGAGATGTATAACCTGGCCCCTGAGATATGTTCGGAGGTTGCCATTAACGCACTAGAGGGGCGGGCTAGACGGACCATTATGGTTAGGCCCCCAGAGGAGCGTGACACGTTTGATAAAATCGTGGCCTATCTCGAAAAGGTACATGGGGGGTTGGCAGAGGTCATGACTCTACGTGCCCAATTCTTTAGCCGGACCCAAAGGGAAGATGAGGACCTACAGGACTATGCGACGGCCCTGCAGGAGTTAGGGAATAACCTTAATCGTCAAGCCCCTAGGGCTCTGGGTGATCCTGGAGGTGGAGACGATCCCTTAACCTGTTAAGGACACATGACGTACCGGTACGTCATGTGTTGTTCCGATCACTGCCGCCCGGCCGGCGGTGATCGGAACAAGGTGCCTGCTCAAATTATTGAGAAGGCACCTCAGCTAAATGCGCGGGGGGTCCCGTGACCCCCCATGTCGGCGATCGCAACAAACCGCAGGTCAATTCAGACCTGCGGTTTCTGCAGTTTCTGAGGGACTGCGGGGATCAGAAACTTGAATATGCCTAAAATATATATGTTTCACCCCCCCCTGCACCCCTGAATGATTTAATGGCGGCGGGAGGTGCAGGGGGGGGTTGTGGGCGGTGCGGGATGCGAGCGGTGCGGCAGGCGGGATCGCGATCCCCGCCCGCCTCCCCTTGAATAATCGTTGGTGGCCAGTGGGTATACCAGGGTGTCAGCACATTGCTGACACCCTGGTATAAACGGCTGACATCTGTGATGCGATGTCAGCCTTTTAACCCTTTCCATACCGCGGTCCGTACGGACCGCGGTATGGAAGAGCAGAGGTTAACATTGGGGGGCTGCTGTGCCTTTGCTGTGCCTTTGCAGCCCCCCGACAGGATGGGGTGACAGAGGGAGGGAGCCCCCCTCCTTACCCTTCTCCATCTGCGCAGTTGTGGCCACAACTGAGCAGACGGGGAAGGTTCCCATGGCAACAGGACGCCTTCTCAGGCATCCTGCTGTCCATGGTGCTGAACAGATCTGTGCTAAAGGCATAGATCTGTTCAGACAAAGTGTAAGTAAAATACAGTACAAAACACTATATAGTGTACTGTACTGTATTATACAGACATCAGACCCACTGGATCTTCAAGAACCAAGTGGGTCTGGGTAAAAAAAAATGTAAAAAAAAGTAAAAATCAAAAAACATATTTATTACTGATTAAAAATGAAAAATAAAAATAAAATTCCCTACATATGTTTGGTATCGCCGCGTCCATAACAACCTGATCTATAAAACTGTCATGTTACTTTACCAGAACGGTGAACGCCATAAAAAAAAAAAAAACTATGATGAAATTTAAATTTTGCCCACCTTACTTCCCAAAAAAGGTAATAAAAGTGATCAAAAAAGTCGCATGTACGCCAAAATAGTGCCAATCAAACCGTCATCTCATCCCGCAAAAATCATACCCTACCCAAGATAATCGCCCAAAAACTGAAAAAACTATGGTTCTTAGACTATGGAAACACTAAAACATGATTTTTTTTGTTTTGTTTCAAAAATGAAATCATTGTGTAAAACTTAAATAAATAAAAAAAAAGTATACATATTAGGTATCGCCACGTCCGTATCGACTGGCTCTATAAAAATATCACATGACCTAACCCCTCAGGTGACCACCGGAAAAAAATAAAAATAAAAACGGTGTAAAAAAAGCAATTTTATGTCATCTCACATCACAAAAAGTGTAATAGCAAGCACCCCAAAATAGTGCCAATCAAACCGTCATCTCATCCCGCAAAAAATGAGACCCTACTTAAGATAATCTCCCAAAAACAGAAAAAAATATGGCTCTTAGAGACACTAAAAAAAATTTTTTGTTTTAAAAATGAAATCATTGTGTAAAACTTACATAAATAAAAAAAATTGTATACATATTAGGTATCGCCGCGTCTATGACAACCTGCTCTATAAAATTACCACATGATCTAACCTGTCAGATGAATGTTGTAAATAACAAAAAAAAAACTGCCAAAAAAGCTATTTCTTGTTACCTTGCCGCACAAAAAAGTGTAATATAGAGCAACCAAAAATCATATGTACCCTAAACTAGTACCAACAAAACTGACACCCTATCCCGTAGTTTCTAAAATGGGGTCACTCTTTTGGAGTTTCTACTCTAGGGTTGCATAAGGGGGGCTTTAAATGGAACATGGTGTCAAAAAAAACAGTCCAGCAAAATCTGACTTCCAAAAACCGTATGGCATCCTTTCCTTCTGCGCCCTGCCGTGTGCCGGTACAGCTGTTTACGACCACATATGGGGTGTTTCTGTAAACTACAGAATCAAGGCCATAAATAATGAGTTTTGTTTGGCTGTTAACGCTTGCTTTGTAACTGGAAAAAAAAATATTAAAATGGAAAATCTGCCAAAAAAGTGAAATTTTGAAATTGTATCTCTATTTTCTATTAAATCTTGTGCAACACCTAAAGGGTTAACAAAGTTTGTAAAATCAGTTTTGAATACCTTGAGGGGTGTAGTTTCTTAGATGGGGTCACTTTTATGGAGTTTCTACTCTAGGGGTGCATCAGGGGGGCTTCAAATGGGACATGGTGTCAAAAAACCAGTCCAGCAAAATCTGGCTTCCAAAAACCATACGGCGCACCTTTCCCTCTACGCCCTACTGTGTGCCCGTACAGTAGTTTACGGCCACATATAGGGTGTTTCTGTAAATGGCAGAGTCAGGGCAATAAAGATACAGTCTTGTTCTGTTGTTTACCCTTGCTTTGTTAGTGGAGAAAATGGGTTAAAATGGAAAATTAGGCAAAAAAATGAAATTCTCAAATTTCATCCCCATTTGCCAATAATTCTTGTGCAACACCTAAATGGTTAACGAAGTTTGTAAAATTAGTTTCGAATACCTTGAGGGGTGTACACTGTGTGCAGAATTATTAGGCAAATGAGTATGTTGACCACATCATCCTCTTTATGCATGTTGTCTTACTCCAAGCTGTATAGGCTCGAAAGCCTACTACCAATTAAGCATATTAGGTGATGTGCATCTCTGTAATGAGAAGGGGTGTGGTCTAATGACATCAACACCCTATATTAGGTGTGCATAATTATTAGGCAACTTCCTTTCCTTTGGCAAAATGGGTCAAAAGAAGGACTTGACAGGCTCAGAAAAGTCAAAAATAGTGAGATATCTTGCAGAGGGATGCAGCACTCTTAAAATTGCAAAGCTTCTGAAGCGTGATCATCGAACAATCAAGCGTTTCATTCAAAATAGTGAACAGGGTTGCAAGAAGCGTGTGGAAAAACGAAGGCGCAAAATAACTGCCCATGAACTGAGAAAAGTCAAGCGTGCAGCTGCCAAGATGCCACTTGCCACCAGTTTGGCCATATTTCAGAGCTGCAACATCACTGGAGTGCCCAAAAGCACAAGGTGTGCAATACTCAGAGACATGGCCAAGGTACGAAAGGCTGAAAGACGACCACCACTGAACAAGACACACAAGCTGAAACGTCAAGACTGGGCCAAGAAATATCTCAAGACTGATTTTTCTAAGGTTTTATGGACTGATGAAATGAGAGTGAGTCTTGATGGGCCAGATGGATGGGGCCGTGGCTGGATTGGTAAAGGGCAGAGAGCTCCAGTCCGACTCAGACGCCAGCAAGGTGGAGGTGGTGTACTGGTTTGGGCTGGTATCATCAAAGATGAGCTTGTGGGGCCTTTTCGGGTTGAGGATGGAGTCAAGCTCAACTCCCAGTCCTACTGCCAGTTTCTGGAAGACACCTTCTTCAAGCAGTGGTACAGAAAGAAGTCTGCATCCTTCAAGAAAAACATGATTTTCATGCAGGACAATGCTCCATCACACGCGTCCAAGTACTCCACAGCGTGGCTGGCAAGAAAGGGTATAAAAGAAGAAAATCTAATGACATGGCCTCCTTGTTCACCTGATCTTAACCCCATTGAGAACCTGTGGTCCATCATCAAATGTGAGATTTACAAGGAGGGAAAACAGTACACCTCTCTGAACAGTGTCTGGGAGGCTGTGGTTGCTGCTGCACGCAATGTTGATGGTGAACAGATAAAAACACTGACAGAATCCATGGATGGCAGGCTTTTGAGTGTCCTTGCAAAGAAAGGTGGCTATATTGGTCACTGATTTGTTTTTGTTTTGTTTTTGAATGTCAGAAATGTATATTTGTGAATGTTGAGATGTTATATTGGTTTCACTGGTAAAAATAAATAATTGAAATGGGTATATATTAGTTTTTTGTTAAGTTGCCTAATAATTATGCACAGTAATAGTCACCTGCACACACAGATATCCCCCTAAAATAGCTAAAACTAAAAACAAACTAAAAACTACTTCCAAAAATATTCAGCTTTGATATTAATGAGTTTTTTGGGTTCATTGAGAACATGGTTGTTGTTCAATAATAAAATTAATCCTCAAAAATACAACTTGCCTAATAATTCTGCACTCCCTGTAGTTTATAGAATGGGGTCATTTTTTGCTTCTAAACTTCTAAGCCTTGTAACATCCCCAAAAAATAAAATATCTTGGGGAATGTAAAGTCATCACAATTTTTGGGGGTATTACTATGTATTACAAAAGTAGAGAAACTGAAACTTTGAAATCTGCAAATTTTTCAAAAATTTTGGTAAATTAGGTATTTTTTTATGCAAAAAAAATAAAAAATTTGACTTCATTTTACCAGTGTCATGAAGTACAATATGTGACGAAAAAACTATCTCAGAAGGGCCTGGATAAGTAAAAGCGTTTTAAAGTTATCACCACTTAAAGTGACACTGGTCAGATTTGCAAAAAATGGCCTGGTCCTTAAGGGATCGGGGACGAGCGGCTAAGGCAGTAAATGTCCGAATACATAATCCAGAACCCGGACAAACCATTTGTGGAAGTCTACACAGAAGCAATCGCACGGGAACTCCGAATGACTACGGGAACCTTCAAGGCTGTGTCAGCTGTGCGAATGACTGGCAAAGTGCGGGAAGAATCCTCTGGAGAGGTGGTCCAGGAGAAGCTGTGTGAGGCAGTGACTGCGCTGTGTGCCGAGATGGCTCGATGGAGGACGGCCGATTCGACAAGGAGGAGTGCTCCCATGGCCATACCAGCCACACGGCAGGCAGGAGAGGAAATTCCTGTGGGACGACCCCATGAACAGAGGGAACGAATCCGGGTCCGCTGCTGGAAGTGTAAGCAGCTGGGTCATTATGCCCGAAACTGCTCCTCGGACCGAGCAGACGAAGGAGAGGGGCTTCCTTTAAACTCCCCACTGCCGCAGTGACAGGGCGGCCTGCGGTGGAGACTAGAAGACGACGCCCTATCCATGGGTACCAAGATTTGTACTCCGAGAGTCCATGGCTGGAAGCAGACATCGAGGGGCAGAGGGTTTGCTGCCTGGTGGATACTGGGTCAGAGTGTACGATTATGCCCTATGACTATTTTGAGTCCCATTTCGGGTGCAAAATGAGACCAGAAGCTGGCAGCCTGATCCACTTGGTCGCGGCCAACAATGAAAGCTTGGTAGTGAAGGGGGTGGTATGGATAAGGATAAAAAAAATTTGGCCACGATATGGGAACCAAAGGAGTGATCCTAGTGACACATTCCCCCAGGCGAGGGTTGACCGTGACATTAGGGATGAATGTTCTGCGGGAGCTAGACCACCAACTTTTTGCTAAGGAGAGCCCCCGCTATTGGCAGCATGCCACGACTCATCGACCGATACAGAGAGTCCTTCGGCAGATGGTGACGGTGAGGAGTTGTGGCTTGCAGAACAGCGTGACTCCAGGCCAGTCTGTGGGGATTGTGAGGGTTCCATCGTGCGCCACAATGGTGTTTGGCCCACATCAGGAGCGTGTAGTTATGATGGCCGTGGGCACCAACCGGAGGCTAGACGGCTTGGAGGTCATGGTAGAACCTGTTCCCAGTGGAGAAGGGAGAGCGAAACCGTTAGTAGCTAGAGCCTTGACAACCGTGATAGATGGTCGAGTACCCGTCAGATGCATCAACCTGCAGGACCAGGAGGTCACCGTGCCACCCAGGACCCTGCTAGCTGAAGTCAGAGTGCAGGACGGGGAAGTGCTCCGGAAAGAGGAGTTCACTCTCGAGCCAAGTCAGCAAAAAATATGGACTTATGCTGTGGGGACGACCCCAGAAGAAATCCCCACTGTGGATTGGAATGGCCGGAAGATTATGGAGCTCATGGATATGGATCATGGAACCTTGACTCCCGAGCAGCGAGGGAAGGTAAAGACCCTTCTGTGGGAGTACCAAGATGCCTTCTCCCGCCATGAGGTGGATTTTGGGTGTGCGACAGCGATAGAACATGAAATCCCCACAGGGGACTCCCCGCCGATCCGAGAGCGGTACCGGCAGATCCCTCCCAAGGTCTATCAAGAGGTGAAAACTATGTTGGCAAGTATGCTAGATAACGGGGTTATTCAGGAAAGCCAAAGTCCATGGGCGGCACCAGTGGTACTGGTCCGAAAAAAAGATGGGACTCTCCGGTTCTGCGTTGATTACCGGAAGCTGAACGCAAATACGGTACGGGGCGCTTACCCCCTCCCGAGGATCGAAGAGACATTGTCTGCACTGGGGAGAGCCCAGTTCTTCTCCACCCTCGACTTGGCCAGCGGATACTGGCAGGTGCCTATGGCGAAAAAAGATAAGGCGAAAACAGCGTTCATCCTCCCGATGGGGTTGTATGAATTCAATCGGATGCCATTCGGACTAACCAACGCTCCGGGTACATTCCAAAGGTTAATGGAGCACTGTCTGGGAGACCTTAACTTTGAATCAGTGTTGATATATCTTGACGATGTGGTGGTCTTCGGGAAGTCCTTTGAAGACCATCTGGCCCGGCTGCGGCAGGTCCTCCAACGCTTAAGGGACCATGGGTTGAAGATAAAACCGAAAAAGTGTCAACTCTTTCGTCGAAGCATTGAGTATCTGGGCCATGTGGTGAACCCAGAAGGGGTGCAACCCTCTCCCGGAAAAGTGGAAGCGGTTCAGAAGTGGCCACGACCGAAGACCCTACGAGAACTCCAGGCGTTTTTGGGGCTGACGGGGTACTACCGTCGATTTATCCCCAAGTTTGCACATATTGTGGGGCCCTTGAATGAATTGCTCCGGGGGACAGCTAACGGCCCTAAAAACCATCCAATTTCATGGGGGGAGAGGCAGGAGAAAGCACTAGATGAAGTGAAGGATGCTCTGACAAAAGCCCCAATCTTAGCTTATGCTCAGTTCGATACCCCATTTCTGTTGTACACGGATGGGAGCCTGCATGGCCTGGGGGCCGTGCTAGCACAGATGCAGGATGGTCGGGAGCGGGTTATTGCGTATGGGAGTCGCTTTCTCCGAGGGTCCGAGAGAAATCCAGACAATTACAACTCCTTTAAGTTAGAGCTGTTGGCCTTGTTATGGGCAATGACGGAACGCTTCGCCGAATACCTGACTGGGATGGAGGTGTTGGTGCTGACAGATAATAACCCTTTGGCACACCTGAATAATGCGAAGTTGGGAGCTTTAGAACAGCGGTGGATAGCTCGACTGGCGAAGTTCAACTACCGGATCAAGTTCAGGTCTGGAAAAGAGAATGCTAACGCTGATGCATTGTCCAGAGTACCTGTGGGCTCCCCGGATGGAGATGTTGACGATGACCTGGAGGACTCTGAGACTCCTGACCTGGGTCGCCTACCTTCCTTTGCGGTGGTGGCGCAAGGGCCATCTGTACTGTTAGGAAGGACCCATGCAGATTGGGTGCGGGCCCAGAATGAGTGTGAAGATATCTGGAGGGTAAAACAGTGGGTCCGGCATAAAACGTGGCCAAAGCCAGAGGAGCGAGAAAGTCTGATGCCTGAGGGCCACAAGCTGCTCCGGCAGTGGGACAAACTGACAGTGGCCCACGACCTGTTGTATCGGAAGATCTATACACGGACAGAGTTGGATCATCGGTGGCAAATCGTTATCCCGGTTGCCATGGCTCCCGCGGCTGCTCGAGAAGCTCATGAGAGGGGTGCCCACTTTGGTAGTGATAAAACTTATAAGTAGCTACAGAGGCTGGTTTACTGCCAGATCTTGAACGGATGGTGGAGAAGGCCTGTCAGATGTGCAGAGCTTGCGACCTAAACAAAAGTGTGGAGCAGAGGGCTCTGATTCAGACCATCCAAACGTCCCAGCCATTAGAACTATTGATGATAGATTATGTGCAGGTGGGGCACTCCAATTCGGGTCATAGTTTTTGTTTGGTTATGAACGATCATTTTACAAAGTTTGCGGTGGCAGTGCGAACCCGAGACCAGATGGCCCAGTCAGCAGCGGAGGCCGTCTGCCATCGTTTTATACAGGTGTATGGGTGTCCAAGTCGGATACATTCGGATCAGGGGGCCTGCTTTCAGGGGGCCCTGATGAATGAACTATATCACCTGTACGGTATCGAGAAGTCCCGGACGACACCGTATCACCCGCAAGAGAATGGGGCATGTGAACGCTTCAATCGTACACTCCTTCAGATGGTGAGGACACTGGAAAAGGATCAGAAATCCAGATGGCCGGAGTATCTCCCCGAATTGACTTGGGCCTATAATAACCGGGTGCACAGCACGACCGGTTACTCACCGTACATGCTTATGTTTGGTCGGACTGGGAGAGAGCTGGGAGAGTTGAACATGCCCTCGCCTGACAGTGAGCAAGCACGCACTGCAACCGAGTGGACTCGAGAACATCGACGACGGTTGAGGACCGTCCACAAGGTGGTGGGAGAGCGGTTGCAGCGACTACAACACCCTAACTCGGGGCCAGTATGGACTGAAGTCTTCTCCCCGGGAGATCGTGTGCTAGTCAGGGAGAAGAGGCCTTGTGGAAAACTGGACAATCAGTGGGAGGCCACACCATATATAGTTCGGCGCAGGGTGGGTTCAGACATACCCGTCTACGAGGTTGAACCAGAGGGGGGTGGAGGTCCTGTTAGAAATTTACATAGAAACATGCTGCGGTTGTGCCGGTTTCGAGAGCAGGCTCCGCCCAGGAGTGAACCGGTTTCCCAAGAAGGGGCGATGACAGATGAGCGGTGGGCGGTGCCCTGGTCCTATCCAGAGGGATTTCCTCCCCGGTCAACTGTAATTGATCCGGTGTCACCCTTGAGTGTGGTGGTACCAAGTCAGACACCCCCTTCTCAACTACGTCGGTTGACAAGGCCCACGGCAGGGATTCCTCCTCAGCGCTATGCTCAGGAGGAGTTTGTGTGGGAACCCTGGGTCTGTGAGAGTGGTGTCGAGGTCGCCACCATCTAGTGGGGTGGGATGTGAGGGGGTCACAGTCTGGGGCCCCCAAGATGAAACATATGATATTCCAATTGGATACATCTGTGACTACATTGAATCAGCTATAGTGATATAACATGCAGTTTGTGTGACTGGCCACTAGAGGCCCTTAGTCGGACAGCCCCCTTAGAACTAATAGGAGCGAGATGTTGACAATTAATATATAAAAAGAAAAGTAATCTTATAGCTGCACCTGATTGGCTTTCTTATTGAAATAGACTGTAAAAAATAGCTTCTTATTTATTTTGTTGCCATGTCCTAACTTCCTGGGAAAAGCTACAGGGGCTGGAGAAAGGAAGTGGCAGGAGGACAGAGAGTCGGCAGTTGGAGAGCAACGGATTCAGACGTGTCTGCTAAATTGTTTACCTGAGGTGTCCTGTGATCAGCCAGAGATTGAAGGCTTTATCCACAGCAAGCAAGGGACGATTGGTGAATATCTGCAGCCTGCTAAAGAGGATCTGTGGTGAATATCTGCTGCCTGCTAAAGAGGATCTGTGGTGAATATCTGCTGCCTGCTAAAGAGGATCTGTAGTCTTCATTTATAATCAGGAGCTGAGGAGACCAGAGGCCTGCCTGCCCTGAGGCCAGCGGTGAATCATCATCAAGAAAACCAAGCTGCCATTCAAGCCTGCACTGGAGATCTTAGCCTGAAGCATTTTACATTCGGTTAGTGCGCACTTTTAATGGGACTTAAATCCTGAGCTCAGGTCCCTCCCTGCAATCAGGGTGAGGACAAGTTTTGGCACCGCTGCAGCAATTAAAGCTTTACTGCGACAGCAAGTGGATCCACATCCCGGCTCTGGAGTTACAAATAGCCACGTGGAAGTTCAAGGGAGTCTAGCTGAGGTGGGGGAGTGGGCATTACCGGCATTTGGGGGGATAGTGTGGGATTTTTCTGTATTTGGCCTCTGTGAGCCACAGTGCCCCTCAGCCGAGATCCCAGGTACACAGACCCCAAATTTAGTGTTGATTCCTAGTGGCTTCAGTTCGCTGTGTTTGGTTAGGAGATCCTGCCATATTTAGTGGCATTTAGGCAAAGTATGAGTATTTAAAGGTACAGTACCTAAATTAGGGAATTCCCAGCTGGGGTCCCACTGTGGACAATCTTGGGTTGCTAACAACCCAGAGAGTTTGTATCACCACTTCAGTACACCAGAACATACCTCACTCCGTGTGGTCCGGCTGGATCACGGTGTACATTATATTGTATATAGTTTTCTCTTCTAAAGTCAGTAAAATTATTTTATTTCACACAGCTCACTGTCCGTGCATTCATTCTTGTGTGGTTCACTGTATCCTAACGGACTCCCTCGGGTCCACCTCTTACAGGTATGTCACTGTCCATGTTGTGGGACTATTTGTGTACTTCTAGTAAGTGTTTGCTGGCTGCAAATATGACCTGAAGGGTTTTCAGGTTCGCCTGCAATTAAAGTTAATGGGGCCCGCCGCGAAAGCGCGGTTCGCGAATATTTGATCGCGAACCGTCCTGGCCGATATTCATCCATCACTACTGCATAACACAATATCTCTGAATCAAAGATAGATCTCTCACCAGATATGCGTTTACAAGGATAGTGGAGTTTGAGAAGGAGACAGCTCTGAACTGTGTCCTGGAGACTGGATACTTCTCTTTCCCAGAATGCTTTGCACTCCCACAATGCTTTGCACCACCGACAATGCAGTAGTCTTTGTAACAGGAAAAACAAAGTGTAATACAACTTAACACCGATAGATGGTGCTATAACCACATGAATCACTACAGGAATACCAAGGCTCTGGCAGACGTGATCTGTAATCATTTTCTCTAACACTGCTGGGCAGAACTGTTTCAATTTAGCTACCGTTTGCAATCAGGCATTTCAGTGCATCAATATACTAGTTTCATTCAGCACATTGTATTGCATCAGTATACTGTTAAGTTGTAATTAAAACATTATATTGCATGAATTTACCATGTCGTTTTCATTAACACATTGTACCGTATTAATATACCAGTTTCATTGAATGCATTTTATTATGTCAATATACTGTGCAGCTTTAGTTAACATATTGTACTGCAATAATATATTTGTTTAATTCAATGCATTGTGTTGTGTCAATATACTGTGCAGTTTTAGTTAACTCACTGTATGCATTAATTTACCAGTGTCATTCAACACATTATATTACACCAATACTGTATACCATGCAGTTGTATTTAACATATTGAATTACATAATTATACTGTGCAGTTTTAGTTAATGCATTGTATTGCATTAATATACCAGCTTCATTCAACGCATTGTATTACATCAATATATAGTGCATTTTTAGTTAATGCATTTTATTGCATCAATAAACCGGGCAGTTTTAGTTATCACATTGTATGTGCATTAATATTGCAGTTTCATTCAATGTATTGTATTACATCAACATATCATACAGTTTAAGTTAATGCGCTGTATTCCGTCAATATACAATTCATTTTGTAGTTAAAAAGTTATAATGCGTCAATACACTGTGCAGTTTTAGTTGATGCATTATACTGCATTAATATAGCATTTTCTTTCAACACATTGTATTATGTCAATATACCGTGCAGTTTTTGTTTTTATTGTTATTAGTTTTGTTTATTGTGTCAATATAACATGCAAATTTAGTTAAGGCATTGTACTGCATTGATATACCAGTTTCATTCAATGCATTGTATTACATCAATATATAGTGCTGTTTTAGTTAATGGATTGTGTTGCATCATTATACCATGCAGTTGTAGTTACTGCATTGTCCTTAATTAATAATTCAGTTTCATTCAACAAATTCTATTATGTCAAAAGACCTTTTTAGTTTTAGTTAATGCATTGTATTGCGTCAATATACTGTGCAGTTTTAGTTAATGCATTGTACTGTGTCAATATACCAGATTCATTCAATGCATTGTATTACCACTGTAAATTGTCAATATCAGTTTGCAGTGTATAGGAGGGGAGTGACATTTAACTCCACCTCTGTCTGTAAATAACAGAAAAAGCACTTGCAATTTTTCTACTGTTTAATAATCTTTAATAAAATTTAATTCAGCAACAGGCTGTGCTATCTCTGGCCAACTGCCCTTTGCCTTGGCATTCTCCTTATGTGACATACTTCTGTGCCTTCACCAAAATGTTATTCTTCTCTATGGCATTCGTAATTTTTGTCAGCTGTGCTTAAAACTTGTCTCATAATTCTTCAAAGGTGGCACAGTCCCACACCTTCACCCAAATGGCCTTTCTCTTGTACATAACCTGTTCCCTGACCCCATGGACTTCTGGGAAGGCAGATTGGAAAAGTAACTGGAATTGGCCCAGTTTGCTATTGCTGATCTGTCTCGTCCAGCCTCCAGGATACTGTCAAGAGGGTTTTCAGCACGGCAGGCGCTGTCATCACACTGAAACGAACAAAGCTGTCACTGCAAGTGTGCAAACCATCACTTTTGTCAAAATAAATGAGGCATTAGGATTTTCACACACCACCGGCTAAGGCTGATGAGTTTATCACCACTTTTATCACTGCCCAATCATGTCACTGACAGTGTCTGCCTGCCTATCATCATGTTCTATACTGCATGGTTTCCACTAGTGCTCCCATTGCAGTTGCTGCTCCCTCTATTGCCACTACCATTACCCCTACACTGTGGCCACTACTACTAATACCCCAACATGGCCACACACATTTACTGCCTTTTCTGTTCCATGCTGTGCTGCAACTACTGCCTCTACTATTACTGTTAAATGCCATTAATATTCCTACACACCTTACTCTTTCCGCATCCACTCAGTACTGCTTCTGTTTCCAAATAAAAGGGGGAATATTTCCAGGCTTGTTTAGAACAAGCCACTGTTTCTTCTGACGTTAACACATATGTTTGTGTGTGTTAACATGTGTATCCATTAAGGCATCATTTTTGGTTGTTTCTTCAGAATAATGAACAAAATGGTCCTCTGACCAAAAAATCTCTTTAGGGGTCCTAACTATTTATCTAAAACTACATCTTTTATTATATTCACTTAAAACTGCTATAATAGAAAAATGCTTTTTTTTATTTTCACATTTAGCTTTCTTTAATTATGACTTCCTACAGTTCTCAAGCATCTGAGAATTGGGGTGTCTGGGGTGTGAAACATGTTTATTCTTATGAGGCCCCCTACGTTCTGTGCATGCTTCTGCTGTCTGCTCATGCAGTATTCAGCTATTTTGCTTTTTACTTTCTCTTGTTTTGTTTTTTGCCCACTTTGGATGCAACAAGCTTATTTATTTGTAACAATCCACAATTAAAATGCTTTGTTTTGTTTTTACATTTAGCTTTCTTTAATTATGACTTCCTACAGCATCTGAGAATTAAAAGTTTAATACAATTTAGTGATTCTGTTACTTCACCGCAATGAAGGAAGAATTACATTTAGAAATGTCAAATCGCAGTTATCCAGGCCAGTGTACCATGAGGTGGTATATATGAGTAACTGTGCACACATTGTGATATGCTATTTTTTGTAAGTAAATGTTGTTATACATTACTCCTTATACTGTAATCCTTTTTCGTCTGTGTTTTCCACTACTAATTAAAAGTCAATAAGGTTTTATTCAGGTCTATACTAATTCTGTTAAAATTGAAATTAAAGAACTGATTGAGAGGTACACTTTGGTCTTTATAAAATATTTCCGCTATTTTTATGCATTCGTTCTGGCAGTTTGAGGAGAGTTTTGAAGACATGGGCTGGTTAAAATCTAACAGTAGCTTTGGTTTGTTGATACATGAAATTATACAACTTGGAAAATCTGCAATTATTTCAACAAATTCAAGAGTAGAGTAAGGAGATGGAAAATATGAAGCATTCTGCAGTTCCTAATGTCATTTTCCTTTGGATTAAGTTCCAAAGAAAAATACTTCATTTCCAAAACATATTTCAAAAAATAACAGGTAAAAAAGCAGAATAAACAAGACAAAGTTATCATTTATAATCTTTGATTTAATGGATTGATCTTGACAGGATGACTGGGTTCCTTCATTAATTTAGAGAATGTAGCTCATAAATTCTCCCATGAATAAAGTGATCTGTATCTCTCATGTTTACAGTTTTTGGGGTATTTCACTACACATGTCCAGCATTGTGGAGGAGTTAATAAAAGTCTGTTTGACACTGCAAAATCTAGACCACACACAGACCCTGGAATGGATATGTAAGTGACAGGACCACAGATACATTAAAAACCTTGTCCAAGTTTAAGGCGCCAACTAAAATGATAAAGATCATCTGTGAAAAAAAGGAACAAATTTTTTGAAAGTCAGCATTGTATATCTGTATATCTTTCAAGTACGAACATGAGCTTGACTATGTCAAGACTGGTACAGCTTGATAGCATTGCTAATACATTACAGGAAACTATAACTATTCTATTTAAGATACAAAAATGATATGCAAATGCTTTGAGGCAGAATTCTAATAATGAAAAACAATCCTCTGGCACAAATATCACTCTTATCACTGAATTGGCTGAGGATAGCTGAGCTTATCTGACAAAATAAATTGATTTTACAGTTCAGAGAGATTACTTTTGTAAAAAGCTTGGTGATACTTTTCTGTCAATGTTTAAAACTGGTTTCCTGAAGCAAAGAGATAACTATAGATTCCTATGTTCATAGTAAAAACAATCAAACTATAATATCCAGAAGCAGGGTTGGCACAAGCTCTTTTGAGACCCTAGACAAAATTGCTTTAATGCTACTGCTGTGATTATTTTTATGGTGCATGTATCCAGTCGCTCAGTGCATTGCAAACACTGGTAGATAGAAAGAAATTATAACACATGCAGGAATATATTTGTATAAAAATTGTGGATCCCTATTGTTAAATACCTCTATATGAGGATGTTGTGACTGATATCCATGCAGCAAGATCTAAACAAGTGCTTAGACTAAGGTAACTGGCCAACATTTATTGATAATGGTGTTTTTTGTGCCTATTAAAGTGGGGAGGGTAGTTGGAAAGAATTGTGCCCAGGTTATAAAAAGGAGCATAACAAATCTTGTACATTTGAAATTTTCTGACTAAATTTCTTTATCTTCTTCTATGAGGTTGTACATTTACGCAACTAATTTGCATATATTTTATCATCTACCTTTAATAAATAAGGCAAAAATTACAGTTACAGCTTTTCCATGTTTACTTTTCACACCTATTTTCCTTTTTCAGAGTGAGAAGACAAATGTTTGGTGCACAATTTTGTGAATGTTTAAAGGATAACTGTCATATTTGTTTTTATTTGCTAGTTTATTAGAGCTACGCATGTATACCTGAGTTAGTCTGTCAATGATTGCCAAAAGATCTGTAATTACCTTATAATAACAGCTTTCATTAACCACCTCAGCCCCTTTAGCTTAAACACCCTTAATGACCAGGCCACTTTTTACACTTCTGACCTACAGTACTTTCACCGTTTATTGCTCGGTCATGCAACTTACCACCCAAATGAATTTTACCTCCTTTTCTTCTCACTAATAGAGCTTTCATTTGGTGGTATTTCATTTCTGCTGACATTTTTACTTTTTTTGTTATTAATCGAAATTTAACGATTTTTTTTGCAAAAAAATGACATTTTTCACTTTCAGTTGTAAAATTTTGCAAAAAAAAACGACATCCATATATAAATTTTTCTCTAAATTTATTGTTCTACATGTCTTTGATAAAAAAAAATGTTTGGGTAAAAAAAAAAATGGTTTGGGTAAAAGTTATAGCGTTTACAAACTATGGTACAAAAATGTGAATTTCAGCTTTTTGAAGCAGCTCTGACTTTCTGAGCACCTTTCATGTTTCCTGAGGTTCTACAATGGCCAGACAGTACAAACACCCCACAAATGACCCCATTTCGGAAAGTAGACACCCTAAGGTATTCGCTGATGGGCATAGTAAGTTAATAGAACTTTTTATTTTTTGTCACAAGTTAGTGGAAAATTATGATTTTTTTTAATTATTTTTTCTTACAAAGTCTCATATTCCACTAACTTGTGACAAAAAATAAAAACTTCTATGAACTCACTATGCCCATCAGCGAATACCTTGGGGTGTCTTCTTTCCAAAATGGGGTCACTTGTGGGGTAGTTATACTGCCCTGGCATTCTAGGGGCCCAAATGTGTGGTAAGTAGTTTGAAATCAAAATCTGTCGAAAATGGCTGGTGAAATCTGAAAGGTGCTCTTTGGAATGTGGGCCCCTTTGCCCACCTAGGCTGCAAAAAAGTGTCACACATGTGGTATCTCCATACTCAGGAGAAGTTGGGCAATGTGTTTTGGGGTGTCATTTTCCATATACCCTTGCTGGGTGAGATAAATATCTTGGTCAAATGTCAACTTTGTATAAAAAAATTGGAAAAGTGTTTGCCAAAGTATATGAACACCGCCACCTCCTCAGCTCATATGCCTCGGCAAACGTATCTTTTACTGCAGAGGAGAAATCTCGTCTTGCAGCGCCGCATACACCGACTTGTGTGTAATCTGACAGCAGCGCAATGCTTCTGTCAGAATGCACATCAGTGCTGCAGCTAGTCGATCGGTTGGTCCACCTGGAAGGTAAAAAAAACAAAACAAAAAGAAAAAACCAGGCCGCAACGCAATAAATTTATTAACTTTATAATAAAATTTGAACGGAACATATAAACTTTAACTTTTTCAACTGAACGTTAACTTTTTTACTTACCGGTAATTTTTATTTTTTATTTTTTACCTTTATAGAACAAACCTCTCCTTCCCCATGGGACAATGTGCAAAGCGCAAATCGCCCAAAGATGTGGCGAAGTACGTTATGCACTTTATCCCAGGTGAAAGGAGAGGTTTGCAGCAGCTGTGAGAGAAAGGGCCCTAATAGCCCTGTGTGCCTGTCCTGTGAGATGTGATCCCTATGCTAGGTGTACCTGTGTGTGGTACTTCCAGAAACACTCCCCTAAGCATAGGGCAGGGTGGTCAGGGCAGTCAGGACAGAAATAGCGGGTGTCACGCCTTATTCCACTCCTGCTACAGACACAACATCTTTTTCGGGGTGACGGTTGAGTTGAGGTACCAGCAACGACATTGGGGAAATGTCGCTCGTGTAGACGGCTCACTACACTGGTGGATGGGGCCACGGAACCTTCTGGATACAGGAGGTTCTCGATGATCTCTTCCTGAAATTTGAGGAAGGATCCTGTTCTCCCAGCCTTACTGTAGAGAACAAAACTATTATAGGCAGCCAATTTAATCAAATATACAGACACCTTCTTATACCAGCGTCTGGTGCATCGGGAAACTAAATACGGAGCCAACATCTGGTCATTAAAGTCCACCCCTCCCATGAGCGCATTATAGTTGTGGACTGAGAGGGGCTTTACAATGACACGGGTTGCCCGTTCTATTTGTATTGTCGTGTCTGCGTGAATGGAGGAGAGCATGTAAACGTCACGCTTGTCTCTCCATTTCACCGCGAGCAGTTCTTGGTTACACAAGGCAGCCCTCTCCCCCCTTGCAAGACGGGTGGTAACGAGCCGTTGGGGGAAGCCCCGGCGACTAGGTCGCACGGTGCCACAGCAGCCAATCTGTTCTAGGAACAAATGCCTGAAGAGGGGCACACTTGTGTAAAAATTGTCCACATAAAGATGGTACCCCTTGCCAAATAACGGTGACACCAAGTCCCAGACTGTCTTCCCACTGCTCCCCAAGTAGTCAGGGCAACCGACCGGCTCCAGGGTCTGATCTTTTCCCTCATAGATCCAAAATTTGTGGGTATAGCCTGTGGCCCTTTCACAGAGCTTATACAATTTGACCCCATACCGGGCGCGCTTGCTTGGGATGTATTGTTTGAAGCCAAGGCGCCCGGTAAAATGTATTAGGGACTCGTCTATGCAGATGTTTTGCTCAGGGGTATACAAATCTGCAAATTTCTGGTTGAAGTGGTCTATGAGGGGCCGAATTTTGTGGAGCCGGTCAAAAGCTGGGTGGCCTCTGGGACGAAAGGTGCTGTTGTCGCTAAAGTGCAGGAAACGCAGGATGGTCTCAAAACATGTCCTGGACATAGCAGCAGAGAACATGGGCATGTGATGAATCGGGTTCGTGGACCAATATGACCGCAATTCATGCTTTTTAGTTAGACCCATGTTGAGGAGAAGGCCCAGAAAAATTTTAATTTCGGAAACTTGGACTGGTTTCCACCGGAAAGGCTGGGCATAAAAGCTTCCCGGGTTGGCGGATATAAATTGTGTGGCATACCGATTTGTTTCTGCCACAACTAAGTCCAAGAGCTCCGCAGTCAAGAACAGCTCAAAAAATCCCAGGGCCGAACCGATCTGAGCTGTCTCAACCCGAACTCCAGACTGGGCGGTGAAAGGGGGAACTACAGGTGCGGCTCAGGGACTCTAGGGGCTCTACGGGCCTGTCTTTGCGGTGGCTGCGACGGGGTAACTACTGCACTTGCCACCGTACCAGCTTCAACTGCCCTTCTGTTGCTCGCCACTTCACCATGTTGTATGGCAGTGCTGGTACTAGGTCCAGGATGGGCTGCGCTGCTGGTGTATGCCTCACCGCGTAATCCGACAGCGCCAGCCCCACTCTGCTGCCCTTGAAACGGATCCTGCACAACCTGTGGTCTAGCGACACGGGGCCAGGTACGCCTGGTGCTATCAGGGACCTCAACCTCCTCGTCCGAACTTTGGGTCAGAGTGCCACTGCTTTCTACAGGTTCATATTCTGACCCGCTAGATTCATCAGATGATGGTTCCCATTCCTCATCCGACTGGGTCAGAATCCTGTAGGCCTCTTCAGAAGAATACCCCCTGTTTGACATTTTGGACTACTTAATTTAGGGGTATTCCCTGAGACTACCCAAGAAAAAAAGCAAGCCTGTCTTACAAATGGGAGGCTAGCGAAGTACCGGAGGCCGCTGCGATTGATAAAAAATATCAAAACTGATATTTTTTATCGCCGCAGAGCTTGGAAAGTGATTGTGCAGTGATCAAAAAATAATAATTTTTTGTCACTGCGGTGGGGCGGGCGTGGGTGAACGCACATGTGGCGACCGATCAGGCCTGATCGGGCAAACACTGCGTTTTGGGTGGAGGGCAAACTAAGGTGACACTAATACAATTATAGATCTGACTGTGATCAGTTTTGATCACTTACAGATACTATAAAAGTACAAATGCTGATTAGCGATACGCTAATCAGCGAATAAGTGACTGCGGTGCGGTGGGCTGGGCGCTAACTGATGCTAACTACCTAACCAAGGGACCTAAACTATCCTAAACCTAACAGTCAATACCAGTGGGAAAAAAAAGTGACAGTTTACACTGATCACTTTTTTCCCTTTCACTAGGTGATTGACAGGGGGTGATCAAGGGGTTAATTCGGGTGATGGGGGTGATGGAGGGTGATCTGGGGCTAAGTGCAGTGTTTGGTGGGTACTCACAGTTTTGTCTGCTCCTCTGCTGGAAGCAACCGACGAAAAGGACCAGCAGAGGAGCAGACAAGCCATTTAACACCTTATATTTATCAATATAAGGTGTTATATGGCTTCTGATTAGATTTTTTAAAAATCAGCAACCTGCCAGCGACGAGCATTGGCTGGCAGGTTGCTGACGAAATACTCCTCTAACTTTTGCCGGCCCGCGATGCGCATGCGCGGGCCGGCTGTGACCGAAATCTCGCGTCTCGCGAGATGATGCACGGATGCGTCCAGGAGGAATGAATCAACCACCTTCCGGACGCATCCGTGCGTTAGGCGGTCGGGAGGTGGTTAAGGTCTCATTAAGGGCTCATCTGTCTCCGGCTAGGAAGACGGAGGGGCGGTCCTTCACAGTGTATGCCTGCATTAGGCTTCAGAGTGAGGAGGCGTGTCTCTCAGTAATCTAATCTGATTGGCTGGCAGGAAGATGCTGGCTACAGCAAGTGTGTATGTGACCTGAGGGAATGCAGTTTTGGCCTCAGAGAACTGGCAGAGGAGCCATCTTGAGAAGATCCTCATAATGTAGGATTCAAAACAGCCGTAACTAAGGGGAAAACTCAAGGAAAACAGTGGTAAGTGAAGAAACTAAAGATTGCTTTATGCATAATGCTGCTGCAGCAGTAAAATATGTTAAAATTTATTTTTTTATGAAAATATGACAGTTATCCTTTAACATTGGTCAATGTAATTTCTTTGGTTTTGGATTGCAAACAGATTAGAAGTAAGTTGTGTGGGCCGCAGATGGTGTTATGCTGCTAATGCACTGAACTCAAAAGACATTTTATTTATAATCTACATTGGTAATGGAGTGCATTTATCTGCAATTTTCATGGTCATACAAACTATTGCCAGGTACACAAGCAGGACACAATATGACTGTAGACAGAATTTCTATCACATATATGGGCTTTTTCCCTGCAGCTATGATTGTTTTGCTATGCTTTTCTTGGAAACAAAAGCTGAGGATTGAAAATATAAGAGCAAATGGTAAACCATAAAAAACCTACTGTATTTTTAGGGCACCGCTACAATCATAACAACCTGTGTAAATAGCGTAATATTTACACTGCCGTGTGCATGAAAAAAAACTATTGCAGATTTGTCCTTCCTCCCTAAAAAATTATAAAAATTAAGTAAACTTTATGTACCCAGGGACATATAAGTGAGACCATTTCTGTGGAATACATTTTCTTTGTGAAAATTACAAAAAAAAAGGTATTATTATTAGGTATTGCCATATTCACACTGAATTTTAGAATAAAGATGATTTGTTATTTTTATTGTAAAAAGCAAAAAATTTGCCAAAAGGACTGGCATAACTGATGAGAATTTATTTGCATTCTCCCCAAAAAAATTAATATAAGCAAATTAAACAATTATATGTACCCCAAAATGGTGCAATTGGAAAATATAACTCATACAGCGGCATCAGCAGTAAAATAAAAAGGGTTACGGCTCGTGAAATGCAACAGTCTTAGGACCCAAAGTAGACAGGACCCTATGGGCTTAACTACTATACCTGATCCGTGTTAATTGAATTCCTGGGGTCTCATGACAGACTCTATATTTAGTCCTATTTATTCACCTTACAGAGCTATTGCACAGGGCCCTACAGATCCAGAAGCCATTGGAAAAGATCTGGATTTAGAGGTGGTATATTCCATATGTGGTGGTCCTGTCCTGACTTTTGGGTTTAAGTTTTTATCTATGGTTCTAAACTTGTAAGGATTACCATCACACCAATTTATCTCTGGCTTTGTGCTTCCTGCAAACTGATCTTATGTTGGCTAAGTGCCATGTAACATTTAGTCCTGGAGTCTAGAGCAGATATTTACTATAAGAAAGCATTTGCTATCGGAGCATTTGGGATATACATATTTCTCACCCCTATATATTTTTCCCTATAAGTATTAAACATGCTTGTGTAAACAACAGATTTATAGTTCCCTGACTCTGACAGTATGGTATGCTTTGTACTTTATATTTACTGTTCTGATTCGTGTTATTGAACTGTTGCATAACACTAGTCAGACAGTCTAACAATAATTCAGAAGTCAAGAAACGTGAGACATCAGATCTGTATGTATACTTTGTTCTGAATAACTTTGTAAAACTACAACATAAGCACAAACAAAACATATGTATCAGCACATTAAACATTATACAACAGCCGGATTGCATCAGTGAGAGTACTCACAGACAATTTCACCATAAGTCCAGGAATAGCTCAGAGCTCCACTAAATGCTGCTTGCTAGATCCAGGAGCAGTCACGAAATGAAGGATAGAAAGTGCCAGGTTAAAGGTTACTGTCTCTCTCTCTGTGAAAATTACCACTTCCTGTCAGGTCCTGGCATAATAATAACTAACTCTGACCACTAGATGGCAGCAACGTCAAATTAACATTACAGTATAATCTATAACAGTAGTACCTGAACCAACAATTAACACCAAGGGCGCCCCCAACTACCACCAGGCAGGAGCCCCCAACATCAGGATCTGCCCTGAGGAAAGAAAAGGGTGCAACCTCCTGTCACTGCACAATCTAGGGCAGTGGTGGCGAACCTATGGCACGGGTGCCAGAGGCGGCACTCGGAGCTCTCTCTGTGGGCACCCGCACCCGGGAAAAAGTCTATGGTGTACCAATATGCCTTAGACTTTTCCTGCCATTCATCAGCGCAGGGCGCGCTATGAACAGCACAGGCAGCGCACTGAATGTAAGCAGGATATTATAGCTAAATGATAAAGTACATTGAAGATATCCTATATTGGACTGTAGTATTCAGGGTAAATTGCCGTGTTGGCACTTTGCGATAAATAAGTGGGTTTTGGGTTGCCGTTTGGGCATTCGGCCTCTAAATGGTTCACCATCACTGATCTAGGGAGTATCAGTGTAAGAATTGCTAATGTAATCCATGTTTACAACTATCATTGCCAGAGCTACTGTCCAATTTTCCACTCACTCTTCCTGGAGCGCACTCCATATGGACTGTGTGGTTCTGTTTATTATATCTTTTACCGACAGAAATGTATCCAAATCCTTTTGAAAAACCTAATTGAAAATCCACAGGACTAATGGCATCCATTTGATACCAAAGATTTCTGAAACCCTTGCCACGTTTACAAAAAGTGGGTAGGGAGGGGACAGTCCACGGGCAGGACCTCAGCAGCGCTACACCTTTTAAAGGGGTTATCCAATGTCATAAACAGACCCTCCATGTGCCGGGCCCCTCACAAGGAATATACTTACCCTGCTTCCAGCGCCGCTCCTAGTCCCCGCACCGCCGCTGCTTCTCCCTGTACACGGATGAAAACATCCGGTGTCGGGGGGGAGCAGCCAATGGCAGGCGGGGATGGAGACGAGCCTCCCTAGCATCACCTCGTGTGCCATTGGCTGCCCTCCCCCTTTCCCCGACACCTTATGTTTTCATTTTTTCATCCGTGTACAGGGAGAAGCAGCAGCGGCAGTGCGGGGATCAGAAGTGGTGCAGGGAGCGGGGTAAGTATATTTCGTGTGAGGGGCCTGGCACATGGGGGGCTGTTTATGACATTGAATAACCCCTTTAACAGTATGTGCCCCAAAAACTGGCACACATTTCACCAGAAATCTCTATCAGCTCTGTGCTGGCATAGATTTAATATTCTGGCACAAGGACCTCAAAAGATGCAGAAAAATTATTCAATAATGTTGATGTATCATAGGCCACATAAGTCTTAATTCCCCACTGCAAACTACTGCACTGGTACAAGAAAGATATGTGAGCAGAATGATATTTAATAAACATGTTTTAGATGTTTAGTCTATGAATCTTAATCTAAAAAACAAGTAAGTTAACATAAAAAGAATATCTCTTTAAAGAATAAATCATAATTCAATGTATTTTATCCACAATAGAAACAAATGTTTCCTAGAGCTTTAACACACAATATTTTAAGGTTTAGATTAGCAGTGGTGTTGTAAATACCTAGATAATAGTTCTTTCCTTTAGTTGGATAATCAATCATTTGATTTGTGACAAGAAAACAGCAATCTTTTTTTAGCAATATTTTTTAAAGCTGTGGAATATAAGTGTGCTATTATGGCATAAATCTCTGTGGCTTCAGGACCTTGATCTTAACAGTATATTGATTAGGAAAGACAAAATTATTTTCTAAAATGATGTGTGTGCCTAAACTGTAAGCATCTCTTCAAAGTAAAATCAAATTAGTTTATTTTTCCTAGCAATCTAACACACAATATATGTTCAGAGGGTGAAAGAACCCTGATAAATTACATTCCACTTCAGGGAAATTGGTATGGGAAAAGCACCTGCCTTAGGCCTCTTTCACATTGGAGTAAGATCTTTGCCGTTTTTAACCTTATGTATCCAAGTTAAAAGTTAAACCCTAGGCAGATTTTTAGAATTAGTAAAATGCAGGTAATAGGATTATATAGCACAACAGGGCGGATAATTCTTTCTATGTGGCAAGTTTTGAAGTCATTCTGTAAACTATAGGTCCTCCTTAAAGGGAACCTGTCACCAGTTTTCTGGTGTCCTAACTAAGGGCAACATAAATAAGTGACTGATTCTCTTAGCACAATGCTGGGTCACTTTCTTTAATTGACCCAGTCAATCTGCCAACATCTTGTATTGAAAAGCTCCAGCTGATAATGATGTTTAAACTGTTTTTATTCAGTTCATTTATCAAAAACATTTAACATGTCCACATTTCATTCAATGAAGTACATAATATATATGTGTAACAACAAAAGTACATACCAGCAAAAGTATCTCTGCAATGTGACACGTTAATAGGGCGTGAGGGAACAACCCCATCACTATTTTAGAAAAGAAGACACTAAACATACAAGAAAGAGGAAAAGGAAGAAGGAGGAAAGGAAAGGTAAAGGGGGAAGGGGAAGGAAGGGGGGAAGGAGGGGAAGTATATGATGAGAGTGCCTGCCATTTACGAAGTGAGTACTGACAGAAGTTCTGGAGAGTCTTGAAACTCGATCCACTGCGACCATACCTTGTGGAATTTGTTCGAAAGGTCCGAAGCCTCAGCAGAAATCTCCTCCATTCTGTTTATGTGCAATATTTCTTGATACCATTCTCTGATGTTAGGTGCATGTACGGTGCGCCAATGTCTAGGGATCACAGACCTGGCTGCGAAGATAAAAAATCTCAACATATTGCGTTTCTGAGAAGCGATGGAACCTGGTAGGATGGAGAGGAGCGCCACTTGAGGTGTGTTTTCTATTGACTTCCCAGTCATTTTCTGTGCTGCATCTCCAACAGGTTTCTGGTACTGATGGGAATATCCTATGTAATCTAGCTGGGTACCTGTACCATCGAGCCATAATCTTATAGTTTTTTTCCTGTGCTGAATATAAACGCTTTCTGTTGATCCTCCTTTGTTATAGAGGCACCTAGCTCTTGTTCCCAACCTGAAATAAAGCTCGGTCTGCCCTGATATGTATCTTCCATCAGATTCCTATATAGCAAAGAAATCAGGTGAGTCGGCGGAGATGGTAACAGAAATAATTTCTCAGTTTCAGATAAGGATTTTCCAAAGCAACCTTCCTCACCTTTTGAGGAAATGTACGATTTCAATTGTTCGTATTCCAACCAGGAAATACGAGCATTCAAGTGTTTTGCGGACAAGTCCTGAAAGGACGGCAAAGGAGATCCTGATAGGATGTGATAAAAGCGTGGATCCGCAGAGGCCTGCATCCCCAGGAAGGAATCCCTATTGGAACTAGCTGGGAAAGCTGGATTGTGGAAGAGTGGAGTTAAGGGACTAAATTTTCTAGAACAAATGCCTCTCTGTATAAACGAGTCCCATAATTTCAAAGTTTGTTGTGTCAGTTTGTTATAATTTTTAATCTTGGGACGAGTCTCTGTCGCAATCCAAGGAGTATGGTTAAGTGGAGAGGAGTAGAGGGACTGTTCTAGTTGAACCCACTATTTAGAACTCCTATGATGCTGCCAGTCAAGTAATCTGAGAAAGGAGGAGGCTGAGTGATAAAGTTTAAAATCTGGAAGACCCGCCCCTTCCGAGGATTTAGGTCTAGTCAATGTGGTGAGTGCGATTCGAGGACTGGACGAGCCCCATATAAATCTGGTAATTAAAGTCTGCATAGAGCGAAAAAATGCAGGAGGGGGTATTAGCGGAACTGTTTGGAAGATGTATAGGAATTTTGGCAAGATCCAGCTGATAATGATGAGTCCTGAATATTCATGAGCTCCTGACTCTCCCCGCACACCTGCTGCTGATTGACAGTTATTTTCCATATGAACCAGCAGCAGGTGGGCAGGGGAGTGGCTATAGCTCTGAATTAAATATACGCTGGACTCAATGACATCACGCTGGACTCAAATCAGCTCATTAGCATGCGGCATGCGGCATCTTTGTGTGTATATTATGAGGTAACCATCTGTCACACCAGTAAGTGAATACATCTTTTTGTATAGCACTTTTTAGTAGTTAATGATTGTATATAATTAGTTAGATTATAATCAAATATCCACATGACAGGTTCCCTTTAACACCACAAGAAATAACAAAATAACTGTAAACTGCTGGGTTATACTGGAGAAGTTGTCAAATTCAGTCCCACTTCTTCGACATCATGTCCTATTATTAAGGTATTGGCTAAAGCTTTGTCACACAGACTTTCTGCTCTGCTTGTCCCCTAGTCTGCCCATAATACTGGAAATACTGAGATATGTCTGTTTCCTTTCAGATAATTCCCTCTACTATCTGGTCCAGACTCAGAAGAAAATCAGATAAAATGAGAAAGATTGCCCTCACATTTCCCTCTCCCTGAAACAAATGACAACTTTAGTAGCAATGTCCTTGTCACAGCCACTATCTCTGGCTGTGACCTTCCGTTCTTGCTCGTTCAGCGCTCCTCGCTGAAGTTCTGTTCCTGTGTGTCATTTGTGGTTCTTTATGGGTTAACTCCCCTGTGTGCTTATTAGGAGTTAATCCTCTGTCTGCTCCATGGGTGTGGCCTCTCTGCTGCACCCATGGAACCTGTATATAAGGCTGAGGTTTCCTCAGTTCTGGGTCAGCTCTCCTGGTGTGTGTTGTCTTGTCCTGCTCCTGGTTTGTACTCTCTCTCCCATGCTGCTGACCCATGGGATCCGTGTCTGTCTGTCTGTGGGTTTCCCTACTTGTTCATTACGTCCTCTTTCCTGTCCTCTCTGATGTCCTCTTTCCTGTCTTTCTTTTATCTGTTCTGCCACTTATGTTTTAGTTACTTTGTGTTTATTCATATGTCTGTGTTCAGCAAGCCTTTGCAGCAGAGTGGCATATGCGCAAGGCCACGCAGTTTACCACTGGTGGAGCAAGTCCTTCTCTGCTCATTGCCACTCCTGCTCCCTTGCATGAACTCCTGCTTGTATTATTAGTTGCTCTATTTTGTATTTGCCTGTCTGTTATGTTTGCCTATGTGCCGTCGGTACCTTATGGTACCTGTTGTCCATTCGTTCCTGCTGTCACTGTCTAGTTCACGCTCCAGAGTGGACCCTGGCAACTTCCTGCAGCAAAGTCTAACCCTACCACCTAGGGCTCTAGTGAATACCAGGAGTTGCTTAGTCACGCCCCTCTGGAGTATTACTAGACAGTGGCGCAGTGGGGGTTTTCTCCCACTGTGCTGACGGTACATAGAGCTTTTGTTTTGTCTGTGCTGCCTTCTCTGATTTTGTTTGTGCAATAAACTCTTGTCTGTACCTGATTTCCGTTTATTGCTTGACGACGCGGTGGTCTCTCCTGGGACCTCCAACTCGTGACAGTCCTTCAGCGGTTGGCCTTCAAAGCTGTAGGGTCTGTTGCCTAAGTTTGTCATCAGGCAATAACAAGAAGCAGGACTGAGATATGATGGACTTGGTTTAATTTTCTTGGTACCTACTGTATGACAGACCTTTATGCTTTCGTCTATATAACTTATGCACACACATCAATTTTTATACAATTTTTTGCAATTTTTAATTTGGGGATTTAAAAAAATCTAAAGAATTTTCTAAAGAACATTTTTTTTTATGAATTGTGTAGTTGCATACTCTTGGATGTTCATTGCTAAACCACTACACGTTGCAATCCTACTGGCTCCATCCTCTTTGCTCCTGTGCCAGCCTCTAAAAATGACAGCATGTGGAATAGTCAGCACTTGAGATTTGACAACCCTTAAAGGGGTTTTCTGGTTATATTTATATTTTAAGTAACGCCCCCAGCCTGCCTCCTGAAAACGAAGATTCACGCTTACCTGCACCATGTTGCTCTGGTCCTCTGTGCTGCCTCCACTCTCTCCACTGTGTACTGTGTACATTTGGCTGGCTATGGGCATGACCACATGCACTACTCCAGCCAAAGACTGTCTTCAGTGGTGACATGGCCACAAACAGCATGTCACTGCTGAAGCCAGTCATTGGTATGTGACCATGGCCATAGCCAGATGTAAACGGTGTCTGTGCCTGATAATGGAGAGAGCGGCCGCAGCGTGGAGGACTGGAGCAATGTTTTGCAGATAAGTATAAATCTTTTTTTCAGGAGGCAGGCTGGGGACATTACTTAATGCATAATTATAAGCGGAAAAACCCTTTAAGTCTTCCAATGATCTTCGTCAAATGATACAAGCTGGATTTTCTCAATACAAATGTTTTGTATCTCAAAGTTTGTAAATTATTATACATAGAAAATGGTAAAAAAAAAAATGTTATAAATTAGCATTGAAAAGTATTATTGTATCTTATTTTTCCAACTGAACTATAATAGTCCTCAGAGGTTTGAATAGTCCATATTTTACCATGACAAAAAACCCTATGTTAACATTTTGTAGATTTTATAAGGATTTATAGTGCTTGGTCACTTTATATTAAGCAAACAACAAACAATGCACAGCACTCTGCAAACACAAATAAAGCAAATACAACAGTGCCATACTCACTATAGAAAATATACTAGTGCTAATGCTATGCTCATTATATAAATGTGAGATTCTTGACAAATATATTTTATACAAAATTATTTGTGCCTGTTCACCCCAGCAAGACGATCTCTTTAGGACAGGAACCTACACTAAATACTATCTCCACTAGTGCCATACTGGCCTCCATTAAATTCAGGGAATGCAGGTTCTACATGCATGCTGAGCCCACACTGTATTATACCTCTTTTGGTGCCACATAGTTGCTATACCAAGTAACAAAAGCTTGGATGGGTTGTCTCCAGGGACGTTGCTAGGGTCTCAAAAGATCCGGGGCCCAAGCCACAATGAATATGGCCCAGTTCTTTAAATCAACCCTCCCCCCACACACCGCATTTTGCAGTACTTGCTATACAGCAACACGTACCTGTCACATCCAGGGCTTCCAGGTGACGTCTCCTCCGATGTAGATCTTCTCTGTCATCATCTTCTCCATTTAGTACATACAACTTCTTTCCGCCGCCTCGTCTCTACAGAGTGTGACACACAGACATCTTAGCTTCTTCACATTTCTATCATCATGCCCCAACCTGGTGTGCCCACAGTGTTATCCTGCTGCTCGCTGTGCCCCCCAATACCCCCAAATACTATCCCGAAGAAGAATGAGTGCCCCCATAGTAATAGTGCTCCTCATAGTCCCACCAATAGTAATTCCCTTCTAGAATGCCCTCATTAGTAATACTGCCCCTTACAGTGCCCCCAACCATGATAACGCTCCCCAAAAATGCCCCATTAGTAATACTACCCCTACAGTTCCCCCAACCATGATAGCGCTCCCCAAGAGTGCCCCCATTAGTAGAAGAGTCCTCCAGTATTAATAATACCCTCACAGAGACCCCAGTAGAAATAAGGAAGATCTATAAGTCACTTCTATAGAGCCCCCAGTAGTAATAAGAACGTCTATAATGTTCCCTGGATTTATAATACCCCTACAGTGCCCCCAGTATTTATACTTCCCCCTACTGTTAGAATGCTCACCCTAAAGTGCCCCTAGTATTTATAATGCCCCCTGCAGGGCCCCTATAGTTATATTCCTCCCTCCACCATACAGTCCCATATAAATAACAGCCCTCTCTATCTACAGCCCCCTCCAAAATACAGTCCCATGTAAATAACATCACTCCCTCCCCCAGCCCCCTCCAACATACAGTCCCATGTAAATAACATGACCCACTCACCAGCCACCCCCAACACACAGTTCCATGTAAATAACAACACTCCCTCCCACAGCTGCCATAAACATACAATCCCATGTAAATAACATAATCCCCTCCCACAGGTGCCTTTAACATACAGTCCCATGTAAATAACATTTCCCTGCCCCAGCCCCCTCCAACATTCAGTCCCATGTAAATAACATAACCCCCTCCCACAGCCGCCTCCAACATACAGTCCCATGTAAATAACATAATCCCCTTCCACAGCTGCCTTCAACGCACAGTCCCATGTAAATAACATCCCTCCTTTAGCTGTAACATACAGCCCCAGTTAAATAACCACAACTCCCAGCATTCCTCTGCCTCCCCCTTCACTTACCTCTCCTTATGTAGCAGACCTCACCACAGCTTCTTCCCCAGGACTTCTCCTCTTTACTGCCCTCCTCTTCTGCACTGGTCACATGATGGTGACATCATCGCAGGTCCTTCTCAACCACTGCCTGTTTTACTGGTCACATGACTTGTGATGTCACCACAGGTCCTTCAGCTCTTCCAGTGCATTAGATTCAATTGTATTGCCGTCCTGAGGACAGCAATACAGTTGTATCTAGCTGTCAGGCAGGACATTCGGGGCCTGGGACAAAACATCAGGGGCCCAGGCCCCGAATGTTTTAACCTAGCAACACCCCTGGTTGTCTCAATTCATTTTTGCATTGCATTATACACTGCTCGTTCCCAGGGGTCACAGCCACCGCTGTAGCAAAGATACCAGATACTTTTTCCTATAGTTTGCACTTCTGCTGGATTGCAGGGTGGTCGTAAAACCTGGAAATGAGCAGTGGGAAATGAATATAACCAGCAAAGGAGGCAATATGGACAATCACAATACATTAATAAGTGCCTTGTATTAACTTTATCTACACTGTAAATGCCATTTGCTGAAGTAAGACAACCGCTTTAACATTGTGAGTTAGCATGGTTGATACTCCCTGAGGATGCTGATCAGCATGGAAGATTTATGTCAAGTCTGTACGGTTCTTTTTTTTTTGTAATGCCCAATGTATTACAGACACCAAAACGATGAAACAGTAGCTAAAATAGGAGAACCGTCAAGAGGAAATAAAAAGGTGTAAGAAAAGCGGAAACCTGCTGTTATTGTCTGGAAAGATGAGAAAGCCTTGTGTCTCTCCAGGAACACTGCTTGGAACAGACTGAAAAGTTTTGGGAATGAATTATCTGCTGCCAAGCAAGATTCATTGCAGTTTAAAGTAAGCCTTTTTAGATGGTACAAAGAGCAGGCCAGAGAATGTTGGCAAGACACAAAGAATGAAATATTTCATAGATTTAGCTATTATTTATTTTTTTCCTCTTCTACCTTTTCAAGTCTGAAGAGATTTTGTTTGTAAGTATGAAAGCAATTGCATACGATGCATCTTTGGAACCAGGCTAATGCTAGACACCAACCTTTTAATCCAGAGCTTTACTTCACATATGTTAGATCTCATGCTTAGATGGCCATTGCATCAATAGTACAGGTGAATATAACAAACTTTGTAATATTGTATACTGTATCTTATTAGAGAAAGATATCTGCTTAGGTTATTCTGCCTTCCCCCTCCCTTCTCCATAGATTTCTATGGGCAGAATGTGATCTGAACATGAACTGAGAGTGAGTTCAGATCACAATATGGACTTGGCAGAAAAGTTGGGAGCAATGGGCATTTTCCTGTTATAAGATATATTATAAAGCTTTTTGTACTATTATTTAAGGCAAGTTTGTTGTAACCTTAGTGACAATTTAAAGTTTAAGGCCTCATGCACACGGCCGTGTCGTTTTTTGTGGTCCGAAAACCGCGGATCTGCAAAAAACTAAAGTTGCCCGTGTTGCCTTCTGCAATTTGCGGAACGGGCACCGGCAATATAAATGCCTATTCTTGTCTGTAAAGAATAGGACATGTTATATTTTTTTAACGGGGCCGCGGAACGGAGCAACGGATGCGGACAGCACACGGAGTGCTGTCCGCATCTTTTGCGGCCCCATTGAAGTGAATGGGTCCGCATCCGAGCCGCCAAAACAGCAGCTCGGATGCGGACCCAAACAACGGTCGTGTGCATGAGGCCTAAAACTGACAGTAGGATGTCCTTGTAATGTACGATCCACGATCCCTTGGTGGGCCCCAGCATTCAGGGATAGGCGCATCACTGGGGGTCATTTGGGATGTTGGACTAATCAGCTTTGGCACCGGCATCCCAAGCTGTGTGTGCGACCTTTTTAATCCAGGCAACTGCTGGCCACAATAGCCTGTGATTTGGTCTTCATTGTGTCTTGTTAGCTTAGATTCTAATAATCTGCCTAGATCTTGACTCTTCTCTGCCTGCTGATTTGGACTTTGATGTTTTCTGCTGGACATTGACCTTGGATCGGTATTTTGACTGAACTTGTTCTTCTCCCTGGTTTTGGTTCCCCAGCTTCTCATTTACATTGTACCTCTCATCTGTGGTTTGTGTCTGACATTTTATGACTTTGTTTTTTTGTCTGACATTTTTGGTTATTTTTTGTCTCTCTGTTAGTTTTCCCCTCAGGTCCTCAGCATTTAGTTAGGAAGGGACTGTCGCCCAGTTGGGGGCTATCATTTAAGACAGAAGATCCAAGTAGGTAGGGACAGAGGCATGTTTTAAATTAGGGATGCACTTTTTCCTACTGGATGTGGGGGAGGCAGGTTGTGCCAGTGGAGTGTCAGACCCAAATGCATTATATGCAAAGCTCCATAAAAAATCTTCCCTGCCCTGCTACCCTGGATAGGCATGAGTGCCATGTCTCAAATCATGCTGCTGTTGTGTGTCCAGCAGCCCAGATCCGCTGTTCCTGCTATGTCCACCTACAGCCAGCCTAGTTGCTAAAATGGTTCCTTTTCCACTGTAGGCCGTGGCCTATGCTTCTTGGTCAGGTCCTTGCTGTATGCCCATAGGGCATGCACACTCCCCGGCTATTAAAGTAAATACGCAGTAAATCTTCTGCAGTTCTATGGCTGGTCACCTGAGGGTACTTATGGCAATTTCACCTAGGGGAAGGTGGCTCAGCTTTAGGATGTCTACCTTGCTTGTTCCCTACAAAGGTGTTCTGGTGTGTTTGTCTGTCTGTGTACTGACGTCTCACTGTTTACCACTGATCCACCACTGCCTGACCTGACCATTGCCCGTTTCAGACCAGTTTCATGGATATGCATGTACTGTGCCTGCCCTGACCTGTGTCTGTTTCCTGACTACAAATATTGCCTGATCCCTCGATGCTTTGCAATTGTCAGGATAGGTCATCAATATCTGACAACCTGCACCCCCATGATCAGTAGGCGGTGCTCCATGGGAGCGGTACTCCCTGGTCATTACACTTTACATTTTCTCCTGTGGAGTGTGTACTGTAATTACAAGTACTTTCTCCAGTGAATACTTATCATTACACTTCACTTCCAAGACTAAGTGCTGTGTAATGAACAAGAAGCAGCGCTCACATGTAGCGTCGCCTCCTCTTAAACAGCTGATTGTCAGGGTCACTGAGTTTCGAACCCCCCGTCAATCAGATATTGATGACCTATCCTGACAAAAGGTCATCAATATATATGGCACGACCACCCCTTTAATTTCATTATACACATAATTACAAATGCAGTGAATTGTGATATAAATATTGTAATTAACCTCCAAGCCTTAATCTATGTACATGTAAATGTTAGATTGCCATATACCTCATAATGTGAGGTATATTGTGGCAGTATACCTGTATTTTTCACCATTAATTGCATTTGTAGCTTATCTTGTATTCTTGTCACAAATTTAATAGTGACCATATTGGGGGGGGGGGGGGTGGTCAGCGGCTGCCTCTGTTGCTCTGCAACACTGGTGTCTTTGGTTTGAATGAACCATAGGCAAAATCAGCATGAGTATGCATATTCTCCCTGTGTATACATAGGTTTCCTTCCACACACCAAAAGTATAACATAAAGTTAATTTACCTCTTTGAAATTGACAATAGTATGTGAGATAGGGACACTGGCGGCAAAGGTTGATGTGAGAAGTTGAGGTGGCCATACACATTATACTTACTTGTCCTCAGGATAGGTCATCAATATTAGATCAGCGGGGGGCTGACTTCTGGCATCCCAGCTGATCAGCTGTTTGCCTTCCCTTCATTGTTTACCTGCTCGCCATTGCAACCGCAGCAGTGAGCAGGTGCAATTACACCTAAGCCATCTTATTCACTTAAGGATGGAAGAAAGAAGACGTCCCATAGAAATGAATGGTACGGCTTATTTGTAATTACACCTTCTCACCGCTGCAGTTGCAACGGCGAAAGGGTAAACAATGAAAGGAAGCAGCACTCGCACAGAGCATGGCCTCCTCTTCAAATTGCTGATTGGCGGAGGTCCAATCTGATATTGATGACCTATCCTGAGGACAGGTCGACAATATAAAGTGGTCAACCCATTTAAGGGCCTGCGATCTTCTATTGGCCAATAAGGGACATGTGACCGTATGTATGTCAGTTAGGATATGAGTGAAGAACCTGCGAGATAATATTGGCTAATATATTTTTTGGGAATATCTCAAGAACGGTACGTCCTATACAGCTGAGACTTTCACGAAAACCTTCCCAGACACCCAATGTATCTATGTGCCAAATTTGGTGTTCAATGGTTCAGGGGTCTGGATGCCTACAGAGCAGCGGTCCTCAACCACTGGGCTGTGGATCATCTGGTATTGGTCCATGGGGAGCGCCCAAATTGAATGGAGCGGACAGGAACTATTGGCTCCTTTGTCCCACTGTTTAACTGTTTAGCTGAAGGACAGTGCTATGGTTCAGGATGGTTGCGATGACATCATCACGACCTCCTGCTCTGGGTCACAGGCGGTGTGACAACATCATCACACCAGAGACCGGGCGCAGGAGGACACGCTGATTATCACAACTGCCTGTGCCGTAACGCAGGCAGCAAGGGCAGCAGGCTGGATGAGGTCTGTATGGCAGGCAGTAGGAGTGATTTTATTTTTATTTTTTGTGGAAACTACATGGGGCACTACAGGGGAGTAGTTGGCACATTATATACTGGGGCACTATATGTAAAGAGGTCACTACTGGGGGCACCATGTTAAAAGAGGCCACTACTGAGGGGTGGTATTTTTAAAGAGGCAACTACTGGGGGGGGGGGGGGTTGCTAATTTTAAAGCTGCCATTACTGGAGGCCACTATATTTCTATATTTAAAGAGGCAACAACTGGGGGGCACTATATGTAAAGAGGCCACTACAGGTGGGCATTATAAAGAGGCCACTACTGGAGGCATAATATCTGAAGAGGGCACTACTGAAGGACATTATATGTGATGAAGCACTACTAAAAGGCATTAAATGTACATACTGGGGTCTAAATGGGGATGATTACTAAGCAAGGGCATAAAAGCAGGAATTTTTACTAAATATGTGTCTTCAATTATGCAGAAAGAAGTTGTGGTCAGGAGACGTCATTAGAGTGATCTGTGCAGGACTGAGAAAAAAAGGAAAGAGAACGACTCTAGTCATAGACATCACCTGTAAATCACTGAGTGGGGGTTTAAAAGAGATTATAGGACCTACATGGGTCTGGTCATGGTGAAGTGGTATTATTTGGCCTTTATATAGTGTTATTATTGGTAATGCTGGCCACTGATTCTGTAATATGCACTTTATTGTATTTTGTTATTTGCGTGATTACTCCCTTCCCCAGGTCCACGGGAAAATTGTCTTGTATGAAACTGGGCCATGGTGCAGGCGAGGTTGGGGACCCCTGCTATAGAGGACAGACAGACAAACAAACAGACATTGATTTTTATAATATACAGTAGATATGTTTTATAAAATAATTTTTTCATGAAAAAGTCTATACAACTTTTCTTCTTTTTAAAAAAAATAATATAGGTTCATAATTTTTGCCATAAAAGTGACATACATTTGAACAAGAAAACCATTATTCTAGGTTGTGAAAAGATCAGAATATATACATTGTTACAAGCCAGTACAAGTCATTTGTACATTGTATGCATAATTATAGGCACATTCTCCAAACTGTAATTGGTAGCTTCAGCTTTTATTTCAGATCTGTGGATGCCATTAGCAGGGATTGTGAGCAGACTGAGTGTTCCATTGTTGTCTGTCATACTACAAAAGAGAAAAAGAGAACATTAACATATCTCTTTTTCCTATAGAATAGATGACACAAGTCAGCAAGCCTTTATTTGCTGAACAAAATAGAGTTTGTCAGAAGTTTCAGATATGGACAACCCAGAAGGTGACCCAAATGTCAAAAATAATATGTACAGTCGTGGCCAAAAGTTTTGAGAATGACACAAATATTAGTTTTCACAAAGTTTGCTGCTAAACTGCTTTTAGATCTTTGTTTCAGTTGTTTCTGTGATGTAGTGAACTATAATTACACGCACTTAATACGTTTCAAAGGCTTTTATCGACAATTACATGACATTTATGCAAAGAGTCAATATTTGCAGTGTTGGCCCTTCTTTTTCAGGACCTCTGCAATTCAACTGGGCATGCTCTCAATCAACTTCTGGGCCAATTCCTGACTGATAGCAACCCATTCTTTCATAATCTCTTCTTGGTGTTTGTCAGAATTTGTGGGTTTTTGTTTGTCCACCCACCTCTTGAGGATTGACCACAAGTTCTCAATGGGATTAAGATCTGGGGAGTTTCCAGGCCATGGACCCAAAATGTCAACGTTTTGGTCCCCGAGCCACTTAGTTATCACTTTTGCCTTATGGCACGGTGCTCCATCGTGCTGGAAAATGCATTGTTCTTCACCAAACTGTTGTTGGATTGTTGGAAGAAGTTGCTGTTGGAGGGTGTTTTGGTACCATTCTTTATTCATGGCTGTGTTTTTGGGGAAAATTGTGAGTGAGCCCACTCCCTTGGATGAGAAGCAATCCCACACATGAATGGTCTCAGGATGCTTTACTGTTGGCATGACACAGGACTGATGGTAGCGCTCACCTTTTCTTCTCCGGACAAGCCTTTTTCCAGATGCCCCAAACAATCGAAAATCGGAGAATATGACTTTGCCCCAGTCCTCAGCAGTCTATTCACCAAACTTTCTGCAGAAGATCAATCTGTCCCTGATGTTTTTTTTGGAGAGAAGTAGCTTCTTTGCTGGCCTTCTTGACACCAGGCCATCTTCCAAAAGTCTTCGCCTCACTGTGCGTGCAGATGCGCTCACACCTGCCTGCTGCCATTCCTGAGCAAGCTCTGCACTGGTGGCACTCCGATCCCGCAGCTGAATCCTCTTTAGGAGACGATCCTGGCACTTGCTGGACTTTCTTGGACGCCCTGAAGCCTTCTTAACAAGAATTGAACCTCTTTCCTTGAAGTTCTTGATGATCCTATAAATTGTTTATTGAGGTGCAATCATAGTAGCCACAATATCCTTGCCTGTGAAGCCATTTTTATGCAACGCAATGATGGCTGCGCACGTTTCTTTGCAGGTCACCATGGTTAACAATGGAAGAACAATGATTTCAAGCATCACCCTCCTTTTAACATGTCAAGTCTGCTATTTTAACCCAATCAGGCTGACATAATGATCTCCAGCCTTGTGCTCGTCAACATTCTCACCTGAGTTAACAAGACGATTACTGAAATGATCTCAGCAGGTCCTTTAATGACAGCAATGAAATGCAGTGGAAAGGTTTTTTTGGGATTAAGTTAATTTTCATGGCAAAGAAGGACTATGCAATTCATCTGATCACTCTTCATAACATTCTGGAGTATATGCAAATTGCTATTATAAAAAATTAAGCAGCAACTTTTCCAATTTCCAATATTTATGTAATTCTCAAAACTTTTGGCCACGACTGTATATTATTGCTATAGCAAATTATCCACAGTTCAATATGGAGAATACATAGTGCACATTGCTTCTTGTCATCAGTTAGGCCTCAAACCTACAGTAACTTGAGAAAGAGGAAACAGCCCCAATAATGCATGGCAGCCATGCTAACAATTTTGGTGCCATATATGTCATTTTTAAGAGAAGAAAAATGTGAAGTAAATCCACATTTGTACAAATTAAAGCGATTTTCTATATTCATAGGTTTATATGTTGATGTGTCTTGTGTATAAAGGTGCAAATTAAATAAGGAATTAAATGTATCCACAATTAGAAAACACAGTTGTAGCAGAGTTAACAGTCACATTTGGTGAGTTATCGCATCTAGTTAATGCGTTATCATTGAGCGAATCGAAGTGAAACAAATTAACTTTGATCTGAAGTTCAGGAAAAATTCTATTTGCCACGAATCCGAATTTCCCTACGTGGTAACAAATAGTTTTTTTCCTAAAATGGAGGCTACAAGTGTTACGAAGTGAAAGTAAGACGCCCAGAAACGTGCGATTTCCCATAATGCCGTGCAGCCAGCCAATCAGCAGACAGCCATCCCCTTTGATGTCACAGTCCTATAAAAGCATCATCCCGCGTGGTCGCCTCCATTTCACTGTGAACTGAGCATAGGGAAAGACTGGCAAGAGCTAGGAACAGTGTTTTAGAAAGCTTTTAATTGTAGAATATTGGTTAGGGAGAGTGCAGGGACAGTGTAGGGAGATCATAAAGAGAATTTTTAGACACTGTAGGGAGAGCATAGAGACTACACGGACATCTAGTTCACATCCTGCGCCATTTATACTAAATCTGTTCTCTTATACATAGAATTACTGTGCACCAGACTTAGTTTCAACAGGCAGTCTAATATATAGGTGTGTTTCTAGTATACTTGGTGCGGCATTAATACTTAATCTGTTCTGTTATACATAGAGTTACTGTGTGTCAAACTCATTCTCAACAGGCGGTCTAATGTATAGGTGCATTTATCTAGTTCCCCTGCTGCACCATTTATACTTAATCTGTTCTGTTATACATAGACTTACTTTGCATCAGACTCAGCGTCAACAGCCGGTCTAATATATAGGCGAGTTTATCTAGTTCACCTGCTCCGCCATTCATACTCAGTTACTGTACACTATGGCCAGCAAACAGTTGCATGGGCCCTCAAAATGGGCTGTGGCAAAAACATTGCTGTAGCCAGCACAAGTTGCAGCAGGAGAAAGGGTAGTGGTGGCAGCAGCCGCAGCAACAAGCTAGAGCTTCCACTGTCAACCAGCCGTCGTGTTTTGACTAACAATCCAGCTGTACTGGAATGGTTGACTCAGGAACAACCTCTGTGCCCTCACTTGTCCTGCAACTGCCTCTTTTTTTTGGGGGGGGGGCTGCTACTTCTGCTTGTGAAGTAATGCATGCTGCCAGATCTGCTCCGCTTTTCAGTGAGGACAAGCTTAGTGAGGACAGCCATCAGTTACAGGCAGGGGCGGACTGAGAAGCCTCAGGGCCCCCGGGCAAAATAAATCAAGGGCCCCCTTACAGGCTCCACCCATGTTCTGCCGCAAGCCCCACCCACGTGTACAGGACCAGGCCCCTCCTGGGTCCTATCCTATACAGGTAAGTATTACGATTCGCGACTAGGGTGGCCACTTGCTTCACCACAAAAAGGAGGACATTCTAGGCCACATCCTCAACCTGATAAACGATGCCCCTCTCCCAGTAAGTGCCCGGCAAAAGAAAAAAAAGACGTCACTATAGCGCTTTTGCTTTACTGGACTCTGCGGGATGGAAAAGCGCTGTATTATTAACCTAGTTCAGCAGTCCTGAGTCCCCCATTCACAGTAGTTATTAACTCCTTTCACTAGTCCCCTCTTCAGTGAAGAGGGGACTGCTGAAGGGGTTAATAAATACTGTGAACAGGGGACATTTGAAAGGGGTTAATAATTACTGTGAAGGGCCTTCAATAGTTATCAACCCCTTTCAGCAGTCCCCCATTCACAGTATTTATTAACCCCTTTCAGCAGTCCCCCATTCACAGTATTTATTAACCACTTCAGCAGTCCCCCATTCACAGTATTTATTAACCCCTTCAGCAGTCCCCCTTCACTGAAGAGGGGACTAGTGAAAGGGGTTAATAAATACTGTGAATGGGGGACTGCTGAAACGGGTTAATAACTACTGTGAAGGGCCTTCAGTAGTTATTAACCCCTTTTAACAGTCCTTCATTCACACTGGTATTTATCAGACTTTTTTATAACTTATTTTTCTCCCCTTTTCACCCCGGCCCTGCCACAGCCCACAGCAACAGCAGCGCCGCCAGCCCAGCACAGTCTTTCAATTTCTTTCAGACCAGACATGGCTGAGACGTAAAGCTGCCTAGGCTACCACTTAACCAAAAACCACTACCTCAGCGAACTCTGTGCCCACGCTCCTCAGAGTTCCCTTCATTCTCCTGCGAATCCCACAGCGCCAATGAGTGCGCGAACAGCGCTGTGGTGTGCAGGGGCGTAACTAGAAGTGACTGGGCCCCACAGCAAATATTTGTAAGGGCCCCCCCAGCGCACTTCGCACCTCCCTCCTCCTGTGTAAACCCCACTCCTTTGGCACAGTGTAGCGGTATACTGTATATTGTGTGGCACTGTGTAGCGGCATACTGTATATTGTGGGGCACAGTGTAGGCTATATGTGTATAACATAAACATATTTCATATGAAAACTTACAATTACTTGGCTTGGCCCTTGGGGAACTCGGACGCCACTTCAACACTTTGGCCGGGGGCTCGGCGGAGTTGATGTTGTGTTTTATCCTAATGAGAAAGATTTTATAATAAGGATTTGGGGAAGAGGGATAGCAGAGCAGGGAGAGGCTGGTGCTGCTACTAGGGGGTCATACCATGGGGGAGTAATAAATCCCACCATAATGGCCCCCCCCAGTAGAAATAATTCTCCTTATAATGTGACAGTGCAAAAATACCCCCTTGTAATGCCCCCAGTTGAGCTAATGTCTCCATAGTGTCCCCATAGTGCCCCCATAATGTCCCAGTATAAAATACCCCTATATAGTGCCCCCAGTAAATTCCCCCATAGTCCTCCTCTCCCCCTTCCTGCTAGTGCCCCCCATAATGTACCAGTATAAAATGCCCCATATATAGTGCCCCAATAGATGCCCCTCAGTGTCCGGCCTCTGATAGGCTGCCGGCCTAGTGTCCCCCATAATGCCCCCCAATAATGTGCCAGTTTCAAGTGCCTCTCTCCTCCCCCCACATGTCCCAGTATCATAGTGCCATCTCCCCCTCCCCAATGTGCCAGTATCAAGTGCCTCTCTCCTTCCCACCCCCCATGTGCCAGTATCATAGTGCCAAACCCCCCCATGTGCCAGTATCAAGTGCCTCTCTCCCCCCACCCATGTCCCAGTATCAAGTGCCAAACCCCCCCTCCCACGTGCCAGTATCAAGTGCCTCTCTCCTCCCCCCCATGTCCTAGTATCATAGTTCCATCTCCCCCCCCCCCAAAAAAAAAGTGCCAGTATCAAGTGCCTCTCCCCCCCCATGTGCCAGTATAAGGTGCCAACCCCTCTCCCCCCCATGTGCCAGTATCAGGTGCCAACCCCCCTCCCCCCATGTGCCAGTATCAGGTGCCAACCCCCTTCCCCCATGTGCCAGTATCAAGTGCCTCCCGCTCCCCCCATGGCAGTAACAGCCGGGTATTAAAAAAAAAAATAAACACGTCTACTTACCTCCATGTCAGCGATGCGATGCGATGCGATGCAGCCTCTTCCTGTGTCCCGCCCTGTATGTCCATATATGGAGTCAGTGCTTGTATTTCAGAAAAGTTTCTGCTGGGATTCGAACCCACGACCTTCTGTATCAGAGGCAAAGCACTTAACCACACAGCCATAAGAGCAGCCTTGCCAATGACTGAAAAAATATGAGACTTCTACTGTTATAGCTGGCTAAGTGTACATCTATACACATGACAGCTGCCCCAACACACCCAGCACTGCTATATCTCTATATGACAGCTGTCCCAGCACACTCAGCTCTGCTATATCTCTATATATGATAACTGCCCCAGCACACCCAGCTCTGCTACATCTAATACACATGACAGCTGCACCAGCACACTCAGCTCTACTATATCTCTATATATGACAGCTGCCCCAGCACACCCAGCTCTGCTACATCTATATATCTCTAAGTATTGCTATACAGTAGATAGATATATAGAGATATAGCAAAGCTGAGTGTGCTGGGGCAGCTGTCATATAGAGATATAGCAGTGCTGGGTGTGTTGGGGCAGCTGTCATGTGTATTAGATGTAGCAGAGCTGGGTGTGCTTGGGCAGCTATCATATATAGAGATATAGCAGAGCTGAGTGTGCTGGGGCAGCTGTCATGTGTATAGATGTAGCAAAGCTGGGTATGTTTTGGCAGCTGTCATGTGTATAGATGTAGCAGAGCTGGGTGTGCTGGGGCAGCTGTCATATATAGAGATATAGTAGAGATGAGTGTGCTGGTGCAGCTGTCATGTGTATTAGATGTAGCACAGCTGGGTGTGCTGGGGCAGCTATCATATATAGAGATATAGCCGAGCTGAGTGTGCTGGGACAGCTGTCATATAGAGATATAGCAGTGTTGGGTGTGTGGGGGCAGCTGTCATGTGTATAGATGTACACTTAGCCAGCTACAACAGTAGAAGTCTCATATTTTTTCAGTCATTTGCAAGGCGGCCTTTATGGCTGTGTGGGTAAATGCTTTGCCTCTGATACATGAAGGTTGTGGGTTTGAATCCCAGACACATCGGGAGACTTCAGGAGACAGTAAGATTAGGATCACATTAGCGAGGGGGCCTGGTCCGCTAAGACAAGAATCAATCATATTTAACTAACTTAAAAATAAACTGTCACGCTGCCGGGCCCCGAAGCAGCTGCTTCCCTGGTAGTTACGCCACTGGCAGTGTGTGTGACGTCAGTGCGGTGCAGAAGGAACACAGTGACGTCTGACGTTATGTGAACTGCTGCGGCGGGCCCCCATCCCGGCCGGGCCCTCGGACCACGTCCGAAGTGCCCGACCGCTCAGTCCGCCCCTGGTTACAGGCTAGCACAGACTTGGAGGAGAGGTCCACTGCGTCCTTCCTTAGGCATGCAACTAGCCATGATGACATTCGGGTGGGAGCACGTGTTGTGACAGTCAGGGATGTGGCCATGAGACTGGTGAGGGTGAAATAGGTGTTGACCAGACAGTAGTGGATGATGATGTAGCCCTGCACACATATGTTGAGCAGAAGGTGGGCCAATTCTTTAGCCTGTCAGCATCTGGTACAGTTCATGTCAGTGCTGACGGTGGAGCTTTAACAATGGTCAAAGACAATATACACTCACCTAAAGAATTATTAGGAACACCATACTAATACGGTGTTGGACCCCCTTTTGCCTTCAGAACTGCCTTAATTCTACGTGGCATTGATTCAACAAGGTGCTGATAGCATTCTTTAGAAATGTTGGCCCATATTGATAGGATAGCATCTTGCAGTTGATGGAGATTTGAGGGATGCACATCCAGGGCACGAAGCTCCCGTTCCACCACATCCCAAAGATGCTCTATTGGGTTGAGATCTGGTGACTGTGGGGGCCATTTTAGTACAGTGAACTCATTGTCATGTTCAAGAAACCAATTTGAAATGATTCGAGCTTTGTGACATGGTGCATTATCCTGCTGGAAGTAGCCATCAGAGGATGGGTACATGGTGGTCATGAAGGGATGGACATGGTCAGAAACATTGCTCAGGTAGCCCGTGGCATTTAAACGATGCCCAATTGGCACTAAGGGGCCTAAAGTGTGCCCAGAAAACATCCCCCACACGATTATACCACCACCAGCCTGCACAGTGGTAACAAGGCATGATGGATACATGTTCTTATTCTGTTTACGCCAAATTCGGACTCTACCATTTGAATGTCTCAACAGAAATCGAGACTCATCAGACCAGGCAACATTTTTCCAGTCTTCAACAGTCCAATTTTGGTGAGCTTGTGCAAATTGTAGCCTCTTTTTCCTATTTGTAGTGGAGATGAGTGGTACCCGGTGGGGTTTTCTGCTGTTGTAGCCCATCCGCCTCAAGGTTGTGCGTGTTGTGGCTTCACAGATGCTTTGCTGCATACCTCGGTTGTAACGAGTGGTTATTTCAGTCAACGTTGCTCTTCTATCCGCTTGAATCAGTCGGCCCATTCTCCTCTGACCTCTAGCATCCACAAGGCATCTTTGCCCACAGGACTGCTGCATACTGGATGTTTTTCCCTTTTCACACCATTCTTTGTAAACCCTAGAAATGGTTGTGCGTGAAAGTCCCAGTAACTGAGCAGATTGTGAAATACTCAGACTGGCCCGTCTGGCACCAACAACCATGCCACGCTCAAAATTGCTTAAATCACCTTTCTTTCCCATTCTGACATTCAGTTTGGAGTTCAGGAGATTGTCTTGACCCGTTGTAATTGTGGGGCTTCTGCGCTAGTGTCCTCTTCAGAGTCCTCATCCTCCACCTTGTCCTCAACCTCCACTGTAGGCACTGTTCAGAGTGGTCCTCCAGCATACCACCTATGCAAAATGCGGTTCTGTACCTTGTCAGCCTGGGTGAATGGAGTCACACTGGGATGGAACTGCTCTGCGTCATCAACTACAGTTAGAAACTATGGTCACCCATAACAGGAAGAACATTTTGTCTGCGCTGCATCAGGGAAGGCTGACCCATGTGCCCTGCATGGCACACATCTTCAATCTCATTTTCACCTAGTTTCTGAAGTCTTCCATCCAACTGCAAGACGTCTTGAAAACGTCAAGGAAACTGTGCATGCACTTCAGCCACTCTTACTGTGCAAAACATGCCCTCCTTGACCTGCAATGACATAATGGTGTTCCCCTACATCACCTCAACGTTTCCTGCAACGTTTCATGCAATGTTTCCTTATGTTGGACCGACTGTATGAGCAGAGGAAACCCGTGACCCATTTTCTTGATGATGCAAATTACAGGACTACCCCCCAGTGTAACTTCAACATTAGACAGTGGCAGCTCATGCGTGACACCTGCCATTTGCTCCGGTCCATGGGGAGGCCACTTTATTTGTCAGTTGCTAGGACTTCAGGATGAATGATGTCCTTCACATCCTAGAGGGGATGCTGATAAATCTGACTGGCGAGGGGACAGAAGATGTGATGCCTACATCTCATGGCCACCTGAGCTTTGTGGAGGCTGAACTGGCATAGGAGGAGGATAAGGATGAGAAGGAGGACATAAATGCCCAGGAATTCTATACAGAACTAGGTGGTTAATCTGAGGAGGAGCTAGAGGGAGACGACGAAGGTGGCGCAGATGTCCTCCACAGACCATAGTGTTATGCAGTGGAGATAGAGGCAAGGAGTCCCTCTGAGTCTGTTGCGCAAATGGCCAGATGCATGCTAAGTTGCTTGCGTAGTGACAGCCGCATTATCGGCATTCGGCAGAGGGATGGCTACTGGCTCTCCACAATGTAAAAATGTAAGGCCCTCGCTACTGGTCCAAAATGGGGGTCTTTTTTACAACTTCTGAGAGGGATAAAAAAAACTCAACCACTATCGAAACATCCTTTGTAGTCAGTTGGTTGCTGCCTACCTGTGCCATTTCCCAATCCTCATGAAGGTCTAACCGGGGGACCATCTGAGCTTACGCTCCACTGCTTGACTGCTGGATGGGTGGTTGTAGCAGTAGCATCAGCAGCAACTTAAGTCTTGAGTTTCTTGAGCAGTCTTCTTCAGCCGCCTACTGAAGAAACCACCTAGCAGCAGCAGGATATGAAGCAGAACCTTAACCAGCAGGTGGTGACATACCTGGACTGCAAATTGATTACTAGTATGGGCACAATGGGGACATTATTACTATTGGGGGCACTGTTAACACTATGTACTCTGGCAGATAATTATTTCTATTGGTGGGCTTTGAGGAGAACTACTACTGTGGGGGCACCCTGGCCCAGTATGGGACTTCTAGAACAAGCCATGTACCTCACATGGAACCAGAGATCTGGCAAATTCATAGAAACATAGAAACATAGAAACATAGAATGTGTCGGCAGATAAGAACCATTTGGCCCATCCAGTCTGCCCAATATACTAAATACTATGGATAGCCCCTGGCCCTATCTTATATGAAGGATGGCCTTATGCCTATCCCATGCATGCTTAAACTCCTCCACTGTATTTGCAGCTACCACTTCTGCAGGAAGGCTATTCCATGCATCCACTACTCTCTCAGTAAAGTAATACTTCCTGATATTACTTTTAAACCTTTGCCCCTCTAATTTAAAACTATGTCCTCTTGTAGCAGTTTTTCTTCTTTTAAATATTCTCTCCTCTTTTACTTTGTTGATTCCCTTTATGTATTTAAAAGTTTCTATCATATCCCCTCTGTCTCGTCTTTCTTCCAAGCTTCTCATTGCTCAAATTATTTTGCTAGATTTATTTCAAGATGTCAGCTTAGGGGGCATGTCCTTTCTCAGGGAGAATATCCTTTCTGCTGCAGCCAGTGACAGTTTAAGGATGGAACTGAGCATGTGCTTCCTTCTCAGTGAGCAGGACAGAGAAATTAGAAAAGTAAAGCAAACAGCAGGTGGCGCTATACAGATAGTTTGCATTGAATAACTCAGTAGTGATAAGCGGCAGGGGTTATTTTCGAATTCACAATATTTCACGAATATTTGGGCAAATATTCGTCATATATTTGCGAATTCGAGATTATTTTCTTGATTGCGAAAAATCGGCAATGTAATATTCCCGTAATGTGCGCAAAATACAGGCGTGGGTCACTTTTGCTACATTTTCCAAGCTGCTAGAAGTTTCCTGAGACTGGATAAAATGATTGGCATGGCAGAACATTAAAAATGGCTTTATGTGCAGTTAGAGTGCTCCAATATACTTGCGATTGTGCTAATCGGCACTAATGATGCGAATATTTTGGCACAATATGTGAAACTTCACATTTTAGCAGGTCTGCATGTATGTATGGACAGCAGAACCTATCACACTACCTAACACACTGCACTGCAACAGCTACACTATATCAGGATATAACCTACAATGACTATCTCCCACTAACTATCTGTATTATATATTTAAGCTATCTAACTATCTATCTAATGTAGTGTGGAAAGCACAGAGCACAGCAATGTCACTGCTGTCTCTCTCAGAACTTAAAAAAACTGTAGAAAATGGCTACTGGGGAGGTTCTTATATAGTAAGGGGTAGGCAACCTTCCTATTGATTGCTAGGGATGTTGCTAAGCTCAGACAAAGATATTGCAGCCTTCTCATTGGCCCACAAGCAAGATGGGAGGTTACTAATGAAAAAAAAATCTAGAATATTCAAATTTACGAATATATATCACTATATTCTAAATATTCGCGAATTCTCGAAGTGCCGATATTCGCGATTCGAATATTCTCGCCCAACACTATAACTTAGTAGCTATAATACATTTTTAATTACATGCAGTTACAAAAGTATTAGATCCAGGTGCTGGTTTGAAAACGGTAGAATATTATTTTATGAGCTTTAAAGCCAGTGAGGACCTGAAGCATTTTTATTACTATCACTTTCTAGTTAGAAATTGACAGTAATGCGGTACATATCTTATGTGTTATCTATGACAGTCTTCTCATAGACTCTCTAAAGGCCCCTTTACATGGCCTGATGTAGAAAGCGATTGTTGGGATGGAAGCATACCTTTCTGACAAACATTTGCTCAGCAGTGGAGAAGAAAGCTGCATTTACATGCAGCAATCTCCTCCACTGTATGGGGAGGAGCGATCGCTAATGCCATCTCTCATCCCCAAACAGAATCATTGTTTGCTAGCAGCAGAGGCTATAGGCAAATGATGATGTAGGTGTCCGCAGTTCCACGCAAATGATCTGATTAACCTGATGAACAAGTGTTTAATTCGTTCATCGGGTAATTGGCGTCACCTTTTCACAGGCAGATTATCGCTAACGAGCGTCCATAGGAAAGTTTGTTAACAATATTCTACCCAAACATCGAGTAATGTAAAGGGCCCTTAGGTCTTATATAAGTTCCTGAGTGAGGTTCTGTGACCAGCAGATTGATGATCATTTCTAGCAATAATAGTATTTCATGTGCCGATCAATATGTTAAGCTAATTGTTGAATGGACAGCAAATCTAGAAAGCCAGTGCCCCCAGTAGCGTTCCACAATCTAACCTTGAGCTCCATTGTCACATTGGCCCTACATTATATTGATATCTGCATTTCTGTTTTCAAGAACAATAGAAATGTTATGCTGGCTATACACATTTAATCCTTCCCAAACTCCCTCCTGACTCCCACATACCCATACACATTCGGTTCACTGTCAATGGGGAAAGAGGAGAAAGCCCTTCCAGACACCTCGGGTTTTCGCTTATCTCCTGGGAGAACAAAAGGATCAACAAAAATATTCACTTTGCCTAATTTTTCTTTCCCCCCAACATCATCTGTCAGGGGAGAGTCGGAAGCTCCTCAAAACACATTAAACTGCCAGCCAAACTCAACGCTCTTAGTGGCTTCAGCCAATATTATAGTAATGTCCATGGGGGCTTTTATAGATTGGACAGTGTAATAGCAAAGCATCTTGTAACAATAGCTAGCAGTTAAAATAGACTAGAAAAGAAGGCGATAATGCTGATACATTGAGTAGTATGAATCAGGGTGTAGACATCATATAATAAAAACAACCAAGTATTTGGGACGTTTGAGATCTTGCAATGCTGCAGAGAAGCAAATTGATAAAGCCAACAGGAAAGCATGCTTTCAGACCATAGAGGAGGAAAGACTAAAAGAGCTGCTTGAGAAGGCATTTTGTCAGCCAGACCGACAATTTTCACCAGGACCAGCTGGTAATCTAATGTGTATGGAAACAAACAAATAGTATTGGGGGAGAAAAGGAGAGGGTGCTTTGAATTTTTTTTTGCCTGATCCTTTTGTTTTCCCAAAAGAACTGCTCTCTCCATTGAAAGCACATACACACTCAGCTGAAATGAATGTGTAGGGGGTGTCAGGATAGATAGCTGTCAGCTGAACAATGATATTTAGGAAATCAGTTCTCCATCAGATATTTGATAATCAAAAGGAAGAATGGGTCTTGGCAAAGGGGATAGGAGAAACATTTCTTAAAGGGGTTGTCCAGCTTTTATTAAGTACTGGCCTGTCTTAAGGATAGACCATCACTACTGATCAGTAGGGGTCTCAAGCCACATAACCCAACTGATCAGCTGTTTGGATGTAGTTCCAGAAGTCAGGGCCAGAACTACACATCACCGTCAACTGTGTAGTGGAGGGAGCTTGTTACTACAGCACTTCTCCTACTGAAGTCAGTGGGAACAGCTCTGCAGTCAGCAGCTCTATCCAGTACACAGTTAACAAAGCTGTGTAGTTCAGCTCTGGCTTGTGGCGCCAGAACCATACCAGAACAGCTCATCAGCAGGGGTGGGGGGTATTGGACCCCTGCCTATCAGCTAGTCATGGCCTATCCTGGACAATAAAAGATGGACAACCCTTTTTTTAATTTTTATAATTGTATATTTATTAAAGAGTGAAGAAATGACAAAGCATATCCACAACAGATCTATGCACATTAGTACAAAGTATGAGGTATAACATGTAAAGCATCGTATTCACAGTAACTAGGCATTAATAACATTCAGTAATATTCTATAACAGAAAGAGGAATGTCAAGCATTAATATGACAATAAAGTGCACAGAAGAAAGATAAACTATGTCTGTCTTTAATCAGTCCATTATAGGACCACTGAATAACAACGAGACAAGACAAACGACAGACACAATAGGGAGAAGGGGGGGGGGGAGATACACCATTCTCGCCAGCTCTCTAAGGATGTCTCGTAGCCCAGTAATCGTCTCAGGGATCCCATATGGCATTGAAGAGAGCAATTTGTCCTGAAACATAGCTGTGGAGTATTCCAGAGTTCGGACCTCCGTCACCCTAGCATACAAATCAGAGACCCTTAGTGGTTCAGGGCTTTTCCAACATCGAGGTATTAGACAACGGGCTGCTGTAAGTATCATGAGTAGTAACTTAAGTGAGTGTTTTTTAACTTGACGAGGCACCACATTAAGCAGGAAGGACATAGGGTCAGGCTAGATCTCCACTGCAAAAATGTCACTTAGAAGGCTGCCTACTCCAGTCCAGTAGGGTCGTATCTTGGGACAGTCCCAATAGATATGAGGCAGTGTACCCCTATGTAACCCGCACCTCCAGCACTCTCTCGGAACTACCGGATTCATTTTATGGAGGAGGTCAGGAGTGTGATACCAATGCATCAAAATTTTATATTGGTTCTCCTGATGGAGTACCGCTATTGAGGATTTCGCTGCCCTTCTCCATATAAGGTGCCACAGTGTGTCCGGCAGAGTCTTCCCCAGGTATTCCTCCCATCGTACCATGTATGAGTGCCGTTGGACCCGATCAGGAAATGGGGTCAGTAATATGGAATAGATTTCAGAAATCAGACCCTTCGTGTGTACCCCTTCCCTACAAAGGCGTTCAAAGGCGGTCGGGAGGGAGACTGTAACCCCCGAGAAAATGGACCGGGCAAAGTGACTAATTTGGATATAAAAGTAATTGGAGGAGGAGGGGAGATCATATTTGGTCTGGAAGGTTGGAAACGGCAAAAGGTCCCTAGTGAAGGGGTCTACAATATCTGCAAACCTGAACACCCCTTGTTAAAACCATGGTCTCGTCGTGGATGCGGTAAGACTAGTGGGGAGCTTAGGGTGATATTGAAAGGAGGCCATGGCGGAGTGGATAGACACTAGAGGGAACGATGGACAACCCTTTTAAAGAGTGTTAGGGAATGTTTATTTCCTTTCTACCTTGTACCAAAATCTTTTTCTTTGTGCCCATATCCATTTTTCCTTTTGATAAAAAGAAATAAGGTACAGATGAGCAATTTTCTGGGAATGTAAGAAAATGAATTATATGTTAGCATTGTATAATCTACAAGGTGTCACCATTGTGCACCAAGTGATGTATAGATTGTCTATTGTGTGGATTGTCTATGTTTTTTATAGTGAGACATTTGAAAAAATGGTCAAAATGCAGAGCAATGCAGATGTTTTGTAGTCTAAATGCAACCCCATACAAAAAGACTGTATGCTTCATTTTTAAGAGACTGCTTTGGTATTTTGTTATTGCTTTGCATATATAATGCATATGTTATACTGTGTTGATACAAATGTATAGTATGTATGTGTGTTGTAAAGCTGGAACACTGTGTCACAACCCTGGTAGGAGAAGCAGAGAGAACTGAAAAAAGGAGGAGTTTTGACCTAAGGCCGTGATTTATCAAATAGATTTAGTCTTTATATCAGAGTATAAATGGGTTTGCATCTGCATTCTGGATTCCGTAAGACGGAAGGACGGATCCGTTATGCTGCCCATAGACTTGTATTATGACGGAATGCAAAACGGAAGCCTTTAAAAGGCATTCCATCTTAATAGAAGTCTATGGGAATCATAACGAATCCGTCCCGTTTCTGTTATGCAGAACGGAGAAAAAGGTCCTGTCGACAGGACTTTGTTTTCCGTCTTGCATAACGGGAACCAGACAGATCCATTATGATTCCCATAGACTTCTGTGAAGACGGATCAAAACGGAATGCCTCTAAAAAGCTTCCGTTTTGACTTCCGTCTTATAGATTCCGTTATTTTCCGTTATAACCATGTTATAACAGAAAGCCATAGCGGAATCCAGAACGCACATGTGAACCCACCCTAAACTGTGACTTTTCTGTAGTTTTACTTGTAAGACAAATTTATCAATAGTCTGCGATGGGGAAAAGGTATTTTTTGCTCCTGCTCAGTCACCTTCAGAAATCAAGCTGTTTTTGGCCTTATTTATTATAGGGGATTGTCTCAACTGCACTTCACTGCTGTCCTGACCTGCTTTATCTATGGCAGGTGAAAATAAGTCATAATATGCTAAATTCAACAAGCGTTGTGCACATCTTTCATAAATTTGTCTCACATACTGTTATGTTTACACAAATGGACAAATTTGAAGACAAACTTGAAGTTGTGACCTGTTGATAAATCAGGGCTTAAGCATGCATTGGCCTTGAAGATATGTCCCTGGACGATCTGTGATTGACCTAGAAACAAAGTCAAATACAACATTATCACGTTCTTTCCAATGTGTTGCTGCTCAGCAATAGAATGATATAACAATGTACTGTTAACTGTTCTAATACTTATACCTGTCCTGTAAAAACAAAAGAAAATCAGTTATTACATTGTCTTATACTGAATGAAACTCAGTGCAAGAAACAAGAAAGAGAAAGAGAATGTGCCATAAAATAACACAAAGCAGATGCAAAACACTTGAATCAAAAATTATTTGGCTTTTAATGCTGTTATATATTAATTTTTTAAAGTCATAAATGATCTAATTGTATAGTTATTACTTTGGTTATTCTATTTGAAAAGGAAATCTGGCTTTGAAAAAATTTATGCAATCTGTATAATCCCTTCACATTTACCTCACTACAAGAAAATGTACCAAATTTCAGTAAAAATGACAGTCTTTGGTTAGGGTGGAAACAAAAGCACAGTGGTACTACAATAATACAATATGAAATAACAACTAGTATATAATTAAATGGTACACTCTGGACCATAACCTGGTCTTCTATGGAATTACATTGCAGATGCCCTAGATCTGTGATCTTGATACTGTAATTGATGTGGTTGCTGAGACTACATACGTTCTACTCAGCCCTTCAATCTGTGGTAATCCTATTTGTAGCCAGGAAAAAAAGAGAAAGTTAAAATTATGGCATGGGCTTTATTTTAACGATGCATTTGGCGTTAACTATGACTTTAACATCTAACATGGGCATTGTTTTCTGTTCTAAGAAAAGCGTAAGCAGTTTATACAAAATCAAAAAGCTTTTAACAATTCAGGTGAACATTTAATGTATGCCTCCATTAATTGACCCAAAGGGCTTTATTAAAACAAAGGTCTCTACTGTACTTTTGTAGCGGTGTAGGTATTAATTTAATGTATCAGGTCAACAGACAATAACACAATATTGGGAAAGACATACTTTGCAGAAGGCTAGTACTATGCAAAAAAAAGAGAGAGACTAAAATACAATCCAAAAGGTTAGAACTTAGGTGGGAAAAGTCCATTATAAACAATCCCACCAAGTGTCCAAGCAAGGTCTGTGAGTAGGAGTCCTGTCAAATGAATGCAGAATGTTGGTTAAATCTAGTGTTAGCTAGGAGGTTTATTCCTGTACATTCTAAGTCAGTATTCCCATCTATGAAAATAATTTCAGTTTTAGCAAGAAACCAAACACTGGCAGTGTGAAGTCAACAATGCAGCCGAGTTAAGAAAAAATAGCCTGACTGGGTCTACTAGCTAAGTTCCTTTAAACTTAGTTCTTTTTAGGGCTTCAATACATCTAAAGTTTTTAAAAAATGAAGCAACTGAGGAAATATACTACCAATTTGTGTCTACAGTTAATACTCATTGTATCTCTATGGATACAGACTACAAAATCAGTGTAGTCAAATCCTGCTATCATTGTTTTTTCCATATGTCTCTTAATAAATGTATGATGGATCAGTGGTTTGTACCTTTGCCTTGGACCGCTGGGTCCTAGGTTTCAATCTGACCAAGGACAACACCTGGAGTTTGTATGTTCTCCCGGTGTTTGTGTGGGTTTCCTCCAGGTACTCCAGTTTCCTCCCACTCCAAAGATATACTGACAGGGAACTTAGATTGTGAGCCCCATTGGGGACAGCCTGATGATAATGTCTGGAAAGCTCTGCCGAATATAATAGCGCTAAATAAGTGCATAAAATAAATAAATAAAATGACTACTACCCCTACACATCCACACATCTGCCTTGTCCCTTATGCTCCATACTGTGCTGCTAATGCCATGACATATTTGGGGAGCACGGTGGCTCAGTGATTAGAACTGAGCGCTGGGGTCCTGTGTTTGAATCCGACCAAGGACAACATTTGCATGGAGTTTGTATGTTCTCCCCGAGTTTGTGTGGGTTTCCTCCAGGTACTTCAGTTTCTTTCCACAGTTCAAAAACATACTGATAAGGAACTTAGATTGTGAGGGCCACTGGAGA